>NC_092720.1:117740650-118043213 GCF_047496885.1 Scyliorhinus torazame | reverse complement strand
GGCACGGACCCCCTCCCCAACCTCCACCCCGGCACGGACCCCCTCCACAACCCCCAACCTCCACCCCGGCACGGACCCCCTCCCCAACCCCCAACCTCCACCCCGGCACGGACCCCCTCCCCAACCTCCACCCCGGCACGGACCCCCTCCCCAACCCCCAACCTCCACCCCGGCACGGACCCCCCCCCCAACTCCCAACCTCCACCCCGGCACGGACCCCCCCCCCCAACCTCCACCCCGGCACGGACCCCCTCCCCAACCTCCACCCCGGCACGGACCCCCTCCACAACCCCCAACCTCCACCCCGGCACGGACCCCCTCCCCAACCCCCAACCTCCACCCCGGCACGGACCCCCTCCCCAACCTCCACCCCGGCACGGACCCCCTCCCCAACCTCCACCCCGGCACGGACCCCCTCCCCAACCCCCAACCTCCACCCCGGCACGGACCCCCTCCCCAACCCCCAACCTCCACCCCGGCACGGACCCCCTCCCCAACCTCCACCCCGGCACGGACCCCCTCCCCAACCTCCACCCCGGCACGGACCCCCTCCCCAACCTCCACCCCGGCACGGACCCCCTCCCCAACCCCCAACCTCCACCCCGGCACGGACCCCCCCCCCAACCTCCACCCCGGCACGGACCCCCTCCCCAACCTCTACCCCAGCACGGACCCCCTCCACAACCCCCAACCTCCACCCCGGCACGGACCCCCTCCCCAACCCCCAACCTCCACCCCGGCACGGACCCCCTCCCCAACCCCCAACCTCCACCCCGGCACGGACCCCCTCCCCAACCCCCAACCTCCACCCCGGCACGGACCCCCCCCCCAACTTCCACCCCGGCACGGACCCCCTCCCCAACCTCCACCCCGGCACGGACCCCCTCCCCAACCTCCACCCCGGCACGGACCCCCTCCCCAACCCCCAACCTCCACCCCGGCACGGACCCCCCCCCCAACCTCCACCCCGGCACGGACCCCCTCCCCAACCTCTACCCCAGCACGGACCCCCTCCACAACCCCCAACCTCCACCCCGGCACGGACCCCCTCCCCAACCTCCACCCCGGCACGGACCCCCTCCCCAACCTCCACCCCGGCACGGACCCCCTCCCCAACCCCCAACCTCCACCCCGGCACGGACCCCCCCCCCCCCAACCTCCACCCCGGCACGGACCCCCTCCCCAACCTCTACCCCGGCACGGACCCCCTCCACAACCCCCAACCTCCACCCCGGCACGGACCCCCTCCCCAACCTCCACCCCGCACGGACCCCCTCCCCAACCTCCACCCCGGCACGGACCCCCTCCCCAACCCCCAACCTCCACCCCGGCACGGACCCCCCCCCCCCCCCAACCTCCACCCCGGCACGGACCCCCTCCCCAACCTCTACCCCGGCACGGACCCCCTCCACAACCCCCAACCTCCACCCCGGCACGGACCCCCTCCCGGCACTCCCCCGGAGCCCAGCCTACTCTAACCACCACCCCACCCCCCCCCCCCCGCCGCACACACACACAAGCCGAGACACACCTCTCCTCAGGCAATCAGTCTGCGGCAACGCCATTTCCTGCCCAGAGCCAACCCCCCAGGCCGTCACTCACCTCCTCGCTGGTCGGCGTGAGCCTGGAGCACCGGGTCACGCCGATGAAAAGGAGGTTTGATTCACGTCGACGTGAACGGTCATCACGTCGACGGGACTTCGGCCCATCCGGAAGGGAGAATATCGGCAGGCCGAAAATCGGCTGCCTTGCGCAGGCCCGTGACATTCTCCGCGGCAGCGGCGCCATTAACACCCCGCCGACTTTTCTCCCTTCGGAGACTTCGGCGGGGGCGGGGGCGGGATTCACGGCGGCCAACGGCCATTCTCCGACCCGGCGGGGGGTCGGAGAATGACGCCCAGGAGACCAAACGCTGTTCTTGATTTTTCAACTTGACCTGAAAGGACAGAATTATGATCCTCCAGTGTTGCATGTCATGTCTCTTTTGCTTACTTGCCAGTGGAATGACTGCAACTTTATCTACTGTCAGTGGTGCGTCAGGGAAATTATTTAAACAAAAAGTTGTATGATAATTAACTGCAGCCCCAGTCAAGTGTACTGATGTGGAAGCTTATGCGCAGCCTGGTAAATGATTTTTCTTTGGATGATATGTAAATTAAGTCATAATCAATTTGTTAGTTTTCCCACGTTGAGAGAAACATTGAAACATAGAGCAAAGGAGGAGGAGTAGGCCATTTGGCCCTTCAAGCCTGTTCCACCCTTCACTATGACAATGGCTGAACATTCAACTATATGACCATAAGGAATAGGAACAGGAGTAGGTCATTTGGCCCTTCGAGACTGTTCTGCCATTCAATAGGGTCATGTCTGATCCAACATTCCTCATGCCCATGTTCCTGCCCTTTCCCTGTAACCCTTGATTTCCTTCCTGATCAAGGATCTATCTATCGCAGCCTTAAATATACAAAAGGGCTCTGCCCCCACAACTCTCTATGACAAGAAGTTCCAAAGACACATAACCCACTGAGAGAAGAAATTCCTCCCCATCTCAGTCTTAAATTGGCACCCCTTTATTGTGAAATTATGCCCTCTGGTCCTGGAATCACCATTGCGGGGAAACATCTTCTCAGCATTTACCCTGTCAAGTCTCTTGAGAACCCCTTGGGCGGGATTCTCACTTTTGGTGACTGAGTCCCCACGCATGCCGGAAAACGGGCGAGAATCACTCCGGACTTTTTCCTCAAAAGTACGGATGATTACCTGTTTTCCAGGGGGTTAGTAGGACCCAAGTGTGTGTCCCTCAGCTCTGGCTGCCGGCGGGGCCCTGCTGTCCAGACCGTGCAGCTGCGCATGAGCACGGCGGCCGCAAGCGGGTCCGCGCATGCGCTCGGTCGCCCACTCCAGCGCGGGTGCCGCCGACATGGCGGACCCACACAGCGTGCCCACGTGGAGGATGGTAGGTCTCCCCCAGATCGCGATGTCCCGCCTATCGGTGGCCCCCGATCACGGGCCTGGCCACTGCTGAGGTGCCCCTGGAGTCAGATTCCCCCGCCCTCCCACCAGGACCGCCACCGCGGCTGCAGGTCCGAGCTCCTGTTGGGTGGTACCAGATGTAAACCACGTCGGTGGAAGTTTGGCCGGTCGGCTCTGGAGAGTCGTCGCGGGGGCCTCTTTCAGCGGCCCCTGACCGGTGCCACACGACTGCGCGTGCGCGCGACTGGCAGGTCAGCAGAGAACCGCGGAAGCACCGTCGTGGTGGACTTCCGATGTGAACGGCTATTCTCCGCCCCCGCGCCAGGCGCGATTCCGGCGCGGAGGGTCGGAGAATCCCGCCCCATATGTTCCCATGGCGTCACCTCTCATTCTTCTAAATTCCAATGAGTAGAGTCCCAACTTGTTTAACCTTTGCCCATTAGACAGTCGCTCCATACCGGGGGGCCATCCCAGTGAATCTTCTTTGAATCGGCAATATCTTTCCTTAAATAAAGGGACCATAACTGCTCACAGTTTGTGGTCTCACCAGTCAGTACCTTGTACAGTTTCAGTAAGACTTCCCGACTCTTATACTCCAACCCCCTTGAAATAAGGGTCAACATTTCATTCATCTTCCTGAGTACCTGCTGCACCTGTCTGCTAGCTTTCTGTGTTTCGTGCACAAGTTCCCCCAAGTCCCTTTGTGTTGCAGCTTTCTGTAATTTTTCTCCATTTAAATAATACTCCGTTCTTTTGTTCGCCCTTCCAAAATGAACAACTTCACATATTCCCACATTACACTCCATTTGCTGACTTTTTGCCCGCTTATTTAACCTATCGATATCTCTTTGCAAACTGTTTTTATCCCTCTTGCAACTTGCCTCTCCACCTATTTTTGTATCGTCTGCAAATTTAGCTACTGTGCATTTGCTTCCTTCCTCCAAGACATTAAGATATATTGTAAACAGTTGAGGTCCCACAACTGATCCCTGTGGAACTTTATTGGTTACAGGTTGCCAACCTGAAAAATAGCCCCTTATCTCCACTCACTAGGTGGCATTCTCCATTGGCTGATGGCAAAATTGGGACCAGCGATTTGGCGGAGAATAGGTTCTGTCGCCAAAATCGCGGCAGGCGCCAATTTGACACCAAAATACAATTCTCCATCACCTCGACAGTGGTGTCAAAACGGGCTGAAACGGGCACCATTTGCATATCATTAACTGGCCTGACCCAGTATTCTCTGGGCCTCTGTCTCCAAAAGGCCAAGTTCCTGACAGCGCGGTTCACTTGTGCTTTGAAAAATCGTGAAACCGGCGTCGTGGCTGCTGAGGGAGAGAGAGCGGGTAAGGAAAGTGTCCAACATCGCCATAGTTTGCTGACAGTTGTGCCGCTGCGGGGAGGGCTTCTGCCAGGGTTGGGGATAGTAGTAGGGGGTGGGCTGTGGGTTGCCGTAGCCGGAAAGACAGCCATGCAACGCGCATGCTGCTGAGAGCCCACTGTGAACTTAGGGCCATGGGGCATATGGGTGACCCCCCCAGGCCACCCCCTTCGGTGTCCTCTGGCTCCAGTCGACCCATCAGCTATATGGGCACGCTCCATATTCTTGGCGGGAATGAGTGTGTGTGGGGAGTGTAGTGTGTATATGCGGCTGCAGCTTGTCAGCCTCTTGAGTGTCAATCACGGCCACAGCGAATCTCGCACCGTTTTTGATTGGAATGGATTGTGTCCCAATTGCGCCGGTGCTAGCCCCTCCACAGTCGCTGAATCAGTTCAGGTTCGGCTCCAGTTTTGCTGTCGTGAAAGTCCACGAGCCCTCCCCCGCCATCAATTCTTAGGGCGGGACTCTCCCCTTGCCGACGCCGAATTCGTAATTGGCGATCGGGCAGAGAGTCCCTTTTACGCCCGAATCGAGGGCGCCGCCTGTTTTCGGATGCTCCGCCCCTCCAAAATAGCGAGGCGTACCCCGTATGCCATTGGGAAGGCCTCAGGACATTATCTGAAGGCCCTCCCCGATGCTCCGTCCCCGATGGGCCGAGTTCACGACGGCGCAGTTCACTTGTGCTCTCAGTTTTCTTGAACCTCGTGTGGCGGGTGCGGACGTATCCAGCGTCGCCACAGTCGGGGGGGGGGGAGTCGTGCTGCTGCCCAGGGGGGGCTTCGGTGAGTGGGGATCCAGGGGTGCACTATCTGGGAGGTCAGGTCCATGCGAGGTGAGCTCCATGTTGTACGGCGTGGTCGCTGAAGGTTGTCGCCGTGCGCATGTGCGGCCATGGACCCGGCCGTTCTCCGGCCATTTTTGGCACCGGAGCCGGGAGTTTTACCTGGCGCCGCTGCTAGCCCCTCGCCAGTCCCAGAATCGGTGAGGGTTCGGCACCGATTTTGGCGTCGTAAAATACCACAGTTCCCATGCCGGCGTCGGCACTCAGCCGCAAAATCGGAGAATCCAGCCCTTAGTCTCAGAAACGGAGAATCCCGCCCACTGTTTCCTGCCCATTAGCCAATTCTCTATCCATGTCAATATACTACCATGGGCTCTTACCCATGACTTAAGCTTTTGTGAGGTACCTTGTCGAACATCTTCTGGAAGTTCAAATATAACACATCTACTGGTTCCCCTCTGTCCACTCTGGTCGGGACTTCTTTGAAAAACTCTAATAAATTAGTCAGATAGGATTTCCCTTTCATGAAGCCATGCTGACTCTGCTTGATTGGATTACGATTTTCGAAATATGCTGCTTTTACTTTCTTAATAATTGATTCCAACTATTTTTTCAACAATGGATGTTATAAGTGTGTCACGTTGGCAGTTTTCCCAATCCTCCTGTACTTCTCCAGAATCTGGAAAATTACAGCCAATGCATCCACTGTCTCTGTAACTACGTATTTTAGGATTATAGGATGCAAGCCATCAGGGCCAGGGGACTGACTGGCCTTTAGCTCCATTAGTATGTCTTGCAGCGCCGCATCAGGCCCCGTGTGTATCGACAGCATCATTTGAAGACCTGCCAGACTGATCATGTCACCAACGACTCCAGCTGACCTGGGAGACCGTTCGGCATATCTGCTGCATCATGGCGCACCTGGAACTTCGGAGGTAGGGGGGAGGACAGCTGCTCCCGGTGGCCGTCAAGGCGACGGTTGCCTGAACCTTGAGGCGACGGGGTCTTTCCAGGGGCTGAGTGGGGACTTGTCAGGGATCTCACAGACCTCAGTGCACAGGTCCGTTATGGTGGCCCTGTATGCCCAGGTAGCACAATACGTAAAAGTTAATATGGACTGGGCCCACCAGGTTGCCCGGGCAGAAGGAATCGCCGCAGTGCCGAGATACCCCAAGTCCATGGTGTGGGCGACAGGACGCGTGTCCTCCTAAGGGCACCGCAGCATGAGGGGTGCAGGTCACGAACCGCAAGGGGTACCACCCTATGAATGTTAAGTTAGCGTTTGACCACGAGATGTACATCATGCACGTCTGCACCCAATATCAAAGCAGCATGTACAACGCATTCATCGTGGCACACTCGAAGGTACCAACACCTTCGAGGTCCCCCCTCCCCAGGTGAGGGGCTGGCTCTTGGTATACAGGGGTTATCGACTGTGCCCATAGCTAATGGTGCCCAGCCAGAGGCCACAGACCAATGCTACAACGACTCGCATGCTGTTTCCAGGAGCATGAAGGAGTGGTGCATTAGCGTGCTCGAGATACGGTTCAGCCCAAGGAGAGACTCCCTCATCGCGGTGGGCTGCTATGTCCCCCACAACATTGTCGCAGAGGGGCGACAAGTTGCAGGAGGGAGAGGAAGGACGCCAGGATTCGTCCGATGAGGATGTTGCGGAGGAGGCCGAGGATGGGCCCGGCATGGGGCCTGGGCAGCTACAGGAGGCCGCATAATGTGTGCGGCAGAGCTGTTGCGCACAGGACACCCTAATTGTTACCAGGTTCGCCGACTAGGGGGCCTGGCCGCTCGCAGTTCAAATGTCCAGTCCCACCCCCATGCAACCCCTCATCCACCCACCCTAGCCAGTCACCTCCTCCTCCGTCTACCCTCCCTGCACCCTACGTGCTTCGCACCTGCTTGACCACAGGGTGCAGTCCCTGTGTTGGCTGTATCAGCTGGTCTATTCCATGGGATGGGGGATGAATGACGATATCTTCTGCGATGAGCTCTGGTGCTCCGCATCGTTTGACGAGGTCTGATTCCTGCCCTCAGTAGCATTTTCCACAGTCCTCCCAGATGATCATTGCATGTGTGCTGACCGTTCCAGTACATGGTTCCATTGAACACCTGGAGCAGTGGAGATGTGGATGGGGTCCAGAGTGTGTTGGAGGGGGGGGGAGGGGGAGAGGTGTAGGGGGCGGGTTGGGTCTGGTACTGGGGCGACATGTGTTGGTGGGTCATGTACTGGGTATGGCCAACCACATAGCAACCCCACATATCCAGCCCGACTCCTACTGACTCCGCCTGCCCTGGGGGCCCATACCACCGGTGTCCCACCACACCACCCGGCACACCCTCTGCAGCCAGCCCAGTCCATCCCTTGCACCTATCAGACCTGGTGAACAGGTGTTTATTTTGATATATACAGGTATTGTGCCCAAGCCCCTACTGCTAACCTATGTCAACCATGCCACATTAACTGGTGTCTAAAGTCTTGGCCTTACAAGCGGGGTGCAGCTGGAGCGAGCTCTGAGGGCTTCGCCATCACCTGCCGCTGCCAGTCCTGGAGGCCCACTCTCGACTTCAGCAGGGTCTCCTTACTCGTGGCCTTGGAGCAAAAGGACAGTGACACATCCCACAGCGACCATGCAACATCATTCAGTGACTGTGCCAGATCCCTCTGTGTCTGGCTCAGGCCAGCCAAGCCAGACCAATACTCTCTACACCTACAGCCACGGCCCATTATGACTGGGCTACACTGTGCAGCGCCACAGCGATGTCCATTTGGCCCTGGTCCATGGCTGCCTGTGACATGGTTGCACTGCCATGTGCCTCGGCCACCACCTGCACACTACGCCCCAGGCCTTGGACATCTTGACCCATGGCTGATATCGTCGCACACAAGACACCACCTGTGTGGGGTTGGCCTGGGTAGTGCCACATGGTTGGAATTGCCTCCCACCCCTGCAGGCGGTTGGACTCCTCCAACTGCAATTGCAGGCGCTGGATGGTTGCTGACACCTCATGTAGTCCCCAGATCTGCACTTGCATCTCCATTGTTGATGGGACTTCACTTTCCAGAAGCCCGAGACCCGTCTGGAAGGCAGTTAATTCCGGGGGTTGGGCCCCCTCCAACCGTCTCCCCCCTCGGGGATTCCTACCTCCACCCGATGTACCACAGCATGTGTGTGGTGCGCACCAGATAGTGCCCCAGGAGCCTCTTCACTAGCATGCCCAACTAAAGTGAATATTTCTGAGATGATGGAGGGTGCCGGTGACAGCAGTGATGAGAAGTCGGTGACGTCCCCAGACATGTGCTCCAGGGTGAGGTGTGAGTGGTCTGCCAGTGGGTGGGGCTTGGTCACCCACCAGGTGGAAGGGGAGGGGGGCTATAGGTGTGTGGGATGGGGGCTGGTGCCAGGGGCATGGTCATGATGGTGATGGTCCAGGCTGACTGGCCTGAGGGGATGCCCATCCTCTCCCAGCCCTACCTCTCCGTCCGTCTGGTGGGTGTTGAAAGGGGGTGGGGGCACAGACAGAGGTGGTGCCAAGGGACGGTGTTGGTGGTGACTCACCTTGGCTGCCCTGAGGAAGGCATGCAGTTTCTTTCTGCACTGCTGGCCGGTCCTGGCGGTGGGGCTCACGGTGCTTAGGGTCGCATCTCCAGCTTGGCATCAGTGGCATCTCTTAGCTGGAATGAGCATGTGTGGGGAGATGAGTGCTTTTCTGCTGCTCCAGCTTGCCAAGCTCACGTGTGCCAATCCCAACCCTGGTAAATCACACACCAGTACTGCCTCTATTCTCTATAGTATGGCTGACCAGATAATTCTCCCACTCCTAATTCCTCCCATCAGGCATATTGGAAGCATTTACAAGCTTGTTACAGGCAGGATGGGGTTTTCTTTTAACAGTTCTGATTTTTCCCCTCACCAGTGGTCTGTAAACAGAAAGATTATTTGATTTTCTTCCCCCTTTATCAGCTGTGGCATATTTCCCAACCCTTCAGTTTTGGTGTGATCCACTTTCTACTAATAACCCCACAGCAAACTCAAGATAGGACAAACTCAGAGGGTTAGTTTATTTGCACACAATCAAATGTGGCAAGAAGGTAGCAACATTGTCTCTTTTTCACTCATACAATAAAGGAGGGGGAGAGAGAATGAAAGATTTACAGGCAAAGACCACAGAGTAAAGAATTATTGTTTCACCTGAGTCCAGAGCCCAGAATGGTGTTTTCCTTCACAGTCGTCAGCAGGTTGAAAACTGTCACTGGATAATTCACTTTTCAAGTAGCGATTACTTAAATGGTGAGATAGGCACATTTGTAGGCCATGGTGTACAAGTCCAGCCATTCCAGTTGAAACAGTGTTGATGATCCCAGGCTTTCAAATCTGGACACAGTCCTTTACACGTGCTGCTGCTTGGTAGATGCAAGATCGTAGACTGATTTACGATACAGCAAGACTGGATAACTGGTTCTCCCAGTTAGGAGGGTCATGTTACATGATTCCCACCTCTCCACTTTGTCTTTGACAAAGGGTACACATTTATTTGCTTGGGTTCCTATGTTTGTTGATGCTACAAACTCTTTGAATTTGCAGGGAAGGTTGCAGGATCCTTTGACCTCACAGATTAGTCGACTCCGATGGCCAGGCCTGATTTAGGAAATGTAGATGGCCTTTGTATAATTCCCTTTGAATTTGGTGTCTGCAGTCCACATTGGACATTAGCATTTCTTCTGAGATAATGAGGTACAAGTCTCTGAGATTAGGCCCTTATAACTGTTTTGTTTAGAGTTACAGCCAGACATAGCTTCAGTCATTTTAAAGAGACATTGTCCAATTTTAAATATTTTAAGAATTTGAAACAGGGTTTTCTGGCCGAGGGGTAGGAACACTGCACTACAATACCTCTTATACATTTCACCAGTGGATGATTATTTTTAACAAGTCCCAGCCTTGAATGCTACTGTGAGCTGTTTGTTACAGGCAGAATGAGAGTGGTCCTGGTGGAAAAGAAAGAGCTCTCCATCAGCCTAGCTACTGTAGTGTACATTTGCTGCCCATGACAAATATTTTATTCTACAAGCATAATGTTTGGGCCTTGGTGTCCTTTCAAACATGTGTACTATCAACTCCACTGATTTCCCAAGACAATGGGAGAATTCTCTACTCCCCACTGCTAAGAGCGGGACTGCCAATCCTGCATTAACCTAAACAAGGGTTCGACGCCGGGCAACAGTCTCCAGTCCCACCCTGCTGGTTGTAGTGGGCTGCCTCCTGCCAGTGGTAACATGCAAACAGCCCATTTGAATGCAATTAACAGGTTGGTAGCTGGAATTTATCCTTCCCTTCATGCTTGAATGCATCTGAAGTACCCTCCATTGATCCTAACAATGCTAAATGCATTCTGTGGTTAGAAAAGAAGAAGTATTTGTGTTTTTGAAATGGCCAGCAGCTGTTAATCAGAACAGGGATATGAATTGTCAATGAACTATATGATCTGCTCCTGAGTTATTAGACAGAGCATTCCAGAGTAAGAAGGCCACTTCAAATTTCGAACAGTCCAGACAAGACTGATGATTTTGAACAGAGGGCCGCCTGGGATCTCCATGCTAAGAGAGATCTTCAGGTTGCCCAGGGCTTGAAGGTGCAATCCAGGTGAGGACCCCCATCCTGGGTGAGGGTCCCTGGGTCAAGCACTTACTCACAGACTGAGCCCATCCCACTCACCAGGACCCTTGGGACCCTCCTTCTGCAGCCTGGCAGGGGAAAACGGGCACTTGAGCAATGGGCTAACCTCTTTGACCCCCCCTGGAAGTACGGCATGCCAAGTCAGGCTGTCACTGTCAAGGTGACAGTGCCATGGTGCCAGGGGGAAGTGCACCATCAGCAATTCCAGAGATCAAGGCCTGAAAGGGAGGCTAAAATGTGGGATGGCTGAAGGGGTGGGGTTGGGGGAGATTGGAAGGGGGGGGGGGGTTGGGTCATTCTCATGTGTGCGTGGTGTGGCAGGGGGGTAACCCGTTCTTCTTGTGGTGAGGGATGGTGTCCCTCCTTGATGAAAGGTTGGGGGTTCTCCATTTGTCGGCGGGAGGTCAACATTTGCATTGTAGGGGTTAGGGGTGCTGGGATTGGGGTGCCCATTCAAAATGGCGGCTCAGGCCAATAAGTGTAGGAAGACCGGCATGCAATAATTTAGCATGAAGGTATGAAAATCCCACCTCTGCAACGCCTCTCTTGCCAGTGGGACATAGTCCCTTTAATAAGGAGACGGGTCGTCCACACCGAGTAAAATAAAGGACTTTGATTTATTTATAATTTCAGTTTTTATGCTGCCCTGTAGATCTCTACTGGATTTCTTACTGGTCGGTGCCTTAATGGCCAACCTTTTATACAATGCTAAATGGGTTCCCCCGCTGCTCAGCATGGGAGCTCATACTCCACAGGAACCACAGGGAAGATAATTATTCCCAACCCGGAAATCCCGTGCATAATTTTACATTCCCGATTCTCCGCTGACGGGAACACTCAGTTTTGAAAGCGAAGAATTCTACCCAAGTATCCCCCCATAACTTAAGTATAGATGAGCATGTTAGAGTAAAACACAGTGATTGAAATTACATTGTGAGACTGGTCATGAATTTTTATCCCTCCCTCTTTTTGCAGTCTTATCCCCTTCCATGGATTACTTACTTAAACCTTGTGGTTCAGAGGCCTACTCTGGATGTTAATGACTCAATGTGCACTCTAATTGTGTTACAAACATGCCTTTATTAACCCAAATCCTTTAGCACATAAATCAATATCAATGTAAAAATACTGATACACATGTCTGCTAATGGTTTCTTGAGAGACGGACGAGATCAAACTGTTTTACTCTGCAACTCAGGAGAAGGAGTCCACACAGATTAGTTGAAAGAAACTTAGTTTATTTACAATAACTATTGTGTACATCACAGGGCAGGTCCCAACTGGGGCTGCCTTGCCAGTGCCTAATTGGCTGACTTTATATACCATCCGACAGTACATTGTTCAGAGGTCCCCCGCCCCTTTACCGGGGGAAGCTTGTATTCAGCACGATTCACAGGGAAGTTAATTGTTCCCACCCCGTAAGATACTTGTGGGTTATGTCATAATATGCACCCATGCACATCATGAGGTAAAAACAGGCAGTAACACCCAGGTTAGCCAATCAACATACAGGACAGAGCACAACCAATCATCAGACAGAACACCAGAGGGGGGCTTCCAACTATAAAACACACGAGGCATCAGCACTCCGCCTCTTTCCACCGGTGACAACTGTAGTGACAGTCAGGGTGTATATATCAGTCAGCACCTTCTACACGTGGCTCAGAGCTAGCCTGGTCTAGTAAGTTAGAGTTAGTACACTTGGAGTAGTAGAGTGTCAACCCACAGCCAGCTGTGTGCATTGTTACAGAAGTTCAATAAATCGTATTGAACCAATGTCTACGTTTGGTGTCTGCTTTACTGTTCATCTGCATCCTGTTGCAGTCCGTGTTACCCCAGGGTGAATAACACGACATGATACCAGGAGTCTACTTCATCAAAGTAATTTGCCTTGAATAATTCAGTGACGACCAACAAGTGCCTTGGAGGAGATCCAGGCCCCTCCACAGCTCCAGATCTCCGGAAATCTCGGCGCCAACTGGCGGGTCTTCAAGCAGAAATTCAGTCTGTACATTGAGGCCTCGGGCCTCAAGGATGCGTCCGATGCCAGAAAAATTGCGCTGCTACTATCGACTTTGGGGGACCAGGTCATCCAAATCTTCAATTCGCTCACTTTTGCCGAAGGCGAGGACAAGACCAAGTTCCTGACCGTGTTAGCCAAATTCGACAATCACTGTGAAGTCGAAACGAACAAGAGCTTTGAGCGCTATGTCTTCCAGCAACGCCTTCAGGGTAAGGATGAGCCTTTCCAATCCTTTCTAACTCATCTCCGCATATTAGCGCAATCCTGCAACTACGGTGACACCGTTGATTCCCTCATCAGGGATCAGATCGTGTTTGGGGTCCACTCCGACGCCCTGCGGGAGCAGCTCCTAAAAATAAAAACATGACCCTGCCAGTAGCCATCGAGACGTGTAAAGTGCATGAACAGGCGAAAAGTTGCTACTCCCGCCTTAAATCGGCAGAACAGGACCACCTTGCCTCCCACGAGGTAGAGAATGTACAGGCCATCGCCTGAATGCGGCATCTTAACATCGACGAAGGCGGCCATTTCGCACGCTTTTCCCGGGGTCCCATGCATGTGCACCACGGACGGGAGAACGAAGCGGCCGAAGGCCACACTGCGCAGGTGCGAGCGGCGGCTGACTGCACTGCGCATGTGCGACGTCGCACGGAGCGTTACGACGTCAACGTCATGTCGTGCCCGAACTGCGGCGCCGCCCACTTAAAGCAGCAATGCCCTGCAAAAGGCAGGCGATGTTTAAATTGTGGGAAGCCTGGCCATTATGCAGCCTTGTGTAGGTCTGCAACGCCGATCGTGGGCCAGCGGTCCCAGTTCCAACGCAAACGAGTTTGAAGTGTGCAGCAAGAGCTGCTGGATTCGGAACCTAGTAACACCACGGATCCAGAGGACAACTGCCTGGAGTCCCCATATCGTGTGGGCATCATTACCACGTATGACAAGGCCTCCTCAAATTCAGCAACACGTCTATCCATCCTCAACGTGGATTCTGCGGACGAATGGGGTGCTGTCATACAAGTCAACCAATGCAGCATCCGGTTCAAACTGGACACTGGTGCTTCAGCCAATCTCATATCTCAAGCAGATCTTGCTCGCATCCAAAGGCAGCCAAAAATTATTCCGCCGGCCTGCTAGCTGCTTGATTATAATGGCAATGCCATTACTGCATTTGGGTCTTGTCACCTGCAAGTCTCCACCAAGGCCATCAAAGTCACACTGCGATTCGAAATCGTCAAGCCTGACAAGGCTTCCCTGGTTGGTGCCCATGCATGCAAGCTACTCAATCTCGTCCAGCGGGTACATGCCATGTCCTCTGCCAATATGAATCTTCAGGCTGACATTGACGAAATCCTGTCACAATACCCGGATGTGTTCATTGGGATGGGCACGCTGCTGTACCGCTACAAAATCTTACTCAGGCCTGATGCCACGCCTGTGATCCATGCACCACGCCGGGTGCCGGCTCCTCTGAAGGACCGTTTAAAGGAGCAGCTGCAGGAGCTCCAAGACCAGGGGATAATCTCTAAAGTGACGGAACCGACTGACTGGGTCAGCTTGACGGTCTGTGTGAAGAAGTCCTCTGGAGAACTGCGCATATGTATAGATCCCAAGGATCTTAACCGAAACATAATGCGGGAACACTACCCGATCCCAAAGTGGGAGGAGCTAACCAGTGAAATGGCACATGCCAAATTCTTCACGAAGCTAGATGCACCGTGTGGCTTCTGGCAGATACAACTGGACGAGTCCAGCAGGAAGTTCTGCACGTTTAATACACCTTTCGGACGGTACTGTTCCAACCGCATGCCGTTTTGTATTGTTTCAGCCTCTGAAATCTTTCACAGGATCATGGAACAGATGCTGGAGGGCATTGAGGGTGTGCGGGTTTATGTTGATGACCTCATTATATGGTCCACGACCCCAGGGGAACACATATTTCGTCTCCAACAAGTCTTTAGACTCATACATGCCAACGGCCTCAAGTTGAACAAGGCCAAATGCTCCTTTGGCATGTCATCCATCAAGTTTTTGGGTGAGCAAGTATCCCCAGCAGGGTGTGCAATCCCACTCGGACAAAGTCAAGGCCATCAACACCATGAAGACCCCGGAAGACA
The DNA here is from genome assembly GCF_047496885.1 of Scyliorhinus torazame. Lineage (NCBI taxonomy): Eukaryota > Metazoa > Chordata > Chondrichthyes > Carcharhiniformes > Scyliorhinidae > Scyliorhinus > Scyliorhinus torazame. Next base: position 118,028,251 of record NC_092720.1, on the reverse strand, counting down.
AAAAGGAGGTACTCCGCTTCCTGGGTATGGTTAACTTCTTGGGAAAGTTCATTCCCAACCTCGCATCACACACCACGGCTCTCCGGCATCGGGTGAAGAAGTCCACTGTCTTTCAGTGGCTACCCACACATCAAGCAGAGTGGCTCGAGTTAAAGGCAAAGCTCACCACTGCTCCGGCACTGGCATTTTTTGACCCAGAGCGGGAGACAAAAATCTCCACGGACGCCAGCCAGGTCGGCATTGGTGCGGTGCTCCTCCAGAAGGGTGACTCCTCGTCCTGGGCTCCAGTGGCCAATGAGCCCAGGGCCATGACTCCCACTGAGCAGAGGTATGCTCAGATAGAGAAGGAGTGCCTGGGCCTCCTCACCGATATTGTAAAGTTCCATGATTACGTCTACGGTCTACCAACCTTCACAGTAGAGACTGACCACAGACCCCCGGTCCATATCATTCACAAGGACTTGAATGACATGACGGCCAGGCTTCAGCGCATTCTCCTTCGACTCCGCAGGTATGATTTCGAATTGGTTTACACACCGGGCAAGGAGCTAATCATTGCGGATGCCTTGTCTCGCGCCATCACCTTGCCCTGTGAACACGTCCGCTAAATTGAGGCACAGGTGCAACTGTGTGCCAGCAACCTCCCGGCCTCAGATGAACGAGTCGTCAACATTCGAGAAGAGACTGCCAAGAACCCTCTTCTGCAGCGGGTCATACATCACCTTGCAAATGGTTGGCAGAAAGGGCAATGCCCCCAGTTCTTTAATGTCAAGGATGACCTAATAGTTGTCGAGGGGATCCTCCTCAAGCTGGATCGTATTGTTATTCCTCACAACCTCCAGAGCTTAGTGCTCAAACAGATCCACGAGGGGCACCTCGGTATCGAGAAATGCAGGCGCAGGGCCCGGCAGGCTGTCTATTGGCCTGGCATTAACGAGGACATATCCAACATGGTCCTCAATTGTACGACTTGCCAGCTTTTCCAGCCTGCTCAGCCCAAAGAAACACTCCAGCAACACGAGATCGTGACCTCTCCGTGGTCGAAGGTGGGAATCAACCTTTTTCACACCAATGGGCGTGACTACGTGCTTATCATTGATTACTTCTCGAGTTACCCCGAAGTGGTTAAACTGTCCGACCTCACATCAAGGACTGTCATCAAGGCCTGCAAGGAGACATTTGTCAGGCATGGTATTCCACTCATGGTCATGAGCGACAATGGACCCTGCTTCTACAGCCAAGAGTGGTCCAACTTCGCGAAGCTATACCAGTTCAAGCACATTTCCTCGAGCCGTATTACCCGCAATCTAACGGGAAGGTCGAAAAAGGGGTCCATATCGTGAAGCAGATGCTCTGTAAGACTGCGGACTCAGCTTCTGACTTTAACCTTGCGCTCCTGGCGTACAGGGCAACCCCACTGTCCACCGGTATGTCTCCAGCACAACTCTTTATGAATCGTGACCTGTAGATGACTGTTCCGGCCATTCATTTACCCGACCTGGATCACCTCCCAGTGCTGCAAAAGGTGCAGCAACTCAGAAATCGGCAAAAGCTGACATATGATGCTCATGCTACTGATCTGCCCGTGTTCTCTCCGAAGGACGCTGTTCGCGTCAAGTTGCCTGGGGGAGGCTGGTCAGCTCCAGCTGTTGTTGTTCGACAGGCTGCTCCCAGGTCATTCGTGGTTCGCATGGCTGATGGATCCATTGTCAGACGCAACAGAAGGGCACTACGCAAACTTGCCTGCCCACCACCAGATCTCATGTTCCCAGCTGTCGTTATGCCTTTTCCGGACACCTCGCTCCACGAGGCCACCAATCTGGCTGCAATCCCGCACCGTCGTCCCCACCTCCAGCTCCCAGGCGGTCGACAAGGATCCAACGCCAGCCCCAGAGATTGGACTTATAAATATTTCCTTTGTCCATATTGTTCTGTATCTGCACACTAGATACCTTACATGTACATATGCATTCACTCGCCATTTGCTGTAAATAGTTATATCTGTAAATATGTCGTATATGCTCTAAGGAACCGACAAATTTTTTTTAAAAGGGGGATGTCATAATATGCACCCATGCACATCATGAGGTAAAAACAGGCAGTGACAGACACTCAGGTTAGCCAATCAACATACAGGACAGAACACAACCAATCACCAGACAGAACACCAGAGGGGGACTTCTAACTATAAAACACACGAGGCATCAGCACTCCGCCTCTTTCCACCGGTGACAACTGTAGTGACAGTCAGGGTGTATATATCAGTCAGCACCTCCTACACATGGCTCAGAGCTAGCCTGGTCTAGTAAGTTAGAGTTAGTACACTTAGAGTAGTAGATTGTCAACCCACAGCCAGCTGTGTGCATTGTTACAGAAGTTCAATAAATCGTATTGAACCAACACCTACGTTTGGTGTATGCTTTACTGTTCATCTGCATCCTGTTGCAGTCCGTGTTACCCCAGGGTGAATAACACGACAGGTTATTACACTAATCCTCTTCCTGTCAGCTGTCTGTCCACCAAGCAGCCATTTTGTGTTCCATGTTCGATCTCGACTACATTTGGTGTGACGTTCACAAAGAAGGCCAGTACATAAATTGTATCAATAATGTGAATCAAAGAGCAAACTGCAATATCAAATTCACTAAAGGTATGGGGCGTAATTTTCCTAAAATTGCACAGAGTGTTGGATTAGGTGAGAAAAGCTGTGCGAAACCCCCTAGAACATAGAACATAGAACAATACAGCGCAGTACAGGCCCTTCGGCCCACAATGTTGCACCGAAACAAAAGCCATCTAACCTACACTATACCATTATCATCCATATGTTTATCCAATAAACTTTTAAATGCCCTCAATGTTGGCGAGTTCACTACTGTAGCAGGTAGGGCATTCCACGGCCTCACTACTCTTTGCGTAAAGAACCTACCTCTGACCTCTGTCCTATATCTATTACCCCTCAGTTTAAAGCTATGTCCCCTCGTGCCAGCCATTTCCATCCGCGGGAGAAGGCTCGCACTGTCCACCCTATCCAACCCCCTGATCATTTTGTATGCCTCTATTAAGTCTCCTCTTAACCTTCTTCTCTCCAACGAAAACAACCTCAAGTCCATCAGCCTTTCCTCATAAGATTTTCCCTCCATACCAGGCAACATCCTGGTAAATCTCCTCTGCACCCGCTCCAAAGCCTCCACGTCCTTCCTATAATGCGGTGACCAGAACTGTACGCAATACTCCAAATGCGGCCGTACCAGAGTTCTGTACAGCTGCAACATGACCTCCTGACTCCGGAACTCAATCCCTCTACCAATAAAGGCCAACACTCCATAGGCCTTCTTCACAACCCTATCAACCTGGGTGGCAACTTTCAGGGATCTATGTACATGGACACCTAGATCCCTCTGCTCATCCACACTTTCAAGAACTTTACCATTAGCCAAATATTCCACATTCCTGTTATTCCTTCCAAAGTGAATCACCTCACACTTCTCTACATTAAACTCCATTTGCCACCTCTCAGCCCAGCTCTGCAGTTTATCTATATCCCTCTGTAACCTGCTACATCCTTCCACACTATCAACAACACCACCGACTTTAGTATCGTCTGCAAATTTACTCACCCACCCTTCTGCGCCTTCCTCTAGGTCATTGATAAAAATGACAAACAGCAACGGCCCCAGAACAGATCCTTGTGGTACTCCACTTGTGACTGAACTCCATTCACTCTGTCTTCTTTCAGCTAGCCAATTTCTGATCCACATCTCTAAATCACCCTCAATCCCCAGCCTCCGTATTTTCTGCAATAGCCTACCGTGGGGAACCTTATCAAACGCTTTGCTGAAATCCATATACACCACATCAACTGCTCTACCCTCGTCTACCTGTTCAGTCACCTTCTCAAAGAACTCGATAAGGTTTGTGAGGCATGACCTACCCTTCACAAAGCCATGCTGACTATCCCTGATAATATTATTCCTATCTAGATGATTATAAATCTTGTCTCTTATAATCCCCTCCAAGACTTTACCCACGACAGACGTGAGGCTCACCGGTCTATAGTTGCCGGGGTTGTCTCTGCTCCCCTTTTTGAACAAAGGGACCACATTTGCTATCCTCCAGTCCTTTGGCACTATTCCTGTAGCCAATGATGACATAAAAATCAGCTTCACAGACTAATTTTCTCACCTGATTTAACAGCAGTCTGTGCAGTTTCAGAGTGCTGGCGAGGATCACATATCCAGCTGGGGGCGGGGGTGGGGGCGGGGGGGCGGGGGGGGGGGGGGGGGGGTGGCGGGGGGGGGGGGGCGGGCGGGGGTCTAAACATGGCGGCAATGCCAGGAACCTAATGTCAGGGCACCATTTAAAGGGTGCCCGTTTTCAAAATGTATTTAAATCAATGGAAATCAAGACCACACCCTTGCTGAGTGTGACCCTGATTATATGTCACTGGCAGGGGGTGGGGAAGACCTCAAACTGAATTCTTACCAAAGCATATCTTGGGCGGGTTTCTCCGAACCCCCGCCAGGTTGGAGAATCGCCGGGGGTCGGCGTGAATCCCGCGCCCGCTGTCCTCCAAATTTTCCGGTCCCCCAAAAATCGGCCCGGCGTGAGTCGCACCGCCCGTCTCAGAAAATGGCGGGGTCCGGCATGACTCAATGGGCCCCAGGGCTGCCCGAATTCTTCGGCCCGCGATGGGCCGACGTCCCACCCGTCTTTTGCCAGTCCCGCCGGCGTAAATTGGAGTAGCTCCTTACTGGCGAGACCTGGCGGCACGGGTGGCATCCGGGGTTCTTGGGGTGGAGCGGGAGGATCTGGCCCTGGGAGGTGCCCCCACGGTGGCCTGGCCCGCGATCGGGGCCCACCAATCCACGGGCGGGCATGTGCTGTGGGCAGTACTCTATTCTTCCGCACTGGAGGCTGTACCGGTCCGCCATTCCCGTTGCGGAAACAAAGCCCTCTGCGCATGGGCAGGGATGATGCCAGCACACGCTGGCGCTCCCGCGCATGCGCCAACTCGCGCTGGCCGCCAAGCCCCTTTCCCGCCGGCCGAAGGGGCGCAAACCACTCCGGGGCGGGCCTAGCCCCTGAAGGTGCGGAGGATTCCACAACTTTGGGGTGGCCTGACGCCAGAGTGGTTCACGTCACTCCGTCCCGCCGGTGTTGCCCGCCCCACCGATTATGGAAGAATCCCGCCCAATTCTGACTGCTCGCAAGATTTAGTAAGCATTATGGGATATGCACCTGTGACTAATGGGGCCACTAGATTGCATGCATCAATATCAAAATATCAACATCTTTAATAGGAGATACTGGGCAAATTCCATTCTGGAAATTTTCTCACAACTTTGTTCTATGTCTATATTGCAAAACACCGGTGGTTAAGTTTCAGATGTTATTCTCTTCATTGACTGACAACCAAACCAGACAAGCTGCTGTTTAACAACAATGTGTAGGCTGCTTATTGCCAGGCTTATTAACCTTTTCGTGCCCACGTCCTTCATACATGGCTGTAATTCTCCGGCCATTCACTGGTGGCCGGATTCTCTGGTTGCGCCGGAAGTGCACTCCTGCCCGCGGGTTTCCCGGTGACGCAGGGTGACTTCAATGAGAATTCCCATTGACAGCACCTGGAACAGAGAATTCCACTGTCAGCGAATGGCGCGCAGCCGAGTAACATGTGGCTGGGGGGGCTAGGGACTCCTGCCCAATGATAGAGATATGTGATCGAGCACAGATATAGATTGCAGTATTCCTATTACGAACTGAATGTCCTCCCTTCCTGTAAGCAGTAACAGATGCAAGTATTCACATGTTGGCTGGATAAGGTTTTTGAGAACAGTCAAAATTTATCAAACCTGCTAAGAAGTGGAATGCTAACTTAATTATTGCTGTCTGACTTACTGCTATTTATAGATATTGTGACAGATATTGTGACATGTATTGAAGACCAGCCCACCCATTGCTCTAAACCATCATTTGAGCATGTGCCTACACTAAGAAATTAGCACTAAATAAAGCCATATTTTTAAAACTATCTTTGCCTTCCAGGAGCTATTCACTTGCACCCTCCCCTAAAGGATATTTTTTAACCCGATACATAAATTACCCAGAATCAATGAAAGTTTAATTTGGGTTTGGCCAGATTGGCAGATGTTTAGCCCCATCTTCACCAGGTTTCAAATTCCACTTCATTGCTCAGCAACCGCCCCACCCCCCACCCCCGATAAAAAAAATACAACTGAGAAATTGAATTTCATTGAATTAATGACATGAAATGGAACCAGTGGCAATTGTTTTGACCCAAATGCTTTCACGAAGAAGAATGTATCATTTGAAACAAGACTGTAATGTAAAATCTCTGTACTTTTAAGAATTATTTTTCCCAAATGAGAAATAGAATAAATCTGAACTACTTAAATTGTCTCACTATTGTCACGTTAGCTACTGCTACTGAAATTTATTATTCTTCAAGAGTTAATTTTCAGCAGTCTTTCATTCATTATCTTGGAAAAAAATGTACACGCATGTTACACTAAAGCGCCCATTAGACACAAAGCACAGAGGGTGTCAAAAACTCTATTAAGATGTACTCAGCAACACTGCACTCTTGAAATAGAATATTTTGCCTAGGGAGTTGTCTTTATACCTTGATAATCCATCATACAAACTGTCATCTTATTTCATCTGAACAAAACTATCTCAGTCCAATAATAGGAAGTGCTTTCGGATTTGGTCAAGTGCAAGCTAAATACCGAGAGGACTCTCAAGACTGCTAATTTAGCTGGTTAGGAGGTGTTTTTTTTTAAATGCTTTGTGCGCATCTACTCAATTACTGAAAATATCAATTGCTTTGGAAAGTGGGGGAAAGAGAGTTGAAGTATCCCATTATAGTTTGTAAATCTGAGAGTTGGGAATTAGATTAACTAGATTAAACCTGACATACTAAAAAAAATTCCACAGCTTTATTAAGTCTCCCCTGTCTTCCTATCAGTGAATGCAAGTCAAATCTAATTATTTTTGAAAAGGCTACTTTTTTTAAAGATAAAACTTAGTGAATGATTAAGAAACACTCAATAGCAATCTGAATCGTTCAGGTATAAAATAATTCACTGCTTAGACTGTCATAATATGCAAACATGCAGATAATGATATATAGACAGGCAGCTAATGAACACAGAGAACAGGACGTGACCAATGAGCAGGCAGGACACTCAGGGGTGGTATCTCACTATAAAAGGCATGAGGCACTCACACTACGCCTCTTTCCACTGATGAACATCTACAGAGTGAGTCAGGGTGTATGTACAGTATCACACCTCCAGCACGTGGCTAAGAGCTAGTCTGGTCCAGGCAGACAGAGTTACCACACTTAGATTAGCAGAGCTTTGAACTCATAGAGAACTGTGCTAACTGTGCTACTGGTTCAACAAATCAGATTGAACTAACTTCAAGGTCTGGAGTATCTTTTCGTCAAAGCTGCATCCAGTTGCAGCCTGTGTTATCCCAGAGTACACAACATGTCATCTACATCTTTCTCATTTGTTTTACCTAAATTTGAGTTAAATTCTGCAATGTTAGAATGTGTTTCCATTTGAATGAAATACCATTGCTTGCTATTTTGATAAGGTGGTTAACTCAAGTATTTTACACAGGTTATGCTTGCAAAAATATGTTTAACTTGTTACTGACCATAACTATATTGTACCGTTTCATTCTGTATGTTTGATTTGTTAAAAGATTTGAATGATTGTGAAAAGCAATCCACTGAAAACTAGTTCCTGTCCACCTTTTGCACCCACTTATCAGGAGCTAGTTCCAAACCTGGCTTGTATGAAGAAACAAAAGACAAAGTCACTGAAGTTTGAGTTGCACATGCCATTGTAAAAGATTGGTTATTTGTTTTCATTTAGCCCTGCTTAGAAATATGCACACAGCATCTGATGAAAAATCCATAGAATCCATAGAATGCATACAGTACCGAAGGAGTCCATTCAACCAATCGAGTCCGCACCAACCCTCCGAAAGAACACTCTCCTAGGCCCACTCCCCCACCCTATCCCCGTAACCCCGCGCATTGATCATGGCCAATCCACATAACCTGCACATCTTTACATCTTTGGATTGTGGGGAGCAACTGGAGCATCTGGAGGAAACCCATGCAGACACGGGAAGAATGTACAAACTTCATACAGTCACCCAGGCCGAAAATCAACCCGGGTTCCTGGCACTGTGAGCCAGCTGTGCTAACCACTGTGCCGCCGTGCCGCCCGATATGAAGAAGGGCCCTGACGATGGGGCAGTGAGGCAGTGCTGCCTCTTGTGCAGGTAACAGTCCAGGCAACCATCAGATTTGATTCCTGAACTGTGTTATTTTTGGCCTTAACTGCTGTGCTCATAATGTTGAACAGCTTGGAGAGAATTTCTTTCTCCTGTGTGTTCTTACCTGGTACCCACTTAAATACATCCTATTCTAGTCACTGCACTCACTCTGTGCAGTAGCGAGTTCCACATTCTCATCACTCTCTCTGTAAAGCAGTTTCTACTGAACTCCCCAATGGTAGGAAAGATCTTCTATACATATCAATTCTTTTGGAATTCCTAACTGGACTCTCAAGGTCATGAAGAACACTCGTTTGGACAAGACACTGCAGGATTACGAGGATCTATAATGTGTTCTATATTGCCATAGATATGGTAATATATTGCATTCTAGTGATCTAATTTCACAGCCAATGCTATTTATATATTAAAATGATAGGAATTATTCCCCCATCAACACCAGTGAGTTCCTCCTAATCCCAGTGTGTTTTACCCTCTTCATTCAGTAAAAAATAGATTCACTCATAATAGAGCGTGCATGATTCCTCCCGGTGCTTGGCAATACTTCTACCATCTGTGAAGTCAAACACCAGAACCAATTCATAACTTAATCACTTGGTTATGCAAGCAGCTTTTCTTATGCTGCAGATATCTGAATCCACTAGCATAGTCTCTGCTAACAGATGCTGTGCTGCAAAAAACATCTAAATAGTATTTTCACAGCTTTTAAAATATCATGAGTTTGCAGCTGAAAATTGCATAGGTCTTCAGTGCAATTCCCTTGTCACTATTAACACAAACGCTTTCAAAAAAAGATGGGGAGAAAAATGACATGACATGTAATAGTAGGATTATTACAGGTAGCGTTCGTCAGGTTGAAATGCGAATGGAAGTGTAATATTACATCTGTCTTGTCTTCGCTCCAAATGGCAGGATGTTAATGCTTTATGACAGACCTTTTTTGACATCTTTTCATACAAAATGTGTTCCTTCAAGCTGATTTTTAAATTGTCACCTCTTATTGCCTCATTTCTTGACACAAAAACAATGGCTTTTCTCTTCCCGTTCATTCAATAGATTACTTATTTTTCTCACATTTTTCAGTTGACCTACATTTTTTAGGACATTGGTCCCCACCGGTACTGATTCACTCAGTTTGTATTAATAAAGTTATCATTCCATGCTTCTTAATTAGTTTTATTTGATAATTACAAAAAATAATTGAAGTGCATTGAGTGTATAATTGAGCTGGCAAACCCCTCACCCAACAGATCCCATCTGTCTCGACCCCTCCACCACGTCAGAGAGCGCAATGCAGCTCACCAATCAGCATTTTGTCTTTTGCATCAGTGTACCACATGCAGAGTGGCAGCAGGTGGGTGGCAAGGCTGCCACGCCTTTAGTTCATCCATATTGAAAGTGGCAGCTCTGGCAGAGCAGTCAGATTAATTCTCTGCTTGCTACTGGAAAGAAAAAAAGCATTTGACAGATTGGTGGTCAGACTGCAACATTGGTGATTGGCAGAGTTCACAATGTAATCACAGTGTAATCAGGCTGCTTTTTCTTATTAGGAGGGAGATCCTGCACAGTGCAAACCAGCTGCAAAGAAAAGCTCATGGTGCAACCCAGGGGGTCTCTGTTGGACCGGGAATATAAATAATCCACCCAGGTGGAGTAACAGGCCATCCAGACATACTTCACTTGTCCATCACAGCTTTAATTCATGCATCTTCATGATGGTCGAGAAAGGAAATCTGCTGCAAGTGTCATGGGTAGAATGTGTCATGAATTATTCTTATTTATGAAGCAGCCATTACTTCTCATGAATCATCAGTTTTGAACTGTGCAATCAGCTTTAGTGTATAAATGCATCCCATGTGTCATGGCCTTGGACTATTCTTTTCAATGCAGTCTCTGGCAGTTCACCTATTTAGAAATTTTGGGCATACAGGAATAATCTTCTTTCTTTTTGGATATATCTTCATGAAAGCTGTACTGTTCCACCATCATCAACCAAGGAAAGCAGGAGATGATTGATGGGCAAACCAGAACGACTTGTCTCTGTATCCATAGCAACAAGTGTCAAATCTCAGTTACGGTATGATGGGAAATACTACAGAAAGTAAAAACACTGGGCTGGATTCACCGTTTTTGAGGTTACGTGCGGAGGATCTGTGGCGTTTTACGTCAAAACATATCGGACAGCACGGTGGCAGTTTTGCTGCCTCAATGCCACAGGCATTGCTGCCTCACGGTGCCGAAGACCCAGGTTCAGTGCCGGCTCTGGTTCACTGTCTGTGTGGAGTTTGCACATTCTCCCCATGTTTGCGTGGGTTTCGCCCCCACAACTCAAGGATGTGCAGGGTAGGTGGATTGGACACACTATATTGCCCCTTAATTGGAAAAAATGATTTGGGTACACTAAAGTTTTTAAAAATAAAATCGGCGGCGCCCCCTCACCGATCGTGCGACCAGTGAGGGGCTAACAGCTACGCTACGTAGAACCCCCCAGCCTCCACAAAGTAAACAGCCGGAGAATGGCTGGGTCCATGGCCACACGTGCGCACGGTGACGACCCGCAGCGGTCGCGCCGTAAAACATGGTGCTGGCCGTGCGTGGACCCGACCTGCCAGATAGTGAACACTTGGCCACCCCCTCGCCACCCTCTGGCCACCCCCCACCAGTCCCCCCGGCCCTCGAAGAAGCCCACCCCGGCCAGCAGCTCGGCCCCCGCCCGACTGTGGCGACACTGGACACAGTCCGCAACCGCCACGCCAGCTTCCCGCACGGCTGAGATCATGAGTGAACCGAGCCATCGTGAACTCAGTCCATCGGGGGCGGAGCACCAGGGGAGGGCCTTCAGGTGATGCGCTGAGGCCATTCCAACGGTGTGCACACCAAGATGACGCTGGAGCATCAAACAGGCACCGCCCCCGGTTTTGACGTCAAAAGGGATTCTCCGCCCGATTGCCGATTACAAAATCGCATTGGAGAGCAGAGAATCCCCCCCCCCGGGTTTCCCGATCCAGCGAACAATCGAGCGTCGGACTAAAAACGGCGCTGATCCCATATCGATGCTCTGGTTCCCCACCAGCGGCGGCAGCGAGCTACACACTCTGCGCTGGCGTGAAGATGCAGGTCATTTGCACCCATTTGCATCTGTTTAACAGGCTGGAAGCCCGATTCTCCAGGTCCCAATGATGTGCCGGGCCGCTCAGCCGGGATTCACTTGGGCATAATTTGGTGCAGGTATTTCAAGCGCGGCCCTGAGGCAGTGGACCCCGAAGTTGGTCAAGGGGGTCGGTGCATAGCAGAGGTGCCCCAAGGTCCAACGGAAAGCCCCCCGTCAAAAGCAAATCTTGACCCGCGCTTGTCTTCCCCCCAGCCACACCATCAAACCCCCGTGTAAGCCCCCCATCAGACCCCCACTTATATTCCCCCATTAGCCCCCTAACAGACACCCCCATCAGACCCCTAACAGACCCCCAACAGAAACCCCGATTGACCCCCCATTTAACCCCATCAGATCCCACCATCGGACCCCTACATCAGACCACCAACAGAGACCTCCCATCAGACCCCTCGATCAGTGATCCCCAACAGAAATCCCCACCAGACCCCCCATCAGACCTCCCCCAGCTTCCCCAAGAAATCCCACCATTGGACCCCCAACTGAGACCCGCCCATCAGATCCCCCTAGGATCCCATCAGGTTCCCCATCAGAGACCCTATCAGCCAACCCTCATCGGAGATCTTTGCCTGAAATTTGAAGAGCACCATATCAAAGACAGCTAAGTGCTTCCTGCTGTAAGAATGAGGAAGACAAAGCACTTAGCTGCTTTTGATGAGATGAGGGGCAGTCAATCATAGCAAGAGTGTTTATAATCATTGTGATTAGCATCAAAGTCGGGTAATGAGGATGCATTCAAGCGTGAAGGGAAAGATCAATAATTAATCCACCAAGCAGCTGTCCCTGAAGTAATAAAACTGTCAACCATTGGCTAATGCAATATATTACCCATTGATATTGAATTGAAGATCTGCATTTCAAAGGTTGTCAAGGCATTTCAAGCTCTTTTAAGTGTGCAGGACTTTTGATAAAGCCTCTGACACTTGTAATAATAATAATTATAATCTTTATTAGTATCACAAGTAGGCTTACATTAACACTGCAATGAAGTTACTGTGAAAATCCCTTAATCGCCACACTCCGGCCCCTGTTCGTGTACACAGAGGGAGAATTCAGAATGTCCAATTCACCTGACAAGGACGAATTGTCGGGGGAAACCTGCACAGACAGTGACCCAAGCTGGGAATTGAACCCGGGTCCCTGGCGCTGTGAAGCAACAATGCTAACCATTGTGCTACCATGCCGCCCTAACATCTGCTGCTTCATACACTTCTGTAAGGGTAAGTGAAAATGCAGTGATTTTTAGACCTATTGCTTGGATTCCCCTTCAGCTTTCAGGCAGGGGTCTTTGACGAAGGGCCTGGGGTGGTGGGGGGGGGTGGTCTGATGGGGCGGTGGTCTGATGGGTGGGTCTGATTTGGAGATCTAATAGGGGAGAATCTGATTTGAGAGGGGCCTGATGGAGGGAGTCTGATGGGGGTCTCTGTTGTGGGGTCCAAAGGGGGTGGTCTGATGGGGGTCTCTGTTGGGCGGTCTAATGGTCAGGGCTGGGGGTCTGATGGGTCGGCCAACAGAAGGGGGTTCCGGTCACCCTCATGCGTGTGTGCTCTGGGGTGGTGGCCTGTAATTCCCGTGGCGGTGGGAGGGAGGGCAGGATTTCATTGTGGGGGGGAGGGACCTCGGTATTGGGCCGCCCACTCAAAATGATAGGCCAATACTGGTATTCTGACAGAATCCCGTGAGCTTCCCTCCATGCATAAATTTGTGTGGAAAGGGAAAGAGAATTGCTCCTGGCGCCATTCCTAGCACCTGCTGAGATCAGCAGTTATTCTACACCAGCTGCAGAATGGGGAATCCAGCCCAGTGCCTTGGGGCTGGTTTAGCACAGGGCTAAAGAGCTGGCTTTTAAAGCAGACCAAGGCAGGCCAGCAGCACGGTTCAATTCCCGTACCAGCCTCCCCGAACCATCGCATGAATGTGGCGACTAGGGGCTTTTCGCAGTAACTTCATTTGAAGCCTACTTGTGACAATAAGCGATTTTCATTTCATTTCATTTCATTTCATGTAACTTGGAAGCCAACCTTCATTTAGGCATGCAGATGGAATATTATATAATATCATACTTATACATGATTTGACATTAATTACTCAACAATAGTCACTTTCTTTGGCCAATATTTATGTAATAGAGGCATAATCACCAACTGAGCTGCTCAATTTAGGCCTGGTGGGCGGCACTGTGGCATAGTGCTTAGCACGGCTGCCTCACAGCGCCATGATCCCGGGCTCAATTCCGACCTCGGGTAACTGTCTGTGTGGAATTTGCACGTTCTCCCCGTGTCTGCGTGGGTTCCCTCTGGGTGCTCCAGTTTCGTCCCACAGCCCAAAGATGTGCAGGTTAGGTGGATTGGCCATGATGAATTGCCCCTAACTGTCCAAAGGTTTATGTGGGGTTACTGGCATTTGGGCTTAGTTAGGGTGGCCTTTCACAGTTGGTGCAGACTCGATGGACTGAATGGCCTCCTTCTGCACTGGAGGGATTCTGTGATTCAATGAGTTGGAAGGGGGGAAATTATTGGCACATTTTAATATTGCGGTGATCGCATGACAGATTTTGGGAAGGAAAGTTCTTTTATATTGTTCTTTAGTATCATGTCTTTCTGAAATGACAATTCTATCATCCTCCCATGACAACATCCAGCTCTTCTTTTAAATAACTTAATTGCTGTATCTAAAATGCCTTCTTAGCAACTTGTTCCAGCTGAGGAAAATTCCTGACTTGTTTCCAAAATCTGTCTTTAACTATCCTGATGCTGCAGTTTCTTTCTTCTAACATGGTCAGTCAGAAAATATTGCTTCAGGTTCACTGGGCTGGATTCTCCAATTTTGCGGCTAGGTGCCGACGCCAGTGTGGGAATAGTGACGTTTTACGACGCCAAAATCATCACCGAACTCTCACTGATTCCGGGACCGGTGAGGGGCTAGCAGCGGCACCGGGTAAAACTCTCGGCTCCCCCTCCAAAAATGTTGGAGAACGGCCGGGCCTGTGGCCACGCATGTGCACGACAACGACCTGCAGCAGTCAATATATCATGGCGTCAATATGATATCAATATATCATACCATACATCATGGCGCCGGCCGCACGCGGACCCGGCCTGCCAATTGATGTTCCCCAGGACCCCCCTTGGCCACCCACAGACCACCCCTTACCAGTCCCCGTTGCATTCGCCGAAGTCCCACCGGCCAATGGCATGGCCCCCCCCCTTGACTGTGGTGGCGCTGGGCACAGACCCCAACCGCCACGTGAGGTTGACAAAAACTGAGAGCACAAGTGATCCGTGCCGTCGTGAATTCAGCCCATCGGTGGCGGAGCATCAGGGGAGGGCCTTCAGGTGATGCCTGAGGCTGTCCCAACGGCGTGCGATGTACTTCCCGATTGTTTTGTTATGTTTCCTTTGTAACATAAGCGGCTTCCTTGTGTTGCATTTGTCAAGGAAGGTCGAGACGTGTAAATAACTTCAACTCATTTATTTACACTATGTACACTTTTATAACTTGAGGTTGACACTACTGCTAATCCTATTGTAGCTACCTAAGCTGACTAACCAGCTGCTGTCTTCCACGTGTTGGGTGCGATAATGAATCAACCCTGTGCCTCTCCTCACTGACTGTCTCCACTGGCCGAAGGGGGCTGATCATGTGTGTGGTGTCCTTTATGTATGGGTTGGTGTAATGTCCCCCTGTGGTTGTGTCACCTCCTTGTGTATCGTGAATGTCCATTGGTCGCCTCCCATCTAACTTATCTATTGGTTGAGTGTGTGTGTGTGATGTTTCTGGTGCTCCCTCTAGTGTCTGTCTAGCTTACATGTATTTACAGTGATGCACATCACCACATCCTCCCATTTTTATATGTTCATATTTTCTGTACACTTGAAGAAAACTGGACAAAGAACAGGTAGCGAAGGTAAGGTATATACAAGTCATAGGAACGGTGATTAAACAATAAGTCCAAATCATTCATGTGAGTCCATAAACCATCAATCATCATGGTCAAATGTCTCTCTTGGTTATGAACGCCATCAACAGGAACCAAGAAGTGGTCGAATCACTGCGCTGTCCGCTTTGGAGTCTTTTTCTTTTTTCTTTTTATGTTTGTGGTGGTGCTGTCGGATGGCACCTTGTAGCTGATAGGTCGTTGACATTGAAGAGGTACCATCAACAGTATCATTCGAGGTCATGGATGTGCCAGATGTTGAAGTCGGATGAGACTGTGCACACTGGTTCTGGCCACATGCTGTGCTGGAAGGGTGATTCTGCTGAGAAGCGTTGAAGCATGTCGATTTGGAGACAGAATTGCTGCTCGCATCAATGTCTGGTGATGGTGTGAAACTAGAACCTTGCATCTGATAGGAATATGCTGTCTGGCCAGGCTGTGGTGCAGCAAATCCTGGGCAGTGACTAAGGCATCCAGTCTGTAGTGCAGATTGCGCTGGCGGTAGTCCTCCTTCAGTCTTGATTCCATTAGTGGGCAATCCGTAGTGCTGGCCTGTTTGAGAATATGCTGCATAGACTGCTGGCTGCTGCAGGCTTGAATACTGGGTTTGTCCAGCACGAGCTGTCATTGGCCGCACTGTCGGTGTGGAACAAATGTGTGGACATAGCTGTGGTGAAAATTGGTGTATTCCTCTTGGACTGTAGCTGCTGCTTGTTATTGCTGACCCAGTGTGATTGTCACGTGATCCATCTCCTGTCGTTGTGGCATCTGCTGTCACCCTGAGCGTGCCATCACTGAGGTTGCGACATTGCCTGTCTGGAGTAAAGTCTGGCTTATGTGAATAAGAGTCGGCGTTTGGTTGCTCCCCATCTGGAGTCTGGTCTGTTTTTTGTTGATGCTCCCCGCCCAGAGTCTTAGCAGGTTCACTGGAGTCAGCTGAGATTTCTTGAAGCTGCACGTCTGGAGTCGGAACATGCGGGAATGCATTGACTAGTGGAGAGGTTCGAGCAATTGAGGGTGGAAGTAGTGTGGTGTCACCGGAGTCACCAGTGGTCTCACCGTGATCGTCGAGTGCCTCTGTACACACTAGCTGAGGTCTGTCACTTTGCACCTTTTGCATGGGAAGTGGGATGCTGTTGTCACTCATTTCACATACCGTGGGTAGATCCTCAGTAGCTGCTTGCTGTTCACTCGGGTTGGGTAAATTGTCAGAGTTTTCATCTGGTGGTGCAAACAATGTGGGTGGACTGTCATTGTCTTGCCGTTGTCCTTCATTTGGGCTTTTCTTCTTTGGAATTTGAAATCTTTCCCCAGACACTACAGAACCTTGTTCATTTCCCTCAATTTCTCCCATATGTATGGCATCAAATGTTAGATCCGATGTTTCTTTCGTCATTGTACTAGTTTCCAAAGAACAGTCCATTTCAATTTTCTTCTCAGTTACTTCATATGTATCCTTTTCTAATGTACATGCCTTCATAGTCTCTGGGTCTGATTTTGCTGGGACTGGCACAGTCACAGTCTCTCTTTTACTGTTCTCAATTGCCCACATTCTACTCCCCAGACATAAATGCTTAATCTCTGGAGTTAATGTGGTACAATGGATAATCGGGTCGACCTTATCTGCATCTTCACCATCACTGGAAAGCACAATTGGCTCACTTGAAACTGCTGCGGGTTTTAAGTGCTTTATCTGGCTACTCGATGTCGGTGTCCTCAGGATTCTTGCTCCAATGTTCTGCTCATTTATCAGTGGAGTGTGCAGAGGTTCAATGCGATTAATATTCCCATCAGGGGTTGAAGAGTCATTACTGACTAACTGCTGGTCTCTGTAGTTGGGACTTTGCAGTTTTGTGTTGAAGGGAGACAGTTGTCCCTGCTGTAGATGTGATTCAGGTAGTGTTATTTCCATTAAATGAGGATCAATGTCTTGTCCATTTTTTCGATCCGTACTAAAGCAATGGCAATTTTCAGTCTGCTCCTTGCAAGTTAGACATACAAGCAATTTCTTTAGCAAATCCTCAGCATCCTTCTGTGACTGTGCAGCATTATTAATATCTCTTCGGCTAGAATGATCCTGAAGGTCAGCGCATAATCCTTTTTTCTTCGGGCTTGGAAGAGGCGATTCCTTTGGCTTGTCTTCATTTGGGCTTGAACAGTCATCAGCGCTGTGCCCTTCATTGTAGCATGATAGACCATCATGGTCGTCCTGCTGTGCAGTGGAGCGTGGTAGATTGTTATATCCTTCTTGCTGTTTACGTGAGCATGGCAGACTTGCATCGTCTGCCGCTAGTTGGTCAGAGGAGGTTGCTAGACCCTCATGGTCTTGTTCCTGCAAGGACTGCGCATCGGAGTCATGCGTTTCTGCAATTGTGGAGTCTGTCCACTAGCTTGCTGTGGAGGCTTGTGACACTGGAGTCACGTCTTGTTCCTGCAAGGACTGCGGTGTGGAGTCTTGCATGTCTTCTTTTGTAGGGTCGGGAACCGTGAGCGGGGCGTGGACCACGCTCTGTGTGGCAGCAGGCCGCTCTCTGTGGGCTTGTACCGCTTTCTGTCTCTTAATTTCATGCTGCAGCATCATCCTGCACTGATGAGTTGGGACGTCATATCTGCTGGGTTGAAGATCCTCAAATTCGAAAAATGAATCCGCATCTGCATCGGATTCAATGTGAGGGTCGCCAATGTGCAACACGAAAGGTTCATCCGAGTCATAGTCATATAGGACCACAGAGCTGTCATTGGGCTCGCGAGGTCCAGAAAAAATGTAAAGGTCGGTATCGAAGTATTCGAGGTCGGAATCATCGGTTTGTGCGTAGGTAACTGCTTGTTGCAGGGTTCTTCGGAGGTTAAATTCATTTCCTGGTTCAGTTTGAGGCATTGTGCTGTCATTCCAGGTGAAGGAAGGTTGTTTTACAGCTTTAAAAGATTTTTTCTTTGATTTGGGACATTTCCCCTTTAACTTGGATTTGGGACGTTTCCCCTTTAAATTGGTGCGGTCTGGGGCCTCTGACGTCATGAGGCGCGTGACGTAGCACGTAGAAGCAATTGCGCATGCGCAGATCACTGTTCCTTTACCGATGGCCGTTTTCTTGATTGCGCATGCACAGCGTCTCGCACATGTACAAATGAACTTTCCGGTTCTGCGCACTTCTCGTGTAGTCCCTTTAGCAAGATGGCCGCCGGCCTCGACCCAAACCGCTCTCTGGTCCGGGATTTCGGACTCGAGGTGAGTACTGGCGCTTCTCTTACCTTTCCTTGCCGATTGGAGTGTGTTTTCCTCACAGTATTTGGCGAATTTGTCCAGGACTGCCTGGAAGTCGTACCTGTTTTGCCCCTTGGAGAAGTTAAATTTTTAAAAGATTTCTTCTGCTCTTGTACCGGCGATGGGGAGGAGAAACTCTATTTTTTCATCATCGGCCAGGTCTTTAAGTCCGGCTGCCACCAGGATGAGTTCAAACGTTTGCCGGAATCGCTGCCAGTTTTCGCGGAGATCGCTGTGGCACTGGAGCGGCTGCGGAACCCGGAGCACGTACATCTTGCCTGGGTATTGCTGGTTGTCACTGTACGCTGAGGTATGGCTATCTGGATTTAAGCAGTTCACTCGTGGTACCATGTTTTGTTATGTTTCCTTTGTAACACAAGCGGCTTCCTTGTGTTGCATTTGTCAAGGAAGGTCGAGACGTGTAAATAACTTCAACTCATTTATTTACACTATGTACACTTTTATAACTTGAGTTCGACACTACTGCTAATCCTATTGTAGCTACCTAAACTGACTAACCAGCTGCTGTCTTCCACGTGTTGGGTGTGATAATGAATCAACCCTGTGCCTCTCCTCACTGACTGTCTCCACTGGCCGAAGGGGGCTGATCATGTGTGTGGTGTCCTTTATGTATGGGTTGGTGCAATGCCCCCCTGTGGTCGTGTCACCTCCTTGTGTATCGTGACTGTCCACTGGTCGCCTCCCATCTAACTTATCTATTGGTTGAGTGTGTGTGTGTGTGATGTTTCTGGTGCTCCCTCTAGTGTCTGTCTAGCTTACATGTATTTACAGTGATGCACATCACCACACCGATGATGCCATTTTGGAGGGCGGGGGGAGAGCATCCAAAATCGGGCGCCTCCCCCGATTCGGTCATAAAAAGGGATACTCCGCCTGATCGCCGATTACGATATCGGCGTCGGGCAACGGAGAATCCCGCCCACTATCTCTATTCCTTTAAGTAGCTTCTAAATGGATCCATCTGCTATGTTTATTTTCAAGCCTTAAGTTCTCATATAATACATTCTCTGCATAGCTCAAACACTGTATGAGCTTTGTTGTTTTTCTCAACACTGTTTCTAGGACATAGCAAAACCATGTAAATGTTAATGCCCGCAACTGTATGTGGTTTGAGCAGTTTTAAAATGAACTTGGGTTTTTGGCTGAGTTGATTAGGCAATGTACCCAGCACCTAGCTAAATGAGCTATGAAAACAAACACATCTTCAACACAATCGGCGATGAGTCAGTCAATACTCTTACTTCTCGAGCAGTCTGCCTTGAAGAAGTTCTGCCCCATCCATGAGGTACACATTTCTCGTACCTTCCGACATCCAACGTGTATTGCCTTGCATTTGTTGAACATTATTTATCACAGCCCAGTTTAAGAATTATTCCGGTTCAGTTCTGTTTAGCCAGATCTCCACCGTTCCCAGTTTTGGTGTTATTAACAAGCTAAAACTCCTGTTACACATTTCAGGCCTGCACTAGATATTTTCATGGGTTCAAGGTCACTGCTTTCACCCCTGCAGACAAGTCCCACAACTCCTCGAATCAGGAGTACACATTGACAACATATATTTAGAAATTGGAGAATAGCATCCAGAGGTTCTAACTATAAGTCTCCATGTTATGTTACTATGGACGCTTTGGCCTCCTGATATGCCCATGTAAGGGTCTCATATCCTGCAGAAGGCCAATTGTAAACCAACAAACTTGTTTATTTTACATGAAATACATGAATGCACATAATACCACCTTGTAGTGAAACGCAATTTATTTCATATCACTCCTTGTAAGATAGAAAATAATAAAATATGCCACTCCAGCTCTGTTAATGGGTTAAACTCACTTTGCAGCTAACCATCCTTGAAACTAGCTGGCATTAACCTTTCCTTTTATAGGCTTCTTGTATTCATACCTTGACCCAGAATCAATCACATTCATTCACTTGCTGGAGAGAAAGCAAAACCTCTCTACCCTGCTGCATCAAACTCAAAATGGCTGTGGACTGGCTTTATTTTGCACCCAGGGACATAAAACGCGCACGCACACATGCACAACACGTACAAAAATTCTCGCACATACACATGTTTAACCTCTCTCTCCCCCATCTACCCACCCTGCCCCACAGCTTTCAATGCCATGGATAGGTTGAGTGAAATACCAAGCAAAGTGGTCACCTATTCCAACCCCCCACCCCTCCCCCCGGCTAACCACAGAATTGTTATGGTGAAGAAGGAGGTCATTTGGCTCATCGTGATTGCGCTGGCAGACCCCCTTGGTTGTGAATGCCATGGCAACTACATTGACTTACCAGCTAAGTCTTTTGCTGTGCTCATTAATCAATCCCTCAGTATAAGCTATTCTCAGATGTGCTGATTTCCAATTGTTGGCCTTGAACTAACACAGTATTGCATTCATAACTTCATTCCAATTATTCTTTCATGGGATGTGGGCATCGCAGGCAAGGGCAGCTTTGATTGCCCATCCTAATTGTCCTTGAACTGAGTGGCTTGCTAGGCCAACTCAGAAGGAAGTTTAGAGTCAACCACAGTACATAGGCCAGACCGGGTAAGGATGGCAGATTTCCTTCCCAAAAAGGGAACCAGATGCATTTTTACAACAATTGTTGATAGTTGATATGGTCACCATCACTGAAACTAGCTTTGAAATTCCATCCGATGCTGTGGCGGGATTTGAACCCAACTCCTCAGACCATCAGCCTGGGCCTCTGAAATACCAATCCAGTAACACCACCAGTGAGCCACCATCTACACCCTCTCTATCAGCTGCTTTATCTGGTCCTCCAGCTATTAAACCTAATCAATACTTAGGGTAACTTGAGTATAGTCGAACTCATCCTCTTGTGGCATAAATTTTAAGTTTGTGGCAACAAAAGCTAACCACAAATACTTCCTAACCCAAATCGGTAACAATCTTGAATCATGAATGCTTGAGACTGCAATTCCAGATAATCTAATAAGAAAGTGACGGTTTCTCTTGGCATTGAACTGAATATCAGCTCCTCTTGTGACCTAACTCCCCTATGGTTTCCTGCTTCTTTCCTTGCACTCGGTTACTAATCCAAACTGTCCTTTCTTTTCAAATACACTGGGTAGGTGTCACAATATACACCAGTATATCATGGCGCAGACACACACTGATGGACACACAGTGGGACCAATCAACACACACAACACCGCAGCCAATCACCAGTTAGAGCACATGCACTATAAAGACAGGGGGCATCAGAGTTCCCGCTCATTCGAGCTGCAGCTAGCTAGTAGGACAGAGCTCACAGCCTGCAGCACAGACATTCACCATGTGCTGAGTGCATCGACTGGTTAGGATAAGGCAAAGGTCTTTAGTTAAAGTTAGTATCGTGTTAACCCACAGTGAGAGTATGTTAAACAGTTAATGATTCAATAAAATAGTGTTGCACTATTTCAAGTGTTGGTGACCTGTATGTGTTCCACGGATCCAGAGCGCCCAACACAACAGTAGGATCCTCTGGCCCTTCCCATTGATGGGTTCTTGAGGTCCCCTGAATAACCCCCCCCCTCCCCCGGCCCCCACTCCACCCCCCCCCCCCCCCCCCATGTGAGTTCCCTGGCAGTGGAACGCATGAGCCAAACACAATGACGTAAACTTTGGCGGAAGATCCTATCGGTTGCCAATGGCGTGCTGTCTCCCCCTGCAGGTGGGCTGGAATATCCCGCTCACTGACTTTAGAACATAGAACATAGATTTCCTACAGTGCAGAAGGGGCCCATCAGGTTTGCACAGATCCTCTGAAAGAGCATCCTGTGAAGGCCCATTCCCCCACCCTACCCCATAACTCCACATAACCTACATATCTTTGGACACTAAGGGGCAATTTTACATGACAAAGAAACCTTACATATCGTAATCTATTTACGACAATAATACAAGCCATATCTGCAGTCATATCTGGGGTGCTGTGTGCAGTTTTAGTCTTCATACCAGTCTGAGAGGGAGTGCAACTAAAGTTCATTAGACTGCTTCCTGGAATGAGGCAATTGTCCTATGAGCTGAGATTCAGTAGACTAGGCCTGTACCCCCTGAAGTTTAGAAGACTGGGAGGTGATCTAATTGCAACGTATAAAATACTTGAGGGATTGGCAAAGTAGATTTTGAGAAAATGTTTCCTGTGAGGGAATCTAGATCATGGGCCACAATCTCAGAATAACGGGTCAGCTATTTACTGGGATGAGGAGGAATTTCTTCACTGAAAGGGTAGTGAATCATCAGAATTCTCTGTTCCAGAGAGCTGTGGATGCTCAGGCATTGAGCACATTCAAGAGAGAGGTCGATAGGTTTTCAGCAACTAAAGGAAAACAGATGAGGCGATAGCGTGACAAGGTGGAGTTGAAGTTGGCGAATCTGCCACAATCTTATTGAATGTCAGAAGAAGCTCAAAACCCCAAATAACCTACTCCAGCTCTTATTTCGTAAAGGACTTTTTGTGGGCTCCAGCTCCACTGCACATATGAGAATGTAATCCATGCTGACACCTCTGTATGTTGTTAAATTTCTGCACTGACCAAGGTGGTAACTTTTGGATGAGACATTGGGTGGAATTCTCCTATCTGGGAATTACTTCCCATGGCGGGGTGGGAACGTGTAATGTTTCTCACTACAGACTGGGAAAACATGCCAAATCTTCCAGCTCCGACCTCATTAATTATGCACAGGGTGCTTAATGCTAGATTCCATGGTGGGGCAGGCTGGATGGCACATTGTCTGTGGTTGTATCTGGGAGCCATATTAAAAATGCAACCAACATCACTGATCCATTATTGAAGAGAGAAGGTGGCCCTCCTGAAAATGAAGGTGGATCTCTGGGAGCACCCTTATGCCGGAAGGTTGGCCTTCTAATAAAGAGGATGTTTCTCCAGGAAAATTCTGAGGCTGGAAATTGGACACCCGCCAAGATACCGAATCGAGAAGGCCTCCCTTCAGATGCCCCCCGCACTCACTGCTGTGGTGTTCCAGGATCAAGGGTTGCTGGCCACCTCCATCCTGAACTCCAGAGGCTGCCTGAGGCATTGTTCAGATGAGCCCTAACATTTGAATACCATCCTCTTCCAAAAGTGTTTCACACCGGCATGTTTTCCTGCTTGCACCACAGAGAATTGGGGATGGGTGGTCAGATCTTCATCTGCATCTCATTAGCAGGATGCAAGTGAGTTTCAAGCTGGACTCCAATGGGTTTCCTCATCCGCCATGGAGGGCACCAGTGGAAGATCCTGCAGGACATTCACACTGGAATAAAACGGATTTTAGGGCCTCCCACTGAATTCTTCCTCCCCCTTCCACCATTGAACCCGCCGATGGGGGCCTTGGAAAATTCCGCCCATTAAGTTTCGGTCTATCTGCCAACTCAGCTGGAAGTAAAACTTCCTGTGGTGTCTTCTAGGCATTAGAAATGTAGAACAGACTTCCATGTGCGGCTATGCAGAGCTAGGTCGCATATTCGGTAGCTCCCGCTTGGAACAGACTTTTGGGCTCTTTTACAGGGCCCCCACGGCATTTGTTTGACATTTCCCGGTGTGGGAAGAAGACTGCAGCATTCCCCTGACAGTGTCCCCCAGGAATGGTATGTCTTTTGGTTACCAGACCCGGCAGAAACAGTAAAAGATTTGGCAGGAGCTGCAGGAATAGACAAAAGCCTCTTCCAGCATGCAGGCGGGGGAAGCTGACTTGAGGGCCTCTATTAAATGTGAATTCTAGCAGCAGAGGGAACAACTGTAAAAAGATCTACCAAGGCCATTGAAGAAGCGGGGACGAGGCTTCCGGTGGCGGCCATGGAGGAGTAGGTCGCGCATTCGGCAGCTCCCGCCTGGAACTGACTCTCAGACCATTTTCAGGAGTTTCCATAGACTTTTTGGGGCAGACTGGTGAAGCGAACACTGCCAAAAGGATTCCCTCTTGAGACTTCCGGTTGCGGCTATGCGGAGCTAAGTCGCACATTTGGTGGCTCCCGCAAAAACGGACTTTTGGGCTCTTTTCAGAGCCCCCAAGGGCACTTTTTCGACGTTTCCCGGTGTGGGAAAGAGTTAATAATAGCTCCCCGTCAGTATATGGCTTTAACGAGGAGCGGGGCGACAAAAAAGGTGGTGGTGGACCAGAAGAAGGGAGGGAAGAAGAACAAAATGGCAGCGGGCGGAGACCCGGCAACGTGGAGGCAGTGGGCGGAGGAGCAACAGGAGGGTTTCCAGCGTTGCCTCAGAGAGATTAAAACGGACCTGCTAGAGCCGATGAAGGCTTCTATTGATAGGCTGCTGGAGACACAGACGGCACGAGGCGCTCCACAAGAAATGGCAGGAACGGTTCGAGGAGATGGAGAATCAGTCGAGGCGGGAGAATCTGCGGATTCTGGGCCTCCCGGAGGGGCTGGAGGGGCCGGGCGTGGGGGCCTATGTGGTCACCATGTTGAACTCGCTGATGGGAGCGGTGTCCTTCCAGGGGCCCCTGGAGCTGGAAGGGGCCCATAGAGTGTTGTCGAGGCGGCCCAAGGCTAACGAGCCTCCGCGGGCGGTGCTGGTGCGGTTCCATTGGTTCGTCGATCGGGAGTGTGTGCTCAAGTGGGCCAAGAAGGAGAGAAGCAGCTGGTGGGAGAACGCGGAGGTTCGGATATATCAGGACTGGAGTGCGGAGGTGGCAAAGAGGAGGGCCGGGTACAATTGAGCGAAGGCGGTGCTGCACAGGAAGGGGGTGAAGTTTGGCATGTTGCAGCCGGAGCGACTGTGGGTTACCTACAAGGACCGGCACCATTATTTTGAGTCTCCGGAGGAGGCGTGGGCCTTTTTCAGGCCGAGAAGCTGGACACAGACTGTCGGGATGGGCGATTGGGGACTGCGGTGGATATGTTATGCCTATTTTTTGTTCGGGGGCGGGGGGGCCGTTGCATTGTTTTGGGTTTCTTTTTCTCTGTGTTTTTCTCTTTCGGGTTGGGGAGGGTGGATGGGGCGGGTTGGGCACTGTTTTAGTTGGTGGCGGGGCCTGGTAGGTGGAGAGCGCGGGCTTTTTTCCCGCGCCGAAGACTGGGGGGGGGGGGGGGGAAGCGAGGATTGTTTCCCGCGCTTAGAACGGAGGGGGGAGGGGGAGAGCCTGTGAATGGGGAGCGGGAGAGGAGGGTGTCCCACACAATGGGAGGAGTCGTAGGGGAGGCGGGAGTGGCAGGGGTCAGCTGACTTGCGGAAGTGCAATGGGGGGAATAAACCAGCTAGGATGGGTCCTAGCCGGGGGGGGGGGGGGGGGGGGGGGGGGGGGGGGGGGGGGGGGGGGGAGATCGAGTTGCTGCTGCTAAGGTGAAGGAGGTGCTGGAGCGAGTGGGGGGGGGGGGGGTATGCCGCTGTGGGGAACGGGCCGGGTGTGGGGTGCGGGCGGGTGGCTGGCCAAGGAGGGGTCATGGCTAGTCGGCGGGGGAGGGGGGCGGGCAGCCCCCTGATCCGGCTGATAACCTGGAATGTAAGGGGACTGAATGGGCCGGTTAAGCGGGCCCGCGTGTTCGTGCACCTGAAGGGGCTCAAGGCGGATGTTGTTATGCTCCAGGAGACACACCTGAAGGTGGCAGACCAGGTAAGACTGAGGAAAGGGTGGGTAGGTCAGGTGTTTCACTCGGGGCTAGATGCCAAAAATTGAGGGGTGGCGATCTTGGTGGGAAAGAAGGTGTCATTTGAGGTGTCGAGCATTGTGGCAGACAATGGCGGTAGGTACGTAATGGTAGGTGGTAAGTTGCAGGGAGAGAGGGTGGTACTGGTCAATGTGTATGCTCCGAACTGGGACAATGTGGGTTTTATGCGGCGTATGTTGGGTCGGATCCCAGACTTGGAAGTGGGGGACCTGATAATGGGGGGAGACTTTAACACGGTGTTGGATCCGGCACTGGATCGCTCCAGGTCTAGGACGGGTAGGAAGCCAGAGGCGGCTAGAGTGTTGAGGGGATTTATGGACCAAATGGGAGGGGTGGACTCTTGGAGATTTGCAAGGCCGGGGGCTAGGGAATTTTCATTCTTCTCACATGTCCATAAGGCTTATTCTCAAATCGACTTTTTCATTTTGAGTAAGGCGCTGATAGCGAGAGTAGAGGATACCGAATATTCGGCAATAGCCATTTCGGACCACGCCCCGCATTGGGTGGACTTGGAGATGGGGGAGGAGAGGGACCAGCGCCCGCTGTGGCGATTGGAGGTGGGGCTGTTGGCGGACGAGGAGGTGAGCGAGCAGGTCCGAGGAAGTATAGAGAGGTACTTGGAGACCAACGACAACGGTGAGGTGCGAGTGGGGATGGTATGGGAAGCACTGAAGGCGGTGGTGAGGGGACAGCTGATCTCCATTAGGGCCCACAAGGAGCGGAGGGAGCGGGGGGAGAGGGAAAGGCTGGTGGGGGAGATGGCGAGGGTAGACAGGAGGTATGCGGAAGAGCCTGAGGAAGGATTGTTGAGGAAGAGGCGCAGCCTCCAGGCCGAATTCGACCTGGTGACCACCAGGAAGGCAGAGGTGCAGTGGAGGAAGGCCCAGGGGGCGGTCTACGAGTATGGGGAAAAGGCAAGCCGGATGCTGGCGCATCAACTTCGGAAGGGGGACGCAGCTAGGGAGATCGGGGAAGTTAAGGACAGGGAAGGGAGTGTGGTGCGGAGTGGGGTTGGCATCAATGGGGTCTTCAGGGACTTCTACGAGGAATTGTACCGATCCGAGCCCCCACGGGAGGAGGGAGGGATGGGCCATTTCCTGGACCAATTGAGATTTACAAAGGTGGAAGAGGAATTGGTGGCGGTACTGGGGGCCCCGATTGGGCTGGAGGAGCTGATCAAAGGGATAGGAAGCATGCAGGCGGGGATGGCACCGGGGCCGGACGGTTTCCCGGTCGAGTTCTATAAAAAATATATGGACCTGTTGGGCCCGCTGTTAGTTAGGACCTTTAATGAGGCAAGGGAGGGGGGGGGGGGCTTTACCCCCGACAATGTCCCGGGCACTGATCTCCTTGATCCTGAAGAGGGACAAGGATCCCCTGCAATGTGGGTCTTACAGACCGATTTCCTTGCTAAATGTAGATGCCAAGGTGCTGGCAAAGGTCTTAGCCACGAGGATTGAGGATTGTGCGCCGCAGATCATCCATGAAGACCAGACGGGGTTTGTGAAGGGGAGACAGTTGAACGCGAATGTGCGGAGGCTTTTGAACGTTATCTTGATGCCGGCGAGGGAGGGGGAGGCGGAGATAGTGGTGGCAATGGACGCTGAGAAAGCCTTCAAAAGGGTAGAGTGGGGGTACCTGTGGGAGGTGCTGATGAGGTTCAGGTTTGGGGAGGGGTTTGTCAGGTGGGTTAGGCTGTTGTATGAGGTCCCGATGGCGAGTGTGGCCACAAATAGGAGGAGGTCCGAGTACGTTCGGTTGCACCGAGGGACGAGACAGGGGTGTCCCCTGTCCCCCCTGCTCTTCGCACTGGCGATTGAACCCCTGGCTATGGCACTGAGAGAATCGAGGAACTGGAGGGGGTTGGTGCGGGGTGGGGAGGAGCATAGGGTATCGCTTTATGCGGACGACCTGCTGCTGTATGTGGCAGACTCGGTGGGAGGAATGCCAGAGGTAATGAGGATCCTTAGGGAATTCGGGTACTTTTCGGGGTACAAGCTCAATATGGGGAAGAGCGAGCTGTTCGTAGTTCAGCTAGGGGACCAGGAGAGGGGGATTGGCGAGCTCCCACTAAAAAGGGTGGAGAGGAGCTTCAGATATTTGGGGGTCCAGGTGGCCAGGAGCTGGGGGCCCCTGCATAGGCTTAACGTTACAAGGCTGGTGGAGCAAATGGAGGAGGAGTTCAAGAGGTGGGACGCGTTGCCGCTGTCCTTGGCGGGTAGGGTGCAGTCAATCAAAATGACGGTGCTCCCAAGGTTTTTGTTCCTGTTCCAGTGCCTCCCCGTGTTTATCGCAAAGGCTTTTTTCAGGCGGGTTAACAGGAGTATAATGGGGTTTGCGTGGGCGCGAGGGACTCCGAGGGTGAGAAGGGTGTTCCTGGAGCGGAGTAGTGATAGGGGGGGGGGCTGGCGCTGCCCAACCTCTGTGGGTACTACTAGGCCGCCAATGCGACACTGGTGCGCAAGTGGGTGATGGAGGGGGAGGGGCCTGCATGGAAGAGGCTGGAGATGGCGTCCCACGTGGATACGAGTCTGGGGGCGCTGGCAACGGTGCCGCTGCCGCTCCCTCCAAGAAGGTATACCATGAGCCCGGTGGTGGTGGCGGCCCTCAAAATTTGGGGGCAGTGGAGGCGGCATAGGGGGGAAGTTGGGGCCTCGGCATGGACCCCATTACGGGGGAACCACCGGTTCGCCCCAGGAAGACCAGGTGGAGTGTTTTTGGGGTGGCACAGGGCAGGGTGTGGCGCACAAAGACTCCGTGAGACGAATAGAGTGAAGTCGATGAGGCTTTATTAAGCGTGTCTGTTCCCCAGCAGCCCAATAGTAAACTGGCATGCGGGGGAAGGCACAGGCTTCTTATACTTCGCCTTCAGGGCGGAGTATGAGGTCAACGGCCAACCAGGACCCGGGATCTGTCAGCCAATGACATTAGGGCTTCCAGTCCCACATGACCCCCAATACATACTACCACACAGGGATACGAAAGTTGGGGGACGTGTTTGTGGACGGGAAGTTCGCGAGCTTGGGTGAGCTGGAGAAGAAGTACGGGCTCCCCCCCGGGGAACACCTTCAGGTACTTACAGGTAAGGGCGTTTGCCAGACGGCAGGTGGTGGAATTCCCGCGGCTACTGCGACACACAGTACAGGACAGGGTGCTCTCGGGAGGGTGGGTGGGAGTGGGGAAGATCTCAGAAACGTACCAGGTAATGCAGGAGGAGGAGGAGGCCTCGGTGGTGGAGTTGAAAGGTAGGTGGGAGGAGGAGTTGGGAGAGGAGATCGAAGAGGGGACGTGGGCAGATGCCCTAGGGAGGATGAATTCTTCCTCTTCGTGCGCGAGGCTCAGCCTCATACAGTTTAAGGTGCTGCACAGGGCACACATGACCGGGACAAGGATGAGCCGGTTCTTTGGGGGTGAGGACAGGTGTGTTAGGTGCTCAGGTAGCCCAGCAAATCACATCCATATGTTCTGGGCATGTCCAGCGCTGGAGGAATTTTGGAAGGGCGTAGCAAGGACGGTGTCGAGGGTGGTAGGATCCAGGGTCAGCCGGGCTGGGGGCTCGCAATATTTGGGGTGGCACAGGAGCTGGGTGTGCAGGAGGCGAAAGAGGCCGGAATTCTGGCCTTTGCGTCCCTGGTAGCCCGGCGAAGGATTCTCCTTCAGTGGAAAGATGCGAGGCCCCCAAGCGTGGAATCCTGGATCAGTGATATGGCAGGGTTCATTAAATTGGGAGGGTGAAATTCGCCTTGGGCGGGTCGGTACAAGGGTTCTTTAGGCGGTGGCAACCGTTCTTAGACTTTCTGGCAGAATGATAGACATTGGTCAATGGCAGCAGCACCTCGGGGGTGGGGGTGGGGGGGGGGGGGGAGGGGGTGGGGGGGAGGGGGTTTACTTTATTTTTGTTTACACTGGAGGGTTTGAGGGGGTGTATACACCTGTTATGTTAAGTCGGGGTGTTAATGTTTCTTTATTATTTATGTACAGGGGGAGGGGTTTGGGGACTTGCTTTTTTAGATTGTGTTTTGTACTTAACCCTGTTGGGTTCTTTTTTCTTTCTCATTTTGTTATTGATATTTTATTAAAACCTTTAATAAAAATTATTTTGAAAAAAAAGAAATGTAGAACAGATGGACAAATATGAATCTGTGTTTGAAGCCAAAGATTTCAAAATGGCAGCTTGAGAAATAACATGGTTGTTATCTCATTTTTCTTGTAGCATTGTACCTCCCAGAACATAAGACGCATTTATTTTATGGGAAAAAAAGTTGCTTAAAATTGCCTTGTGTCTTATTGTCTGAATGACTCTTCATCGCAAAGACCATTCATATATGTTTCTGAGTAAGGCACATATACCAATAACTGACACAAACCCAATGGAAATGGCTTCCTTATATCGGAAGAAGTGGAACGTTGTGCCAAAGAGCATGGTGTTACAACAGCCTGGGCTAGTGCGTGGTCAATTCCAGACCCACTTCACCCAGAGACGCAATGCAATTGAATTTAATGAGTAATTCTTCGAAAATACCCGCAGTCTTTGGTCTTGGTTAACCAATAATTACAGTCACC
Source organism: Scyliorhinus torazame (assembly GCF_047496885.1). Taxonomy (NCBI): domain Eukaryota; kingdom Metazoa; phylum Chordata; class Chondrichthyes; order Carcharhiniformes; family Scyliorhinidae; genus Scyliorhinus; species Scyliorhinus torazame. Next base: position 117,997,318 of record NC_092720.1, on the reverse strand, counting down.
AGGTTTGTAAATGTAAGCACAATTAATTTTTATTAACAATATTTATGAGTAACTAGGCAGTAAATACAATTGGTTAACTATTATCTAATTGCTACCCCCTCCCCTTAACTCACCCCATCTCCACACACGCACGCATGACAGACAAACACAGACAGGAAAGAGGGCTGTAAAGAAAAAATAATATGAAAAGTAAGGATAAAAGTCTCTGGGCTTGATTCTTCGGTTACTCTGCGCTGGAAAAGCAGTTCACTCTGACAAAGTGTGGCCATTGAAAGCCGGGAGACCCCGCTTCTGTGATTTTGTGAGGTGAATCCTGCCCCCAATGGGTGGGATCACTTTCTAGCAAATCTGTGTATTAGAGCAAGGCAGTAAACCTCACTCTAATCAGCAGATTCCCAAGGTACTTGAGGTTTTGGGATTCAATTCCTTCGCCCACAAATAAGGACTAGATGGAATGGCACTACTGAGTCCCCAAGGGGATCGGAGGCCCCCAGCTGCATGCCTTTTGGACAGGGTGTGTCCTGAAAGTGCTGGTGCCACCTGGGCACACTGTCAGTGCCAGCCTGGCACCTTGGCAGTGCCACCTGGGTGCCAGCTTGGCACTGCCAAGATACCCAAATGGCACTGCCAGCTGGCAAGGGCACTGCCAAAGTGCCAGTTTGGCACTGCCAAGATACCAATCTGGCATTTTGTGCATGTGCGTGATTGGGCCGTGGTTACCTGGTGTGGGTGCGAGTGAATGAGTGGGACCTTCCCATATTGCGCTCTGGCTGGGGGGTGGGGTGGTCGGGGATTATTTGGGGGACCTCGGAGATCTCTTGCTACACTGGGGAGTTCCGGAGTGCGGAGGTCCCCATTGTACAAAATGGGGCTATGTGCGGTCTCGGCTGCACATTTCCCATTCAGGCCCCTTATTCAACATGAGTCGCGTTGAATAGCCATGTGTTTCTCAGCATTGCGAGTGCCGGGAAACACGCAGCTAAACCTTTTGGGAAGATCGCGCCCTCTATTTCAGATGGACATCTTCCAGTACACCTTTCTTCAGTATAGACTTTCATTTCGAGGTTTTTGCTTTTAGTCTGAAATTGTTTTCACTGCAGATTCATCCAGGTCTCAAAGCTTCCCTGCAGGTTCAGAAAACAGCAACTCGGCAGCATTTCTAGAGAAGGAGAGAAAGAAAAAGATAGGGACAGCAGCTCACAGCTTCTCCTCTCAATGCTCAGGATCCAACCCTTATTGGCTTCTCTGAAAACCAACCCACTCAGGTAGGACCCAATCACCTGCTGTTGCCAGGCAGAATACGATCTTTGGCCAATTCATTGGCCACCAGCCAACTAATCAAACCAAATCCCTCCAATCTCTCGAGTGCCAGAAAGTTTGAGTTCTGCTGTTCCAAAGCTAAATCTTCAATAGCACAATGTACTATTCCTCACTTCCTCTGCTCAACTTAAAGGTATATGCCCATTAAATATCCATGTATCAAAATGATAACGACAAAGTAAAAAAAAAAGAGAAATCAGGGAATCAACAGAAGGACCTTTATAATGGAAATAGAATGGTGGGAAAATATATTTGGTGGTCCAATGGGTAGAATGTGACCAGAATTTGGCAAAGTGCCAGGCTCAGGTTGAAACCTGGGGCGTCATTCTCCGACCCCCCGCCGGGTCGGAGAATGGCCGTTGGCCGCCGTGAATCCCGCCCGGAAGTCTCCGAAGGGAGAAAAGTCGGCGGGGCGTTAATGGCGCCGCTGCCGCGGAGAATGTCACGGGTCTGCGCAAGGCAGCCGATTTTCGGCCTGCCGATATTCTCCCTTCCGGATGGGCCGAAGTCCCGTCGACGTGATGACCGTTCACGTCGACGTGAATCAAACCTCCTTTTCATCTGCGTGACCCGGTGCTCCAGGCTCACGCCGACCAGCGAGGAGGTGAGTGACGGCCTGGGGGGTTGGCTCTGGGCAGGAAATGGCGTGGCCGCAGACTGATTGCGTGAGGAGAGGTGTGTCTCGGCTTGTGTGTGTGTGCGGCGGGGTGGTTAGAGTAGGCTGGGCTCCGGGGGAGTGCCGGGAGGGGGTCCGTGCCGGGGTGGAGGTTGGGGGTTGGGGGGGGTCCGTGCCGGGGTGGAGGTTGGGGGGGGGGTCCGTGCTGGGGTGGAGGTTGGGGGTTGGGGGGGGGTCCGTGCTGGGGTGGAGGTTGGGGAGGGGGTCCGTGCCGGGGTGGAGGTTGGGGGGGGGGGGGTCCGTGCCGGGGTGGAGGTTGGGGGGGGGGTCCGTGCTGGGGTGGAGGCTGGGGGTTGGGGGGGGGTCCGTGCTGGGGTGGAGGTTGGGGAGGGGGTCCGTGCCGGGGTGGAGGTTGGGGGAGGGGTCCGTGCTGGGGTGGAGGTTGGGGGTTGGGGGGGGTGTCCGTGCTGGGGTGGAGGTTGGGGGTTGGGGGGGGGTCCGTGCTGGGGTGGAGGTTGGGGAGGGGGTCCATGCCAGGGTGGAGGTTGGGGGGGGGTCCGTGCTGGGGTGGAGGTTGGGGGGGGGTCCGTGCTGGGGTGGAGGTTGGGGGTTGGGGAGGGGGTCCGTGCCGGGGTGGGTGATGGGAGGGCAAATGAGTTGGTCCACCTGGCCAGGTGCCAGCCTCCAACAGTTGGACCCATGCGGTCCATGCCACCTGGCTGGGGGGAGGAGGGGATATGGGCAATGATGACATGTCGTCGTTCCCCTCCCCCCCCCCACCAGGCCGTCATGTTTTCAGACCATCCAGCGATGTTGGCCGCCGTGGTGGCAGCCGCTCATGTCTATGTTGCCCTGGATGAGGAGGAGGAGGAGCGTTCCAGAGAGGCGGCGCTGGCTGCCGCAGAGGGGCAGGCGGCAGCCGCCCAGGCTGGAGGGACACCTGACCGACAGGACGAGGAGGGGGAGGAGGACGTCGCGGCCCCACGGCAACGGACGCACCCGAGGGCGCCCCGTGTGTACCGGCCCCGGCAGTCATACCAGGACCTCACGGACCGGGAATGCAGGAGGAGACTCCGGATGAGCCGGGAAACCGTGGCACACATCTGCCACCTGCTGGCACACCTGTCACCGCGTGGCACTGGCGGGGGACACCCTCTCCCCGTGTCCGTCAAGGTTACGGTGGCCCTGAGCTTTTATGCAACGGGGTCATTCCAGGCACCGAGTGGGGACCTGTCCGGCATATCGCAGACATCGGTGCATCGGTGCATCCGGGCAGTGACAGATGCCCTTTATGCCATGGCGCACCGCTACATCCGCTTCCCCGTGGACCGGGCCAGCCAAGATGCCCGGGCCGTGGGCTTCTCTGCCGTTGCCGGGTTCCCCATGGTCCAGGGCGCGATCGATGGGATGCACGTCGCCGTGCGGCCACCTGCAGAGAACAGGGCCGTGTTCACTAATAGGAAGGGGACCTATTCAATGAACGTACAGGTGGTCTGCGACCACCGCATGATGATCCTGCACGTCTGCGCCCGTCACCCAGGCAGTGTACACGACTCATTCGTGTTGTCGCGGTCATCCATCCCCGGCATGTACGAGGGACGCCATCCCCGGCTGAGGGGCTGGTTGCTGGGCGACAGGGGCTACCCATTGCGATCGTGGCTGATGACGCCTATACGGAGGCCACGCAATGAGGCGGAGAACCGCGACAATGATGCCCATGTAGCGACAAGGGGAGTGATCGAGAGGTGCTTTGGTGTGCTGAAGATGTGTTTCAGGTGCCTGTACCTCTCTGGGGGCGCCCTCCAGTATCGGTCAGATAGGGTCGGCCGCATCATTGTGGTGTGCTGCGTCCTGCAAAACATAGCCCAGCAGAGGGGCGATGTGCCGCAGGCAGAGGAGGGCAGAGTGGAGGAGCAGCAGGAAGAGGCCCAGTCCTCCCCAGATGAGGGGGATGGGGGCAATGGTCAGGGCAGATGGGGTAGACAGAGGCGGGTGGCTGTCCACCGTTACCGGCTGGCCCAGCGGGCACGGGACAGACTGATAGACGCCCGCTTCACTGACTAGATGGGCGTGGGAATCGGGTAGTATGGCCACAGACCGCACACCATGACAACAGCCGACCACACACACCCCCCACCCATCCACCCACCCAGCACCCTCACCCCCCTCCCCAACCCCACACACCCCACCCGCATGCACACCACCCCCCCCCCAATTGCCGATCCACCGGCGGCACAACGGGCCGGGCTCACCCAGTTGCGGGTGGATACGTGTCTATCGCAGGCCATGGAGGATGATGACAACCCGCCTCCGATGAGCTACTGGCTCTACATCGTTGGACTATGTCTGACCCATGTCCACAGTACCACCATCCACCCGGACCATCCCTGCATGCGGCTGTGACACTGCAGCGCACGGTCCCGTCCTCTGCCCGGGGGATGTTGATGGCGGCCCAGGGGGAAGGGGGCAGACTCACCTGGGGCTGAGGTAAGACCACCCGTCACACACACACTTGCGCTCAACGTACATGACACGCCCGCACACTTTGGACAGAGCACAAAGGCAGCTTCGGTAGGTGTAACATTGACTTTAATAACCAAAGGAGTTCATGCACGTGCCCTAGCCCCTAAAACTCATCTGTGCCCTGCACCCATGCCAACTTACTCAGTGTCTAATTGTTTGGCCTTACGGGCCCTTTGACTACGTCTACGTGGTTCCCCAGACGGTACAGCAGAACTGGAGGTGGACTCCTGTGATTCCTGCCCTCTGACACTGGATCCCTTTGGCGGCCGTTTCCTGGGGCGTCCTGGCCTAGATGGGCCAGGCTGCGGCCCGGGCGACTGGGATGGCGAGCTGCCAGCCTGTCCTGCCCGTTGCCCACCCGATGCACCTGGGACGGAAGGGGGGGAGTCCGAGGTGTCGCGGTGTACCGGGACCTCCCCTACAGAGGGAGCCGGGACGGACCACACCACCTCCTCCTCCCTCGGGGTGCCCGATGGCCCCCAGGCCTCTACATGGGTGGGGATGCGAACGGACTGGCCATCCGACGCGCCCCCGACATCTGGCGCTGCCAGTCCTGGAGGCCCGTGCTGGTATCGACAGGGGTCTGCAGGTTTGCAGCCATGGAGCCCAGGGGGTTGGCAAACCCTGTCTGTGACAGTGCGACGCCGGCTCGCACATGGCCACTGGCGCCGATGCCCTCAGCGATGGCCTGCTGAGACTGGGCCATGGCCTGCAGAGACTGGGCCATGGCCTGCAGAGACTGGGCTATGGCCTGCTGAGACTGGGCCATGGTCTGCTGAGACTGGGCTATGGCGTTGAGCGCCTCTGCCATCTGGCGCTGGCACTGGCTCATGGCCTCCTGTGAGAGGGCAGCCATTTCCTGGGCCACAGACGCCGCCTGCACGGAAGGCCCCAGGCCTCGCAAACCGCTCCCCATGTCTGACACCGTCGCACCCATTGCCTCCACCGCGGACGCCACCCGTGCGGTGTCAGCCTGGGTGGCACGCATGACCGGGACCACTCCCAGCTCCTGGACGCGGGTGGACTCCTCCACCTGCGACCGCAGCCGCCGCAAGCCACCCGTCACCCTATTCGCTCGTCTCCGTGTCGGTGGTTGCATCGGATCTATGTGTGGGTGTGGTAACTGCAGGAACCCGGGATCCATCTGGGCGGCAGATGTTCGCTTGGCCTGGGCTGCCCTCCGACCGCCCGGTCCCTCTGCTGCTCCTACCTCCACCTGCTGTACCGGGACGGCTGTGTTGTGCGCACCAGTGAGTGTACCAGACGCCTCATCACTAAAGTGCCCAACCGTGGTGAGTGTTTCTGCGATGGTGGAGGGTGTTGGTGACAGCATGGCGTTGTGTCGTGCTCTTCGTCCCACTCTGAGTCCACGGCACTTTGGGGTGGGGGTTCGTCTCCACCCATCCACTCTGAGTCACTGTCCGGTATTTCGTCTTCCCGGGTAGGGGTGTCCTGGGTAGTGCTGTCCCGGGTAGTGCTGTCCCGGGTAGTGCTGTCCCGGGTAGTGCTGTCCCGGGTAGTGCTGTCCCGGGTAGGGGTGTCCTGGGTAGTGGTGTCCCGGGTAGGGGTGTCCTGGGTAGTGGTGTCCCTGGTAGGGGTGTCCTGGATAGTGGTGTCCTGGGTAGTGGTGTCCTGGCTCGGATGTGACGGGGGCCTGTGGCTGCCCCCCTCATCGCTGGGTGGTCGCTCCCGCACGTGACGGGGGTGTCGTCTCCCTGTTGCTCCAGGTCTCTCCGTCTCCCGTGGTGTGCGAGGGGCATCCTGCGGGCGTCGCATGCTGGAGGGTCCGGGTCTCTCCGTCTCCCGTGGTGTGCGAGGGGCATCCTGCGGGCGTCGCATGCTGGAGGGTCCGGGTCTCTCCGTCTCCCGTGGTGTCCGAGGGGCATCCTGCGGGCGTCGCATGCTGGAGGGTCCGGGTCTCTCCGTCTCCCGTGGTGTCCGAGGGGCATCCTGCGGGCGTCGCATGCTGGAGGGTCCGGGTCTCTCCGTCTCCCGTGGTGTCCGAGGGGCATCCTGCGGGCGTCGCATGCTGGAGGGTGCGGGTCTCTCCGTCTCCCGTGGTCTCCGAGGAAGAGGCCCAGTCCTCCCCAGATGAGGGGGATGGGGGCAATGGTCAGGGCAGATGGGGTAGACACAGGCGGGTGGCTGTCCACCGTTACCGGCTGGCCCAGCGGGCACGGGACAGACTGATAGACGCCCGCTTCACTGACTAGATGGGCGTGGGAATCGGGTAGTATGGCCACAGACCGCACACCATGACAACAGCCGACCACACACACCCCCCACCCATCCACCCACCCAGCACCCTCACCCCCCTCCCCAACCCCACACACCCCACCCGCATGCACACCACCCCCCCCCCAATTGCCGATCCACCGGCGGCACAACGGGCCGGGCTCACCCAGTTGCGGGTGGATACGTGTCTATCGCAGGCCATGGAGGATGATGACAACCCGCCTCCGATGAGCTACTGGCTCTACATCGTTGGACTATGTCTGACCCATGTCCACAGTACCACCATCCACCCGGACCATCCCTGCATGCGGCTGTGACACTGCAGCGCACGGTCCCGTCCTCTGCCCGGGGGATGTTGATGGCGGCCCAGGGGGAAGGGGGCAGACTCACCTGGGGCTGAGGTAAGACCACCCGTCACACACACACTTGCGCTCAACGTACATGACACGCCCGCACACTTTGGACAGAGCACAAAGGCAGCTTCGGTAGGTGTAACATTGACTTTAATAACCAAAGGAGTTCATGCACGTGCCCTAGCCCCTAAAACTCATCTGTGCCCTGCACCCATGCCAACTTACTCAGTGTCTAATTGTTTGGCCTTACGGGCCCTTTGACTACGTCTACGTGGTTCCCCAGACGGTACAGCAGAACTGGAGGTGGACTCCTGTGATTCCTGCCCTCTGACACTGGATCCCTTTGGCGGCCGTTTCCTGGGGCGTCCTGGCCTAGATGGGCCAGGCTGCGGCCCGGGCGACTGGGATGGCGAGCTGCCAGCCTGTCCTGCCCGTTGCCCACCCGATGCACCTGGGACGGAAGGGGGGGAGTCCGAGGTGTCGCGGTGTACCGGGACCTCCCCTACAGAGGGAGCCGGGACGGACCACACCACCTCCTCCTCCCTCGGGGTGCCCGATGGCCCCCAGGCCTCTACATGGGTGGGGATGCGAACGGACTGGCCATCCGACGCGCCCCCGACATCTGGCGCTGCCAGTCCTGGAGGCCCGTGCTGGTATCGACAGGGGTCTGCAGGTTTGCAGCCATGGAGCCCAGGGGGTTGGCAAACCCTGTCTGTGACAGTGCGACGCCGGCTCGCACATGGCCACTGGCGCCGATGCCCTCAGCGATGGCCTGCTGAGACTGGGCCATGGCCTGCAGAGACTGGGCCATGGCCTGCAGAGACTGGGCTATGGCCTGCTGAGACTGGGCCATGGTCTGCTGAGACTGGGCTATGGCGTTGAGCGCCTCTGCCATCTGGCGCTGGCACTGGCTCATGGCCTCCTGTGAGAGGGCAGCCATTTCCTGGGCCACAGACGCCGCCTGCACGGAAGGCCCCAGGCCTCGCAAACCGCTCCCCATGTCTGACACCGTCGCACCCATTGCCTCCACCGCGGACGCCACCCGTGCGGTGTCAGCCTGGGTGGCACGCATGACCGGGACCACTCCCAGCTCCTGGACGCGGGTGGACTCCTCCACCTGCGACCGCAGCCGCCGCAAGCCACCCGTCACCCTATTCGCTCGTCTCCGTGTCGGTGGTTGCATCGGATCTATGTGTGGGTGTGGTAACTGCAGGAACCCGGGATCCATCTGGGCGGCAGATGTTCGCTTGGCCTGGGCTGCCCTCCGACCGCCCGGTCCCTCTGCTGCTCCTACCTCCACCTGCTGTACCGGGACGGCTGTGTTGTGCGCACCAGTGAGTGTACCAGACGCCTCATCACTAAAGTGCCCAACCGTGGTGAGTGTTTCTGCGATGGTGGAGGGTGTTGGTGACAGCATGGCGTTGTGTCGTGCTCTTCGTCCCACTCTGAGTCCATGGCACTTTGGGGTGGGGGTTCGTCTCCACCCATCCACTCTGAGTCACTGTCCGGTATTTCGTCTTCCCGGGTAGGGGTGTCCTGGGTAGTGCTGTCCCGGGTAGTGCTGTCCCGGGTAGTGCTGTCCCGGGTAGTGCTGTCCCGGGTAGGGGTGTCCTGGGTAGTGGTGTCCCGGGTAGGGGTGTCCTGGGTAGTGGTGTCCCTGGTAGGGGTGTCCTGGATAGTGGTGTCCTGGGTAGTGGTGTCCTGGCTCGGATGTGACGGGGGCCTGTGGTTGCCCCCCTCATCGCTGGGTGGTCGCTCCCGCACGTGACGGGGGTGTCGTCTCCCTGTTGCTCCAGGTCTCTCCGTCTCCCATGGTGTGCGAGGGGCATCCTGCGGGCGTCGCATGCTGGAGGGTCCGGGTCTCTCCGTCTCCCGTGGTGTGCGAGGGGCATCCTGCGGGCGTCGCATGCTGGAGGGTCCGGGTCTCTCCGTCTCCCGTGGTGTCCGAGGGGCATCCTGCGGGCGTCGCATGCTGGAGGGTCCGGGTCTCTCCGTCTCCCGTGGTGTCCGAGGGGCATCCTGCGGGCGTCGCATGCTGGAGGGTCCGGGTCTCTCCGTCTCCCGTGGTGTCCGAGGGGCATCCTGCGGGCGTCGCATGCTGGAGGGTGCGGGTCTCTCCGTCTCCCGTGGTCTCCGAGGGGCATCCTGCGGGCGTCGCATGCTGGAGGGTGCGGGTCTCTCCGTCTCCTGTGGTCTCCGAGGGGCATCCTGCGGGCGTCGCATGCTGGAGGGTGCGGGTCTCTCCGTCTCCTGTGGTCTCCGAGGGGCATCCTGCGGGCGGTCTGCATCTGCGGGGATGGGTGCCTGGACGTTTGGTCCTGCGATACACAATGAAGCATGCATGGTTAGACATCAGGCAGTGATAAGGTGATACGGGGGAGGGGGATATAGGGGAGGGGGGATATGGGGACGGGCTGTTGGTGGCTCACTTGCTCGTGGGGCCCCGACCTCTGCATCAGCAACCTCCCGGTCCTCAGGTCCGCCAGCCAGTTCCAGGGCCCTTTCCTCGTGTACGGTCAGTGGCCTCTCATCAGCGGGCCCTCCTCCAGTCCTCACATGCTCCCTATTGTTGTGTGCGCGCTTCTCCTGTGGGGGGGGGGGGGTGGTGGCAGGGGTAAAAGGCAACAGTGTTAGGCAGGTATATGAATGCACGCCATCGGTTGCGCGTGCATTGCAGAGGTTAAGGTTAGGGCTGGATTCACTTGGGGATATGGGGGATAGGGGGGAGGGGGGATATGGGGGAGGGGGGATATGGGGGAGGGGGGATATGGGGGAGGGGGGATATGGGGGATATGGGGAGGGGGATATGGGGGAGGGGGGATATGGGGGAGGGGGGGTATGGGGGATATGGGGGAGGGGGGATATGGGGGAGGGGGGATATGGGGGATATGGGGGAGGGGGGATATGGGGGAGGGGGGGATATGGGGGAGGGGGGATATGGGGGAGGGGGGATATGGGGGATATGGGGGAGGGGGGATATGGGGGAGGGGGGATATGGGGGAGGGGGGATATGGGGAGGGGGGATATGGGGGAGGGGGATATGGGGGATATGGGGGAGGGGGGATATGGGGGAGGGGGGGTATGGGGGATATGGGGGAAGGGGGGATATGGGGAGGGGGGATATGGGAGATGGGGGGATATGGGGGAGGGGGGATATGGGGGAGGGGGATATGGGGGATATGGGGGAGGGGGGGATATGGGGGAGGGGGGATATGGGGGAAATGGGGGAGGGGGATATGGGGGAGGGGGATATGGGGGAGGGGGGCAATGGGGGAGGGGGGATATGGGGGATATGGGGGAGGGGGGATCTGGGGGAGGGGGAGATATGGGGGATATGGGGGAGGGGGGATATGGGGGAGGGGGGATATGGGGAATATGGGGAGGGGGATATGGGGAGGGGGGATTTGGGGGAGGGGGGATATGGGGGATATGGGGGAGGGGGGATATGGGGGAGGGGGGATATGGGGGATATGGGGAGGGGGGATATGGCGGAGGGGGATATGGGGGATATGGGGGAGGGGGGATATGGGGAGGGGGGATATGGGGGATATGGGGGAGGGGGGGATATGGGGGAGGGGGGGATATGGGGGAGGGGGAGATATGGGGGATATGGGGGAGGGGGGATATGGGGGAGGGGGGGGATATGGGGGATATGGGGAGGGGGGATATGGGGAGGGGGGGATATGGGGGATATGGGGGAGGCTCACCCTGCCTGTTCTGATGAGGTCGTTCACCTTCTTGTGGCACTGGGTGCCTGTCCGTGGTGTTAGGGCCACAGCGGTGACGGCCTCTGCCACTTCCCTCTACAGACGCCGGCTGTGGCGTGGGGCAACTCTGCGGCCGTGCCCGGGTTACAGGGCATCCCTCCTCTGCTCCACCGCGTCCAGGAGCGCCTCCACATCGCGTGACTCGAACCTCGGGGCTGAGCGACGGCTAGCCATCCAGTCGGGTGTTGCGGTCGGGTGTTCCGGTCGGGTGGGGGGGAGCTGCGCGGCCTTATGAGCCGTCACGCCGTGCAGCGCGTATGACGCTGCACGGCGTGAACCATTGCGCAAGCGCGGATCCCGTCACGTCGCTGCTAGCCCATTTCGGGCCGGAGACTATCGGCCCATTTTTATGACGTGACGCAAGTGGGATTTGCGCCGTTTTTTGCGCCGATCGGCGGACTTTCCGCCGATAACGGAGAATTTCGCCCCTGGTGTGTAACTCTTCAGTTGCGCCGACCAGTTTTCCCTCCAGATGTTGAGCCTCTTTAAACGGAAAAATATTAATGGTTTTATGCTGTCACGTTGCAGAGGTATGAATATTTAGTGTGGGAGGATCATGTGGCAGCGGGCCTGTTAATAGTATTTAAATTCATTAAAATCTATTTCAAAGAGGCTCCTGCCCTTTTTGTGCGTGAACCTAATGACATCGCCGACGAGATGGAGGGGGGGGGGGGGGGAGAGGGAATCGGGAAATGTGATTTCTTTGGAGAGAATCGTGCTTTCCAATTCTCTCTGGATGCTGCGCTCGCATTGCCGATCCCTCAGACTCTTGCATGGCCTTGGGAGGGGGTGCAGAACATTAGGGGCAGCTGCTTGATTGGGTGGGACCTAGCTTCCTGCTGGCTCTGAGAAATATGAAGACGGTACCAGAGAGTCCTGGGAATTTAATACAACTTTTGTCCACAGAACACATAATCCGTGAAACCCTGAGGTCAAGCCGGACAGGTTGTAGAATCATGGGGTCATTGCGGTACTGAAGGAGGCCACTCGGCTCATCGAGTCGATGCCAGCTCTCTGTAGAGCAATCCAGTCAGAGCCGTTCTCTGCTCCATCCCTCTAACCTTGCAAGTTTATTTACCTCAATTTTCCATCCAATTTCCATTCAAAATCATTGATCATCTCTGCTTCAACCAGTCTTCAGGGCAGTGAGTTCAAGGTCATTATCACTCGCTGCATAAAAAGTTCTTCCCTGCATCTCCCCTCTATCTCTTGTCCAAATCCTCAAAATCTGTCCTTGTACCATAAGCTAATGGCAACCGTTTTTCCTTTTTCCCTAATCCAAACCGGTCATTATTTTGTGCACCTCTCCGACGTGCTGCAAATGGAAGGGATGAGAGAGGGCAGGGGTTGTTGGAACCAGATTCATGTAATTTTCTTTGTCCTCACTGTATGGTTGTGATGTGATACATTTTAATTCATGGGATTCAGTGGGTTGGGGGGGGGTGTCGTTTGGTGCCTCTTGCCAGAAGGTATTTTGTTATTGTAATAGTTTCCGCCTGCTGTAAATGTAATTCTGCAGTAATGATTTTTGGTTCAAATAAGTTGTCAAGAAAACGGAAATTAGAGAAAGGTTTTGCCGAGTATACTTAACAAAGAACAATGGTTGAAAGTAAACAAGGCAATCAATTATAATGGGGAAAACACTGAGTGAAACGCTGAGGAGGAAGAACTCACTGAACAGGCTCAACCATTTAACTTTTGTCGACACAGATTAATGTTCATAATTTCTTCAATTTTCATCATCTCCTTAAGAGAATCTTCTACATAGCACAACAAAGAGTCAAACACTACCTAAGATTGGAGGTTGTAAATAATTCAGGAATAAACTAACATCGCCACCCTCGCCACCCTCCCCCCACCTCCCAGAAAGTCTTGCCCCTTTTGACGTGTGGCAAGGTCATTTTTAATACATCGACTCAAGGCTCAGAGTGATGAACCCCGTGAGAGATGGAAGAAGATGTGGCTTGATATCTGGAGAAAGGCTGTGCTCAATTTGTTTTTGTTAGTCTCATCTGGATGCACACAGAGAAAGCTGCCACTGTGATATATGACAGTTCTGAATGCAGCTTTCATCAGTTGCAACATTACAACTTTGTATGATGATAGACGACTAGCCATTTGTTATAATAAAATTCTATTACCATCACCTTGTCCCCCCAGTTGCTGCTGATGAGGTTAAAGTCAAGCTGATACATTGGACCATGGTGAGTTTTAAGTTGCAGGAGTGTGCGCGTTTGGGAGCAGGTGGGGTATTAAAAGCATGGGAATTTTCAGCTCATCATGAAGCTGGACCCAATCTGCCGGCTTCTGCATTTAACGCCAGCGTGTTATCCAAGTGGGTCTGAGGACCATGTGTTATCAGTGGCTGTCAAAGTCACCACCACCCTCAATGTTTTTGCCTCTGGTTCTGCCAGACATTTCCAAGATTTCAGAGTTAGCAACACATGGAGACTGAAGGGTTGTTTGCCAGAACAGCGAATAATAGTAATGAAAAGGTGCACTTTCCGAGACTCCATTAATGAACACAAAAAGGATTTATTAATTAAGGGTTGTACAGCAGCTATATGGTTGCAGCATGAGAGAAGACTCTACACCTTGGGGTGATTCCCTAGTCTAAGTCCCAATTGGTCCCCCAGGCCAGGTGCCCTTAATCTGCTGTGTTGCCCTTAAAGCCACAATCACCACAGGTAACTTTGTCCGAATGAAGCTAGTCAGAATGATCAGGTGTTTGGATTGTGGCTCTGGCTGGTGTTTCATATGGCTGATTCTTCTTCTAAACTGTTCCGAACAAAGTTCGGAAGAGGAATCACACTGGAATGGAAATGTTAACACCCCGTAGATGCAAACAGACCTACTGAACCTTTCCAAGATATTTATTCAGGAATGTGTGCCAATATTCCCACAGCAGTGGCATGATGTATTCGTCCTAAGGTAATCCATCACCTCTGATTGTTTAAGTTGTCAGGTCACATGCATAAGACTCTTCGGCCCCTACTTCCCCACCTCATTCCTCCCAAAACATTACAGCCGTGTAAGCAACCAAGCAACGTTCACAGTCTCCCTCGCTCAATATGAAGACCCAGGAGACCCTTGTAGGTGAATAAACGTGGGTTTATTGTAGTCACAAAAAACAGGTGCGATGGCAGACAATAAGTCCCCATCAGGGCTATCAGAATCCCGGTGCCTGACCAGGCTGGTTTTTACATAGCTCAGTATTCAGCCCCAGATGGGCAGACCTCCACCCACTACCGGGGCAGCTCATATTCCAGGAGTCCCATGTGGATATCAACGAGGACATCCTCATGAGCCTCATGAGGGTTACTACACGCCTCCCCTCCCGCAAGTCTGAAAGTTCCCTTGCAGTGGCTATCTGAGGGGACCTTCTTTGCTGATTCATGCGTGGCTGCGCCTCTGCCAACTGTGGGACTGGGCTGAGCGTTATGTATCGAGTCGTCGATCGCTTTTTTCATGAAAAACTATGGAGGGTCACTGCCAGCGGCTCGGCTCCAGTCGCGGCATTGTCCGTAACTGCTGACACTTCCACGTCGATATTCGACACCGAGTCATTGTCATCCTGTCGGTCTGGATGCTGGCCAATGGTGGGTTGTGCCTCTTGTTACGACACCCTGGCCGAGTGCAGGATCAATTCCAGTCCCACAGGCCCGGAGTCCCGACACAGGTGAATGAACCAATAATTCAGAAAACATTCCTGACCTCTTTGACCCTTGATTGCTCCAATAACTTACAAGCACCTGGGGCGTCATTCTCCGACAACCCGCCGGGTCAGAGAATCGCCGGGGGCTGGCGTGAATCCCGCCCCCGCCGGTTGCCGAAGTCTCCGGCACCGGATATTCGGCGGGGGCGGGAATCGCGCCGCGCCGGTTGGCGGGCCCCCCCGCTCGATTCTCCGGCCCAGATGGGCCGAAGTCCCGCCGATAAATTTCCTGTCCCGCCGGCGTGGATTAAACCACCTTTTGAACGGCGGGACAAGGCGGCGTGGGCAGGCTCCGGGGTCCTGGGGGTGCGCCGGGCGATCTGGCCCCAGGGGGTGCCCCCATGGTGGCCTGGCCCGCGATCGGGGCCCACCGATCCGCGGGCGGGCCTGTGCCGTGGGGGCACTCTTTCCCTTCCGCCTCCGCCACGGTCTCCACCATGGCGAAGGCGGAAGAGACTCCCTCCACTGCGCATGCGTGGGAAACTGTCAGCGGCCGCTGACGCTCCCGCGCATGCGCCGCCCGGAGATGTCATTTCCGCGCCAGCTGGCGGGGCAACAAAGGCCGTTTCCGCCAACTGGCGGGGCGGAAATTCCTCCGGCGTCGGCCTAGCCCCTCAATGTTGGGGCTCGGCCCCCAAAGGTGCGGAGCATTCTGCACCTTTGGGGCGGCGCGATGCCCATCTGATTGGCGCCGTTTTGGGCGCCAGTCGGCGGACATAGCGCCGTTTCGGGAGAATTTTGCCCCAGATTTGTAAGTTAAACACAACAACTGTTCATTTATAACAGAAGCAGAGTTGAAACGTGGAGTAATTGTAGCAAACTAACAGCCAGCTAATGTACTAAACTCCCATTTTACTGTCCCACCCTTTAGCCAAACACACACATGACAGATACACACAGAGGTAAAAATAATAATAATTAAAATGAAATGAAAGATGAGTGTCCTTGCTTCCGATGTCGAGGTCATTGTAGCAGGCTGTTATCCCAGGATGCTTAGGGATTGAAGACCGGCTGGATTGCTAATGAGGATCTTCTGGCAGCTACATTCACTCAGTTCTTCAAGACTGCAGGATTCCCTCTGGGGAGGCACTTTAACTTTTCTTAACCTGGGTCTTCACTCAAAGGATTCACCTCAGGCCTCTTTACTCCTTACTTGTTTCCAACTCTTCAAAATGACCAACAGCCTTATTGAGCTAAGAACCAAATTTTCCACATGAGATTTTAAAAAGGGTTTTTAAACAACTGACCCTGACTTCAGCTTGTGGTTGGACTATATTTCCCTGTAGTTGAATCTGATTGTGGAGAGAGAAAGGTCTTTACTTTGGATCTTCAGAAAAAATCCATTAGAGGAGAGAGAGAGAGAGATCAGGGCTGTGGCCCTCCAGCTTCTGTCCAAAACGAAAGCAAAAGCAAACACCGTCCCACAGAGGAAGGAACATTCCAGAGCCACCCCCGACCAATCATCAGGAGCCTTTGATAAGGCCCAGCAATTCCAAACAGTCCATTGGTCAACAGCCAAGTCCATCAAGATGTGTCATCGTCGATCTCCTTTGAATCCTGCTGATATCAACATCTCTTTGCAACCTGCCTTGCCTGAGGTCATAAGTCAATCCTCAGTTTACCAGCCACTTGACTTAAAAGTGAAGTTCATCTTAAGGACATAGGTCCCATTAAATGTCCAGGTTCAAACATTGAAATAGCGGAATAACAGAAATTAAAAGGAAAAATCAAGGGACAGATAGGGATTAACAGGAGGATCCTTACACTCTTGACTGTATGCACTATGAGGGGCAATGGAGGCACTGATGTACCTGACGTCGCTTCCTCCGAGGTGGGTTCCCTGCCCTCAATGTAGCCCATGTGTTTCTGTATGGTCTTACCTCAGGTTCTGAACTAGTAGAAAACAGATTGAGATAATTCTTTTGGAGGTCCTGCTTTGTCTCTACCTTCCCGCCTAGACTTGGAAATATTAGGCTCAGGCAGGTTCAGAGTCGTTGACCCATTAATAGCTCCGCCGGTGATACCCCTGTTGTGACATGAGGCATGGTCTGATGATGGAATAGAAACCTTGCCAGTCTTGTATCAAGGGAGCCTGTATTCTGCTTTCACAGGTGGCATGGTGGCACAGTGGTTAGCACTGCTGCCTCACAGCGGCAGGGACCAGGGTTTGATTCTGACCTTGGGTGACTATCTGTGTGGAGATTGCACTTTTTTCCCGTGTCTGCATGGATTTCCTCCGGGTGCTCAGGTTTCCTCACACAGTCCAAAGATGTGCAGGTGAGGTGCATTGGCCATGATAAAATTGCCCTATAGTGTCAAAGATGTACAGGTTAGGTGGAGTTACGGGAATAGGGTGGGGAATGGGCCTGGGTAGGGTGTTCTCTCAGAGGGTGGGTGCAGACGCGATGGGTCATATGGCCTCCTTCTGCTAGAGGGATTCTATTCTATAGTTATATGCCTTGTATGAATGGTTGACCTGCCTGCCCAGCAGATCATTCGAGCCTGGGTGATACGGAGCAGTCTATATGTGCCTTACCCAGTTGGCATGCATAAATGATTGGAACTCTCATTAGTGAACAGAGTGCCGTTCTCCATGACCAGTATCTTTGGTCGCCAGGGGTGCTGAATGATTGGTATAATTTTCCCATGATAGTTCTCGAGGTGATGGTGGGCATCCGGTGCACATCCAGCCACTTGGAGTGGGCATCCAGGAGGATTAGAAACAAGGACACCATGAATGCCCTGATGCAGTCGGCGTGTGAACCCAGGCCATTCCCAGGAATGGATTGAGGCCGATGGCATGCCGCACACTGTTTTACTATC
Source organism: Scyliorhinus torazame (assembly GCF_047496885.1). NCBI lineage: Eukaryota > Metazoa > Chordata > Chondrichthyes > Carcharhiniformes > Scyliorhinidae > Scyliorhinus > Scyliorhinus torazame. The sequence goes on along the minus strand of NC_092720.1, from coordinate 117,979,966 downwards.
CTCTCGATATCTGTCAATTCCAGGCCACCACATAGCTCCTCGCTAGTATCTTCATCTTCGAGGTTCCAAGGTGTCCACTATGCAAATCCTGTGGTGTCATCTCTCGACCAGGTCGAGGGATGATATGCTAGCTCCCCATAGGAAGATACCATCCTCCACAATGAGCTCCTGTTGCTTCTAACACCTCGCCGCATCTACTGGGGGGAGACACGCTGCGAATGGGCCTTAAGGTTCTGTCCCTAGTTTAGTTGTGAGTAAAAATAACAGTTATTTTTGGACAAGCCTACATCTCAGTGATCATTCCAAAGTTAAACTGACAACAGTCTCCAGTGGGTTTCACTGATAAACTGAGTACCAAGGTTGTAGGTTTTAAACTATCAGAGGCATTCATGTGTTTATGTCTGCAAGAGAAGGCCCACGTTCCAACAGCCGAGAGATGCTACGTGCACTTTAGGCGGAAAGGGCAAATCTGTTTTGTATGGGTTCACTGGATAATCCTTTCCCGCACAAAACCATGTCCAGGAGACACTTGTTGACAGGTCTGAGATTCATTGGTGCGTCCTGTTGCTTTATGCTGAATGATCAGTTGGCATTCAACAAAGAGTTGGAGTAGATTTAAAAGAGCCCTTTGGCTGCTTGTTTTCGGGACTCTGGGCAGAATTCAATGATCACCCTGTCCCATGAATTTTAAACGATAATCTTTGCTGCCAAGCAATCCTGATTTGATAGATAAACAGTATCATTCTCGGAGGCACTGGGAATTCAGACAAAGAACTTTTCTCTCACTGGAAAGCTTCAAAATACAAACAGGTGTGTTGTAACCTTCCTGAATATTATTGGCTGAGGACTATTGGTTATCCCATAAAATATCTTCAGTTTATCAACAACTCAAGAATACAAATGAATCAACAACGTGCTAAAGACAGTCATGAAAATCATTTACAAGGCACCAAGAAAAATACAAAATCACCAACTCTCAAGCCAGCACACACCCACCACCATCAACCCTCCAACCTCCCAAATCCCTCCACCCCCCGGGCCCCAACGGTAGCCCCACATCGGTGGAAAGACACCCACATGAGCAGTACAGACCACCAGAAAAGGACCGACCGATGCGGGGCACGGCAGCAGAGAGAGGGAGAGAACTCCCTTTGCAATAAAAAAAAAGACAAAATACAGAGCAACCACAAGAAACTCAACAAACAATTAAGTACAAGGTAAAGCCACCAGCACTCAAGCCAGCGCATGCTCCCCTCCCCCACCCTCCCCCAGCTCCAGCAACAGCCCCACGTCGGTGAGGAGGCACCCGCAAGCAGCCCAATTCACCGCAAAAGGACAGGCAGCACGTGGTTGAGGAGAGAGAGAGAAAACACCCCTCACCTCACTAGCACCAAGAAGGACCCCTCAACCCCCAGTGTACAGAAGCAGGAGGGCCGGAACTGGTGAGCACCCAGCTGCTAGGCCCAAAATAACAAGAATAACCATACTGTAATAAATCGACAGAGGCAGAAGTCCCTTCACCAGAATCCCTTTTATTAACAAAACCAACAGCAGTACGACCATGTGCATTCAGCTTGCTGTCTACACTGGGAGTGCAGAGGATCCGACACTCCCTGTTATGTACACTATGTGGAGATGCCGACGTTGGACTGGGGTGAGCACAGCAAGAAGTTTTACAACACCTGCAGTGCTCCGAAAGCTAGTGATTCAAAACAAACCTGGTGGACTTTAACCCGGTGTTGTAAGGCTTCTTACTGTTATATACAATGAAGAGGTTCCCTGATTGGCCCACTAATCAGGGAACTATTATTCCAATTGGTCAGTCTCAAAGGCATGGTCTAAGTCTTACACATACAATCTCCCAACAATAAAATAAAACCCACATCAGTACAAACTGTACACATAGTCAATTGGGCCACCACCCTGCTGCTCTCATAGTCCCGGCATTCAGTCTCCAGACACCATCCAGACTAAAACTGCAGAAACAAATCCGTTCTCCTCCATTTTCAGCCCGCCAGCAGGCCAACCAAATCTGCCCCATGCTCCATTCCCAGCTGGCAAGCAGAAAGACAGCCAGTAACAAGTACGAATCCCTGGCATGGCATCTGCTGCAGGCAGGCAACTCCATCCTCTCTTTCCCCTGCAGGCAACTTCTCCTCCCCCATCCAAATGGTTGTAGCACCGTTCACCCTTGCCATCATCCAGGCTTCAAAGTCCAGAAAAGGCAGCCAGCATACAGAATAACACACCAGGTCAGGGAGCAGGGTTACAGCCAAAAGTAGCTGGAGCTCACTGACAGATTCCCCTCCAACACCTCAAGAGTGTGAGCTACTCACGTGTAGTGTGAGCTCCCCCAATGAGGGGGGCAGGGAAATGATTTGCAGTTTCACCTGTATAAATAGAGCTGGCTAGTGTGGTACCAGTTAGAGTAGGAAGCAGTGGTGAAGGACAGCTGCTGGGTATATATTATTGTAAATAAAGTTATTTTCTTTTTGATTCCACAAACGCGTGCTGGATTCTTTGTGGCCCTCATAAAAGGGTCTTTCATGAGGAGGCCTTTCTTCAGCTTGGATCACTGAACACTGCAACTGCCACTTAATTCTAGGCAGTTATACTTATTTTGGTTAGCACCTGGAGTTTCATAACCCATCGGCCAGTGTAGTGATCCAGGAGACACGAAAATAAAAGTTAAAACCAAATTTACCTTAACTCAAAAGTAAAACCGCACCCACAGCATACAAAACGAGTGTCTCAACTTGGGACTAACAGGAACTCCCCGTCCGGGTCTGGGACGGTATTTAAAAGGCTCGATAACGAGTCCCAGCACGATAGGCCTCAGCCCGTTACCATGGGAACTCATACTCAATGAACCCCACGGGGAGATCAATGAGTAATTCCTCATAATCCTCGTGAGGGCTATCACAGTCCGGTTCCAAAATTGATTATGACACTTCACCTGTGGTTTCATTCTTCACGTGATGGCAGTGGATAACATGTAGATTACATATGAACTTGTTCAGCAGTTCCATCAGTAATCCTTCAACCCTTCTCATAAGGTGTTCCCATCTTATGATGAGGTACGAAATCTCTTGAGACTGGCAGTTTTATTTTGTCTATTTGGATAATATCTGCTGTGTGGCTGGTTTCAACATGTAAATAAGGTAGGAATCCAAATGGGTTAGGAATGACTGCAATTCTCTTTAATCATTTTACAAAGCCCCAATTCAAGTTTCTTATTTTGTGACTCACTGGCACCCTAGATCATACAGAAAACTAAATATAATTCATTGCTGTGCCAGTATGCAACCGCACTGCTCACTGCCTATAACAGGTCACCTAGTCAGTTCCTTTCCCCATCTGCCTACTTGGAAATATATTAACATTCCTTGTGATGTTGTTGTGCACTGAGTCACCGAGCTGGAAAGGCTGGAAATTTAAATCGGCTCCATGGCAAACTGTTAAGAAGTTCTCTCCAAAATAAAGTTTGTTTTTACAAATAAATGAGGTTGGCCAACAGAAAAACGTCATGAGGGAAAGGAGATCGTAAAAGTGAAGAAGGGTATAAGGCTTATTGTCGTGAGCCTTCTGGTGCTGTGTGCATTGATTCCCAAATTTACCAGTCATGGCAGAGACAGCTGGTTTTAAACTATTTTACCTCTTGTGCAAGTTCTTGGAAATTTGTGGATTGGGGCTTGTTAGTTGTACGATTGTTGGTGATGATGAATGGTGGGGTGGAGTTTGGAATTCATCTGTTATGGGTTAGGAACTCAGATGGTCAAGGGCCTTGCTTCGAGGCGACAACATAGTCCACCTGATTTGGTTTGCTCTTTTCGAACATAGGGCATATTGGAGTATGATGACCATCAATTCAGTCGAGACAGTTTGTACCAAAGAACAGTGGCTTTAATCAACTAGATGTGTGCCAACCTGTAGCTTCTCCCGCACTGAGAGCCTGTCTCAGATCGGCCGGTTATATACCTCCTCAGAGGGGTGGGGCCACAGGCGGAGCCAACAACAGCATCAACACAACAATTCAACAGCAACAGTAACAGCAACAACAGTAAGTATATACAATAGTGGATGTCGATAACAATAGTAATAATAGAACAACAGTGAGTATATACAATAGCCATACATGGCTCACCACAGAGTAGATCTCCATAACTCTCTTTCTTTCACCCTTTGCTTTTTCTCTCCTGCCCTCTTTGGTGAAACCACTGTGTTGTATTGTGCTGCCACAGTAGTACGTGTTGTACAGCATTGCTACTATATTACATGTTGTACGGTTTTGGCTCTGCCCGTGGCTCCTCCCCCTAGGGCCTGGGTATATAGGCTGCCGACCTTTCACACTGCCTCATTCTGGGGCACATTGCCAGTTCTGTTGTAAGTCAATTAAAGCCATAGTTAATTCACTCTACGTTCTCCGTCTTAATTGATGGCATATCACCCTCCCAGGGTGACTTCCTACATCAGACCATAGGTTGATTACCTATCCAGACTCCAATGTCAAGCCGAGTGCAATGGGCTATCCTGGAGAATAATATAAATGGTGCTTGAAGCAATCCCTTCTTTCTCATTGCAGCTGCTCTTCACTCCACGTATTCAATGCAGTTGTGGAAACTCAGAGGGCCAAAGCATTGCTGCTGACTGCGGCAGCTGCGAGCTGACAATGAATTCCTGCACCGGGTACTTTGTGATGCGCTAAGTATTGCAATCTGCCAAGTCGAGCACCTTATGAGAAGGGTTACTGATGGAACTGCTGAACAAGTTCAGATGTAACCTACATGCTATCCACAGCCATCATGTGAAGAAATGTGGGTTATGTGGTATCAGCCATTCCTATGAACAAGATCCTTTCTTTTGCTGTCACTGTGACTCTGCCCTCCGCTTCTGAACTTCCAGCAAGCTCTATCCCAGATATTAGTGACACACTAGTATAGGTTCGACATCATAGAATCATAGAATTTACAGTGCAGAAGACCATTCGGCCCATCGAGTCTACAATGGCTCTTGGAAAGAGCACTCTACTCAAGCCCACGCTTCCACCCGATCCCCGAAACCCAGCAACCCTACCTAACCTTTTGGACACGAAGGGGCAATTTAGCATGGCCAATCCACCTAACGTGCACATCTTTGGACTGTGGGAGGAAACTGGAGCACCCGGAGGAAACCCATGCAGACACAGAGAGAAAGTGCAAATTCCACAGTCATCTGAGGCCGGAATTGAACCCGGGACCCTGGAGCTGTGAGGCAGCAGTGCTAACCACTGTGGCACCATGCCACCCCATGATGTACAGTCATGATGTTCAGATGTCATGATGTGCATGCTGTACAGACATGATGTACAGTCTCATCCAATGTGACACATTGCGGATACATTTGTAGTAAATGATGGCATGAAAAAGTACAGCAAATATCTCTGTTTCTAAAGTCTAGCAGACGATAGAGCATCCAGTAAAACGAGACACAAATGACACTGCCTAATCTGCAGCAGTGTGAGCTCTACCAGAACTGACGTTATTTTCCAATAAATCACTGAATCCTGCTGTGCGCAGTGTGCGATTGACTCATTTCTGAGGACCTCTGATACCTTCTTTGATCAAAACGTCCAGGGAGACTCCTTTCAGCATCTGCTCCCTCCACATAACCAAGACCCCAAGAGTTGTGCTGTTCTGTGGTATGATTACGGAACAGTGGGATCAATGTGGTGGCTGCCTGGAGGTCACATCGTGGAAGGACTGGAAATAACAGGCAAAGAGCTGCTGTCACTGTGATTTAGAAAAAGAAAACTAAAATTGCAGCATTGGATCAAAGGAAACGTTACCATTGCAAAGATTCAGTAATTATGAGGGGAGATACAAAATATTGGAGCAAGGCCGCATCAGTAAAAGGCTGTTGTCACCAAATGTTCTTGCAGAAGTGGGTCCTGATTTCAAAGATGAAAAACAAGTGGTTTTCAAAAGTAATTTATCACAATCAAAATTTGATCCTAGTTTGCCACCTGAACAGGCAGCACCAGGTTTCTTGACGAAATGGCAGCCTTGAGTTGCTTCAGTGAATCCATGAAGGAGATGCCAAGAGTAATAGCATCATGGCGGGTGGCCATTTAACAGTCTATGAGAGGTCGGGCTTGGGACTGGCCACAGCGGGGTTGGTTGTCTGCCTGGCTCCATGTTTGGAGTGAAATTTGATGTGAATTTCTTTTGTCCATGAGACCCTGGACGACTGATAGATTGATTCACAAAGTGTGAAGCTGTTCAGAACATTCAATTTGGAAGAATATATGATATATTAGGGCCGGGACTCTCCGATCCTGCGCCGAGTCGGAGATCTCGGGGTGGGATGGGGGTGGGAGGGGTGCAGAGGGGGTGCAAGAATCGCGCCACACCGCTCCGACGCCGGGCCGCCGATTCTCCAGTGACCGGAGAAGCGGCGCCAATCACACCCGCGGGGTCGCCGCGCACCGGTCGGGGGCCATTGAAAGCGCCCCCCCCCCCGGCGATTCTCTGCGCTCGACGGGTCAAATGCCCGCCGAGTTCCGCTGAGTCCCGCCGGCATGGGTTACGTATGGTCCTACCCGGCGCGACGTCGGAGTTCTGGTGGGGAGACGGAGGGATCCGACTCTGGGGGAGGCCTCCACGGTGGCCAGGCCCGCGATCGGGGCCTACCGATCGGCAGGCGGGCTAATTCCGGGGGGGGCCTGTGTTCCTCCGTGCCTGGCCCCTGTAGGGCTCCGCCATATTGCCCGGAGGCCAGCGCGGAGACGGCAACCCACACGCATGCGCAGACCCCCGCCGGCCGTGGCGTGCCGGCTTTCAAATGCACAGCACTCTGGCGCCATACGAGCCCCCTTGGAAGGGGTGAATGCCTGGGCACGGAGGCCCGTTGACGCCGGCGTTGCTCGCTCCGTTTTATTTGCCGACGTCAACACTTGGCTGGGATTTCGGAGAATCCCGGCCTATATATTTTCTGGGAGGTGGCACAGCTTTATTTTTTAACTGCTTTCCACCACTTGTGGTAGTTTATTGGTCACTCAACCATCAGGACTTGAGTGCAAATTCTATTTTCAACTATCAGTGAAACTCAGCGGGTCTTCAAGGGTACATTTTGTAGATGTAGGTTGGCTTTTCTGAAGGAACTTTTCTATGGTGGATGTAGTATAAGGAACTGGTGCAAAGACAGTACCGGACCAAGCCAAGCTCGAGTCCCAGGCTAGCCACACGGATCCCCGCCGTCTATGGCAAGGTCTGCAAGACATAACGGGCTACAAGATGAAGGCATGTAAAATCGTCGGCTCCAACGCACCCCTCCCTGATGAGCTCAACGCATTCTATGCCCGCTTTGAGCAAGAGGTCAGTGAGAGCGAGCCCTCCACCCCAGAAGCCGCGGATGAACTTGTATCTGAGATCACCACTGCAGACGTCAGAGCAGCCTTTTCGAAGGTCAACCCACGGAAGGCCACTGGCCCGGATGGGGTACCCAGACAAGCACTCAGGTCTTGCGCGGATCAGCTTGCGGGGGTATTCGCAGACATCTTCAACCTCTCTTTACAACAATCTGAGGTCCCTATCTGCTTCAAGAAGACAACCATCATCCCTGTACCAAAAAAAAGTCAAACAGCGTGCCTTAATGACTATCGTCTAGTGGCTCAGACATCCATCATCATGAAGTGCTTCGAAAGGTTAGTCATGGCACAAATCAACTCCAGCCTCCCGGATTGCCTTGGTCCACTACAGTTCGCCTACCGCTGCAACAGGTCCACAGCAGACGCCATCTCAATGGCCCTGCACTCTACCCTGGAACACCTAGATAACAAAGACACCTATGTCAGACTCCTGTTTATCGACTACAGCTCAGCCTTCAACACCATCATTCCTATGAAACTCATCTCCAAACTCTGTGGCCTTGGCCTCGGCTCCTCCCTCTGCGACTGGATCCTGAACTTTTCAACCCACAGGCCACAATCAGGAAAGATAGGCAACAACACCTCCTCCACGATCATCCTCAACACCGGTGCCCCACAAGGCTGTGTCCTCAGTCCCCTACTATACTCCTTATGCATCTGTGACTGTGTGGCCAAATTCCCCTCCAACTCGATTTTCAAATTTGCTGATGACACCACCGGAGTGGGTCGGATTTCAAACAATGACACGACAGAGTACAGGAATGAGATAGAGAATCTGGTGAACTGGTGCGACGACAATAATCTCTCGCTCAATGTCAACAAAATGAAGGAGATCGTCATCGACTTTAGGAAGCGTAGTGGAGTACATGCCCCTGTCTACATCAATGGGAACGAAGTAGAAAGGGTTGAGAGCTTCATGTTTTTAGGTGTATAGATCACCAACAGCCTGTCCTGGTCCCCCCATGCCAACACTACAGTTAAGAAAGCCTACTAACCACTCTACTTTCTCAGAAGACTAAGGAAATTTGGCATGTCAGCTACGGCCCTCACCAACTTCTACAGATGCACCATTCAAAGCATTCTTTCTAGTTGTATCACAGCTTGGTATGGAGCCTGTTCTGCCCAAGACCGCAGGAAACTACGTAAGGTTGTGAATGTAGCCCAGTCCATCACGCAAACCAGCCTCCCATCCATTGACTCTGTCTACAATTCCCGCTGCCTCAGAAAGACAGGCAGCACAATTAAGGACCCCACGCACCCCGGACATACTCTCTTCCACCTTCTTCCGTCAGGAAAAAGATACCAAAGTTTGAGGTCACGTACCAACCGACTCAAGAACAGTTTCTTCCCTCCTGCCATCAGACTTTTGAATGGACCTACCTCGTATTAAGTTGATCTTTTCTCTACACCTTGCGATAACTGTAACATTACATTCTGCAGTTTCTCCTTCCTTCCCTATGTACGGTGTGCATTGTTTGTACAGCATGCAAGAAACAATACTTTTCACTGTGTACTAATACATGTGACAATAATAAATCAAAGCAAAGCAAATCAAAGCAAAGCATATAGGGACTGGGTACACAGCAAAATGTCAGAGAACACTTGACTTGCGCCTAGGGGTCAGTCTATTGTTGGACAGAGCTGTGTGCACAAACAAGCATTGGGTCAGCTCTGACCTTGAAACCTTTACTGTGCATAGGTGCATCATTCTTGTTGTTAATAAGTATATAATTATGACCTGCTGAAGATTACAAAGATTTCAGTAAGACCCACTAAATGATGACCAACATCCTATAAGAGTGGAGGTCTGTTTTAGGAGGCTGGAAAACAAATCGGCTAACGATACTGCAAGCACCATATCTGCTCATTTCTGAGTAGCAATTTGTCCAGAATGTCCAAACTCCAGGCTAGAAAATTTAAAAGAAGGTAGCATGGAGAACAAAAATGATTGCTGGAAAGGGAGGGACAAATCTAGAACATAAAGATGAATGTGACTGTCAAATCACTTAATGTCTCAGGCAGCAAAGCAAGTCCTGATGCATTTGTGTCCCTTTCCACATTGGAGACTTATTCCAGGAACAAAGCCGGGCATCGAAGAGGTTTTCGCATTTTATTTCTTATTATTTGTTAATGGAAACGGTGCCACAAAAAATGAAATAGCCCATGTCAAAGCCTCACCGCTACTGCAAATGACAGGCAGCTGCAAGTGGTAGAAGCTAAGGTTGTGCTGAATTGAAGATAACTAGTCGAGATGACTGATACAGAGTTTGATCACAAATGGCACTGACAGGAGCTGTGTGCTGAATTTGTCAGTGGGCCAAGGATATGAAATTGACATGTGTACAGTCGGTCTTTGATTACAGCTCTTTTTTTTCTCGCTGGTCCTTTAATGCTCAAAGAAACTCGGTTCTTCCTAAGTGCATTCTTGGCTTTCCCATTGTCAGCACAATAAGCTAACTTGTTTGTCAGCTCACCAAAATGCTGAAATTTAAAACTCTCTGAAAATGATGGTCTCTTACATTTATTTGGATAATGCAATCATTGAATCATGGTCTTGCTGGTTGGCCTAAGTGAGCTAATAGTTGAGTGGTCGACTCCCCAGGAAAAAATATTTTAAAAATCTATCTCACGGGCCCATCCATTGGTTCAGCTATATTTCAGCGATGTACAGATTAAGAGTGGGAAATGAAAATGTCCAACGGATATTGTTGATTCCCAGTCAGTTCAGGTGTCAATTCCTGCTGGTGTCACCAGCACAGATTGTAACCACAAACAAACTATCATCTCCAATTGTTCCACTCTCGCCTAAAGCACTTCCTGTCGTCAAATTCTTAAGGTCACCCACCAGTCAGATCTGTCAGCTCACTTCGGATTTCGTCAGCTAGAATGTTCTGGAATTAGAACATCATCAGCTCAGGCAGCGAAAAGAGTTTTATTTTGCATTTTACAGTAAACCTATTCTGTCAGGATATGCCTGAGACAGTGAGCTAAATGGATAATAATTTAAACCCTATAATAGTGCCACACACATGGACGAGGTGCCTTAGATATAACTAAATACTGAAACTTTAAACCGTGTATTTGACATTTGTAAACATCTGCAATTTGTGAAATATCTTTTATTGTCAATGTTCACTCACAAACAAAGAGCAAGATACCCACATGGACGTTTTATTAGGGTATTATCTAGTTGCAAATTAATTCTAAGAATGGTTAGTTGGAATAATGAGGTACTTATTTTGAGGAACTTACAAGGAAGGAGGAAGTACAATTGGTGTCTAAAAATATTGAAGATCAGTCACTTTGAACTGGGCTTGCTCCCACTGAGTGAGATATTTATTACTTCATTGCCACCGAAGAGTTCTGGGTGTTGTAGGTCGGGGATCAATGTATGCCTTCACAGAGAAAATGTGGACATAATTTTGTAAGAGTTCCTTCCAAATATGGTCAGTAAGTATTTTCCAAATGGCCCCAAGAAAAGAATCAAATCGTGTTTTGTTTACTGAGCTCCTGAGTGGTGTAATTGGGAGCTACCCCAAAGATGTGCTGGGGAACCCCAACCCTCCCTTTACCCCAGAGGTCCCCAGGTCAGGTTTGTTTGGAAGTGCAAATTCCAATAGGCAATTAACGTAATTGTAATTGCGACTTTGGATGGTTCCAGCTGTCTTAAATCAATAGTTACCCAGAAAAAAATTAGAAGAATTAAAACCATTTCCAGCTTCTGGGTAACTATTTCACTGACTCACATCAACCACCCACGGGACATCCCACCCATAACTCCAGACTTCCCCAGTTTCACGATGATCATCCACCATGGGACATCCCCACCATCCCCCGACTACGCCCCCACAGGAGTTCCCCCCAACCCAAGCGATTCCCACACAAACCCCCAGGAGACTCCCTTTAATCCCCTTCTCACCCCCACCTCCCCAGGCCCGACCCGATCAGACATCCCCTCCCCCATCAACTGGATGACTCCGCCCCACTCTCCGCAGACTGTTGGCCCCAAACTTGACTGCCCAACACTCACTTCCCAATTGCTGTTTTCTCAAGTGCCAATCACCCCTGACTGCTCAACACCCCAAGTGCCCGAAAAATCCCCCCCAACTCCCCAATATACCCCTGACTGTCCGACTCCAACCCCTACTAACCAAACCTCTCTTCTCTGGATTGGAATGTCCCCTACAAACTGACTGAATCCCCTTCCTCCAAACCGACTGATTCCCCCCTTCCCGGCAAGTGTTTGACAACCTCCAACCCCTCCCCACTCCCCAAATTCTAACCACTTACCAGACAAGCCAATCTCTCTCTGGCTTGAGAGTGGCTGCACCTTGAAACCTACTTAGTTTACAGCAACTGGTCTAACTGTGAAGCACGCAACAGTAGGCCTCAGGAGCGTACAACCCTTCACATTTCTCGCTCAGACTGAATTGGAGGTCTGACAAGAAAGGATTAGAAAGATTTCAAGGAATAAAGGTAAGCGCAGAGTGGCATTCCGACTCTAATTGCTACTTCGAGGAAGTTCAGGCTCGCCAATGCTCAGCTCAATTCAAAAACTACTTCAATAATAAGGCAACCCTTGATAGCCTTCAGGAGGGCCTGGAAAACATTCAGACTGGTGTTGACAACATCCATGCACCTAAGTATCACCTCAAATGAGGGAAAAGCTCAATCATCTCCTCTACGCCTTCAATAACACTACGAATGCCAACTACGGGGTGTGTGTACCCAACAGGAAAGCCTGAGGCTGGTCCAAAGAGGTCATAAACATTTTATTCACAAGCTGCTGGCACCTTACCTACCTCCATAGGAAACGTTTGCATTAAAAAGGTCAATGGTAAGTTCTGGAAAGCAATTTGCAGCAGGCAATGGGATTGTGGGGGGGGGGATGGGGGAAAGGGCCCAATGGAATACTTGACACACAGTTCCATGCCTGAACTTCTGATGGAGAGAAGGAGAGAATGTTGCAGCTGAAGATGATTGATCTAATCTTGTTTCTCCGAGAAACCGTTGCAAGTCTGAGGATTGTGATAAGAAAATAAGAACCCAAGGAATAGAAGCAGGTCTAGACCTTGGGCCTGCTCCGCTATTCATTATGATCATGCCAGACCTCATGCCTCAACTTCACTTTCTCATACCGTTCAACACCCAAAGAGACCAAAGATCTGCCTAACCCAGCCTTTAAATGTATTCTACACAAGACCGGGATTTGAGTTGGGGCAGATGGGATTCATTTTTGATTGAGGGCTGTTCATCTGTTTGACAAAGATGGAGCATCCAAAGTCCTCTGGAGCAGAATTTTGTGCTTTCCCCAAAGCGTGTTCTGAGGTGGAGGGTAGGGGCCATAAAATTGAATGGATGGGACTCCCCCCCCCAGGAACTAGCTTGCCCATACCCAGGTGCAATTTCACGGTTGGGCAAGCAGGGCCTTGGCTTGAAAACCCATCCGTTCACCACTTAATGCCCACTTGAAGGCCTTATGCAGCCAAACCTCAATTTGTAGGCTGGCAGATGTGGATAGGGTTAGAAAATGACAACAAACCTTTCCCCACCTCACGGAGGTGTTGTTGCATTGGAGATCTGGGACCCCCGCTCTCCCCCAACACCCCTGAGATCTTACCCTACTTTTGTGCCTCTTTCAAACCCTTCATCCTTCAAACCTGACCTGGCCTTCAAAGTCTGGCCCTCCCTCCTCCCTAGGATTTCCCGATCCTTGGCATCCATGGCTCTTCTCATGGAGACTGCTTGTTGTCCCAGCAATGGCCACTAATATGTCCTGGCACTGCTGAGACTACTCAGCCCCAGTCATGTGCCCGATGGATAGAAGCCCCACTCTTATCTTGGAAAGGCCAGCCCCAGTGTATTTTGGCAGCCCCTTATAAAGTCGGCAAGCTGCCAAACAAATTTTTTCTGTGGGTTGGGATTGGCGGGGGGGGGGGGGGGGGGGGGATATAATTTGCCCCCTAATTTACAAGGTTCCATGCAGAGATTCTATCACATTCATTTTAGAAAGTAGACAGAGACAGGGCAAAGATATTTTTGCAATGTGTCTATTCTACAGCATTGGGATGAATGTGCTTATAATGTTCACAGTCTGTTGGCAGACTAATATTTGTACATTTGTTTGCTCCCAAGTTACAGCGTGGTATGTGTTGTAATTTATGTGCTGGATTTCAATGAACGCACATGGAGAAGTACTTTAAATTAAAAGCGAAACAAAAAAATGACTATGGGTTAATATTATGGTCTGAATTTTGATTTCCAATGGTATTTGACTGGGCAGAATTTATTGCAAATCATTACTTTCTGTATTACAGGGAACACTTTGCAATGACAATTTGTTCACCCCTCAAATTGTTTTTATATTGTCTTTGTATCTGCTGTTTTCCATTTTCTGCTTGTGCTCTTCGTGATTCCGGTTTAACCCTTAGATCAGTTATGGAATAGGTGATCTGCTGAGAGGGGTCTAGGTTTGCAATTGTTGCAGACACTAGGTGGAGCAGTGAGAATAGTGTTGGTACATTCGTACGCTGAGTTTTTACACAGGCAGAATACTGCGGATGCTGGAAATTGGAAATAAAAACAACAAGAGCTGGTTTGGGAGCATCTGTGGCGAGAGAAACAAACAGGATTAATGATCAGTGATGAAAGGTTAAAGACTTGGAACGATAACTCAGTATCTCTCTTGTCAGGAATGTGGAAAGTTAACGAGATTAACTGTGAACTTAAGCTGAAAATAAAATAACAGAAAAGTAGCAACACCAACAGGCACAGAGAGGAATAATGAGATGTGATTTTCCCAGTAACAAGATTAGCAGGAGTCTAGAGATATTAAAGTGCCATTTCAGAAACATTGTTCACCAAAAATCAGTGGGGCTAAATGAATGGTAACTTTTAAAGGCCAGGATTTTGCGTGAGGTAGACAGCAGATTCCAGAGATTGAGCAATATAATTTCCAGCACCCTCATTGGGGAAGGAGGTCAGTTCTCCATCTAACAACCAGACAGCCCAGTTCCATCTGTGGTCCAAGCCACGGAGGCCTCTCCCAGCTAGCATTTAGTAGCAAAGGAGGTTGCAGATACTCTCCTCTGAAAGATACAGTTTTATGTCTTTGATGAAACAGGAAGAGAGTGTTCCCATACTTGGTCACCTAAACCGTATCATGTGGTACCTATTAGCTGGATTTGACTTATAGAGTTAGTAACATCGAATGTTGCTTGGGAAAGGGGGTTTCTCAGTGCATTCAGGGAACATGGGTATATTTTGGGAACAAGAAGTGACTTCAGATAGAACAATGTATTTATTTATCAATAGACTTAAATGTCATAGACTTCCAGCGGCGGCCATGGAGTGGGTGGCCGCACATTTGGTTGCTCCCGCTCAAGGCAGATTTTGTTCGGTCTTTTTCCCGCCTGAAGGGCAAAGTATATGAGAGCAAGAGGTGATGGAGTGCCTGGAGAAGATTTTACTCCTCTGGTGTGGCTGGTGGATGGATGCATGGACAAAGAGCGGTACAAGAAGGAAAGAGGTGCTGAAGCAGGAGTTTCTTCGTGCAGCGCCTCAGAAAAAGATGGCGGAGGGCAAGGGGATGGATGTGGCCTTTTTGCAGGTGATGCACCTGAAGATAGGGGACCAGGCGAGGTTGCGGAAGGGATGGGTGGCAGGTGTTTCATTCGGGATTGGATATGAAGACAAGGGGGGTGGGGGGTGGCAGTGTTGGTGAATAAGCGGGTAGCATATGAGGTGGTAAGTATTGTGGCCGATCCCGGAGGGGTTGGGGGGAGGGGAGTTATGTGACGGTTTGTGGAAAGTTAGAGGGTCTACCAGTGGTTCTGGTAAACGTCTATGCCCCAAATTGGGATGATTTATATTTTATGAGGTAGGTGTTAGGAAAGATTTCTGACTTGGACTCTCACTGGCCGATTTTTTTTGGGGGGGGAATTTTAATACGGTTATAGAACCGAGTTTGGACCAGCCGAGTACCAAGCTGTCGAGGGTGTAGGCAATGGCGAAGGAGCTGAGGGGGTTTATGAAGCACATGGGGGGTGGGGGGCGGTGGGGAGGGGTAGAGGGAGGGGGTGAGGGGGGCTGGGGTGGACCGGTGGAGGTTTGGGTAGCCGAGGGTGAAGCAGTTTTCATACTTCTCCCTTTTCAACGGGTGCTCCTCCGGATATATTTTTTTAAGACATTGCTGGTGAGGGTGGTCAACTCGGCGTATTCGGCGATTCTGGTTTCAGACCACGCGCTGCACTGGGTGGATTTGTGGGTGGCCCGGGTTGGAGCAACGGCCGCATGGGAGGCTGGATGTGAGGGTTGTTGACAGATGAGGAAGTGTGTGAGTGGGTGAGGGCTGCCATTCTGGGATGCGTCGAACGAAAAGATACGGGGGAGGTCATGGCCACCACGCTGTGGGAGGTACTCAAGGCGGTAATTGGGGGAGTTCATTTCCATTCAGGCGCACAGGGTGAAAGCAGAGCAGATGGAGATGGCAAGACTGATGGATGAAATTTGAGGGTATTTAGGTGATACTTGGAGTCATCGAGGCAAGGCTGTTGAAGGAGAGACAGAGGCTCCAGATGGAGCTTTGGTTTGTTGCCAGTTTAATGGAATACTATCCCACCATCGTCACCAATAATGATGCCAATCGGAATACTATAATAATGTTGCTCTTTAGAGTCGCCAATGTGATACTGAGGCTCTTTTTATGATATGATGTTATGTCCCAACAGCATCGCCAATACTGTGGGTGTTTCTATTTCTCTTACTGAACCACAAGGCTTTCCCGTATATCGGTCAAATGACCACACAACCAGTTCGTCAGTTCAAGTTCAAAGATGGTTTATTTACACACAAGGGTTACTTCAACATGCAAGCACAACATACTACAAGTTAAACTACACCTATCAACTACAATAACCTACACTTAACTTCAGGAAACCGGCACTGTGCAAGTGGATAAGGCCTTTATCTTGATCACTTGGCTGGTTTGAAGAAGTGACTCTGTCTCTGCTGGGCTCATCCGTCAGGTAGCGATCGTTGGTCTTGAACTTGGCTGTCTGGTCGTTATACTGCAGTTGGGCCGGCACAGGCCGGATTCAAAGGATGCTGGCACAGGCTGGGTCAAAAAGAGACCGAACACATGGCTGTGTCCCCTTTTATCCCTCTGGGATTTCGCGCTCTTTGGGGCGGTCTTTAATCTTGGACCCAATAATTCGACAGGCTTCGATCACTGCCTTCGATTTTGGCCAATAAAGGGGCGGGTGCCTTGGTGGCTGGGCGGGTCCTTATTGGTCATTGATCTTGGCAGTTGGGCTCTCTGAGTAAAGGGAGTGGCGCTGATCAGTCTGTGGCTGTATCGGTTTCTTGAGTGCAGTCCTATTGTTCTGGGGAAATGGACCATTAAAATGCAAATGAGCGGGGGTTTCAATCAGGTCTAGCTGCCTGGGTTGCAAATACACACAAGCTCTGTATCTGTCTGAGTCCTGGGTTGGCCACAATTCCCATGGTCCTTTGCAGGTGGCCATCTCAGATGGCTACAGGTTAGTGTCTGCGGGGAAGGCGGTGGGGCAGTTACGGAGGGTCAGAGAGGCAGTGTATGAGTATGGGGAGAAGGCGAGTAGGATTTTGGCCCGACAGTTGAGAAAGAAAGTGGCAGTGAGGGAAATTGGCAGAGTGAGGGATGATAAGAGTGAGGTGCTAATGGATCCGGATGGGGTGAATGGCATGTTTGTGGTGTTTTATAGAAGGTTATATGAATCTGAGCTCCTGGTCGGGCGGGGGTGGGGGTGGGGGGAGGTGGTGGTGGGGGGATGGGGGGGTCGATAGAGCCACTGGCAATGGCACTTAGAGAGTCAAGGGAGACTCTCTAAGGGAGAGGGATTGAGCGGGGGGATGTTGAGCACAGGGTCTCATTGTGTGCGGATGCCCTGTTGCTCTATATTTCAGACCTGTTTGGCAGCATCGGAGGCATGATGGGGAACCTCGAGGAATTTGACCAGTGTTCGGAATACAAGCTGAACATGGGGGAAGAGCGAGGTGTTCCAGATTGAGACTCGAGGGCAGGAAAAGAGGTTAGGGGAGTTGCCGTTTAGGGTGATGGGGGTGCATTTTAGATACTTGGGTATCCAGGTGACGCGGGGCTGGGCGCAATTGCACAAGTTGAACCTGGCTCGGATGGTGGAGCAGATGAAAGTGGATTTCAATAGGTGGGATGTGCTGCCGCTGTCACTGGCATGGCGGGTGCAGACAGTAAAAATGACGGTGCTGCCAAGGTTGCTATTTGCGTTCTGCAACCTCCCAATCTTTGACCCCAAGTAATTTTTTAAGAAGGTGAATACGCTGAAGACCTCCACCCAGCCCCCAGGGGGCATTGCTGGCGCTACTGAATATGATGAATTACTATTGGGTGGCAAATATCGCTATGGTAGGAAATGGATCGTGGGGTCGGATGGAAACGGCATCGTGCAGGGGAACATGTTTTAAGGGCTTTGTTGTTGGCACCTCTACCGTTCTCACCGGCAGGTACTCCATGGGCCCAGCGGTGGGCTAAGGGTGTGGGGACAGTGGAGGCAGCATTTGGGTTTGGAGGGTGCCTCGGAATGGGCACCGATCTGCGCCAAACATCGGTTTGCGCCGGGGGAACTGGATGCTCGGTTTCAGAGGTGGCAGCAGGAAGGGATTGAGTGATTTGGTGATCACTCAAATTTAAAGGGGACAAATTTGCGAAGTTGGAAGACCTGGAGGAAGTATCCTTCATTCGAAGCCTACTTGTGACAATAAGCGATTTTAATTTTCACGAGTTGTCCAGGGGTAATGGCTTTAGGTATCTGCGGTCCGAGACTTTGTAAGGAGAGAGGTGCCGTCTTTTCCTGGGCTGCCGCCACTGAGGTTTGAAGAAAAGGTGCTGTCAAGGAATGAGATGGGGGAGAGGAAGGTGTCCGATGTCTGCAAGGAGTTGATAGTTTGGGAGGGAGCCCTGGAGGGGGATATAAAGCGGAAGGGGGAGGGGAAATTGGGAGGGGAGGTGTGGGCTGAGACGTGTGCAAAGTCCTTGCGGAGGGTGAATGCGTCCTTATTGTGTGCGAGGCTTAGCCTCATCCAGTTTGCAGTGATACGTAGGGCATATGACAGTGGCGAGGATGAGTAGGTTTTTTGAAGGGGTGGAGGATAGGTGTAGGATCATGCGCGGGTGGGGGGGCCCGCGAATCACGCTGATATGTTCTGGGTGTGTCCAAGATGGAGGGGGTTCTGGCAGGGGTTCTCGGATATGAGCGAGGTGCTGGGTGTACAGGTGATCCCGAGTTCAGAGGTCGCGATATTTGGGGTGTCGGAAGACCCGGGAATCCAGGGGTGAGAGGGGCCGATGTTTTGGCCTTTGCCTCCCTGATAGCCCGGAGACGGATTTTGCTCGAGTGGCAGGAATCGGAGCCGCCGAAAGCGGGGATGTGGGTGAGCGCCCTGGCCGAATTCCTGAGGCTGGAGAAGGTTAAGTTGAGGGGGTCACTAGATTGGTTCACCCGGAGGTGGAATCCGTTTATTGATTTCTTTAAGGAGGTTTGAGGGGTCAGCAGAGGGGTGGGGGTGTAAGGGGGTTATAATGGGGAAGGCAGGATGTAAGAAGGGGGTGGCATGAGGATAGCAGGGAAGGGGAGTGGGTGTTTAGAAAGCTGTTTGGTTGTTCTGCTTTTGTTTGTTTATATGAAAATGCCTTGAATAAAATAGTTTTAAAAAGTCATAATGTCTTTTGTTGTGTGTTTTTTTAGTTTCTTTTGCTGTTTTTCTACCGACAGGTGGCCCTGACATCTATTATCATGAAATGCTTCGAGCGGCTAGTCATGAGACGGATCAATGCCAGCCTCCCAGATGGTCTTGATCCATTGCACTATCGCCCCAACCGGTCCACAGCAGATGCTATCTCCCTGGCCCTACAATCAACACTCGAACACCTTGACAACAAGGACACCTACGTCAGACTGCTGTTCATAGAACAAAGAACAAAGAAAAGTACAGCACAGGAACAGGCCCTTCGGCCCTCCAAGACCGTGCCGACCATGCTGCCCGTCTATTCAAAAAACTTCTACACTTCCTGGGTACGTATCCCGCTATTCCCATCCTATTCAACTATTTGTCCAGATGCCCCTTCAATGTCACTATCGTCCTTGCTTCCACCACCTCATCCAGCAGCGCGTTCCAGGCACCCACTACCCTCTGTGTAAAAAACTTGCCTCGTACATCTCCTCTAAACCTTGCCCTCGCACCTTAAACCTATGCGCCCTAGTAATTGACCCCTCTACACTGGGGAAAAGCCTCTGAGTATCCACTCTGTCTATGCCCCTCATAATTTTGTAGATGGCTATCAGGTCGCCCCTCAACCTCCGTCGTTCCAGTGAGAACAAACCGGGTTTATTCAACCGCTCCTCATAGCTAATGCCTTCCATACCAGGGAACATCCTGGTAAATCTCTTCTGCACCCTCGCTAAAGCCTCCACATCCTTCTGGTAGTGTGGCGACCAGAATTGAACACTATACTCCAAGTGTGGCCTAACTAAGGTTCTATACAGCTGCAACATGACTTGCCAATTCTTATACTCAATGCCCCGGCCAGTGAAAGCAAGCATGCCGTATGCCTTCTTGACTACCTTCTCCACCTGTGTTGCCCCTTTCAGTGACCTGTGGACTTGTACACCTAGATCTCTCTGACTTTCAATACTCTTGAGGGTTCTACCATTCACTGTATATTCCCTACCTGCATTAGACCTTCCAAAATGCATTACCTCACATTTGTCCGGATTAAACTCCATCTGCCATCTATCCGCCCAAGTCTCCAAACAACCTAAATCCTGCTGCATCCTCTGACAGTCTTCATTGCTATCCGCAATTCCACCAACCTTTGTGTCATCTGCAAACTTACTAATCATACCAGTTACATTTTCCTCCAAATCATTTATATAAACTATGAACAGCAAAGGTCCCAGCACTGATCCCTGCGGAACACCACTAGTCATAGCCCTCCAATTAGAAAAGCACCCTTCCATTGCTACTCTCTGCCTTCTATGACCTAGCCAGTTCTGTATCCACCTTGCCAGCTCACCCCTGATCCCGTGTGACTTCACCTTTTGTACCAGTCTACCATGAGGGACCTTGTCAAATGCCTTACTGGAGTCCATATAGACAACATCCACTGCCCTACCTGCATCAATCATCTTTGTGACCTCTTCGAAAAACTCTATGAAGTTAGTGAGACACGACCTCCCCTTCACAAAACCATGCTGCCTCTCACTAATACGTCTATTTGCTTCCAAATGGGAGTAGATCCTGTCTCGAAGAATTTTCTCCAGTAATTTTCCTACCACTGATGTAAGGCTCACCGGCCTGTAGTTCCCTGGATTATCCTTGCTACCCTCCTTAAACAAAGGAACAACATTGGCTATTCTCCAGTCCTCCAGGACATCACCAGAAGACAGTGAGGATCCAAAGATTTTTGTCAAGGCCTCAGCAATTTCCTCTCGAGCCTCCTTCAGTATTCTGGGGTAGATCCCATCAGGCCCTGGGGACTTATCTACCTTAATAGACTACAGCTCCGCCTTCAATACCATTATCCCGACAAGACTAATAACCAAACTCTGCAATCCTGGACTTGACCCGTCTCTGCGCAGCTGGATCCTTGACTTCCTCACCAACAGACCACAATTTGTCAGGAAAGGCAACAGCACCTCCTCCACAATAGTCCTCAACATCGGGGCCCCACAAGGATGTATGCTCAGTCCTCTATTGTACTCCTATACACACACGACTGTGTGGCAAGATTTAACTCCAATTCGATCTATAAGTTTGCAGATGATACAACTGTGGTGGGTCATATCTCAAACAATGACGAATCAGACTACAGAAGGGAGATAGATCACTTGGTTGCATGGTGCACCGAAAACAACTTCTCTCTAAATGTCGGCAAGACCAAGGAACTGATCATCGACTTCAGGAAGCGTAGCATGTCACAACCCCCATCTACATCAATGGCTCTGAGTTGGAGATGGTCAATAGCTTTACGTTCCTGGGGGTCACCATCACCAACAATCTGTCCTGCTCCACTCACGTTGATGCAACAGTCAAGAAAGCCCAACAATGTCTCTACTTCCTACGGAAGCTAAAGAAATTTGGCATTACTGCATCGATTCTCACAAACATCTACAGATGTGCCATAGAGAACATTCTATCCAGCTGCATTACAGCTTGGTATGGCAACTGCTTGGCCCAAGATCTCAAGAAACTGAAGAGTGTGGTGAACTCAGCCCAACACATCACACAAGCTTGCCACCCTCACATTGATTCTGTATGCACCTCCCGCTGCCTCAGGAAGGCAGACAGCATTGTCAGAGACCCCTCCCACCCAGGCTTTGCCCTCTTCCAGACCCTTCCATCAGGCAGACGATACAGAAGTCTGAAGACCCACATATCCAATCATAGGAACAGCTTCTTCCCCACAGCTACTAGACTCCTCAACGACTCCCCCTCGGACTGATCTGTTCCCTATAAGAACACTATTCACCATGCCCTATGTTGCTCTTCGACATCTATTTATTTTGTTTGCTCCTTGTTCCGCATTGTAACCAATTACTATTTGTCGATGAACTTTATGTCAATGCACTTTGTCGATTATTCTTTTGTCTACTATGTACGTATTGTGTACGTTCCCTCAGCCACAGAGAAATACTTTTCACTGTACTTCGGTACATGTGACAATAAATCAATCAATCAATCAATATTCTTTCTCAATTGTTTGCACAATGACTGTATTGGTTCCTCACTGTGTTGTACAGCAGCGCACCCCCTCAAATTATTCCAAACAAAAATGCATCACTAAGAACTAATGTTTCAAGATATCCTCTTGTGTTTTGAGACACTCTCACAGGCAACATCAGCTGGGTTCTTAACACTGTCCACAAGTGTTGAAAGATCTGCTGTGAAAAGATAGCCGATGCAGACACAATGGGCTGAAGGGCCTCTTTCTGTGCTATAAAATTCCATGGGCGTGATCTACCAGCTGCGTTGCGCTCGAGCGAGAGAATAATGTGTCAGGTAGATGCCGGGAGAGGCCTCCCGCGGGCTTCCCAGCAGCCTTTATGCCTCGCGGGATATACCCAAGTCCGGCGAGGCTTTAAAATCAGTATCCTGCCCAAAGGGTCGTGACCAACGGCACACGCCGAAGTAGATTTTAGACCTACATAGACGAGCATACCCAGGATACACAGGCCTCCTGGTATCTACCAGCTTCCCCAGCAAGGCCTCAGCAGATGCCATTCAGTACTGGTCTACACAAACGTGAACCAGATGGAACTCTACCCGGGAGTTCTACTGGGCCATTGGCAGCCCTTTAGTTGTCAGGGACAGATCAGGGTGTCTCCCTGGCCCTTCCCCTGGAATGTGCACAACTTGGCACTGTCCAGCTGGCATCTCAGCACTGCCACCCTGCCACTGCCAAGGTGGCACTGCCAAGCTGGTAAAGCACTGCCAGGGTGTCAGTGCAAGCAACCTGAGTGCCAGGGTGGCACTGCCAATGGTCAGTGCCCGAGGGGGGCCATGCCATTGAAAGCAGGGTGGGGATGGTATGAAGGGAGAGGGTGCAGGGCAGGTAAGGAGAGGCCTCTGGGAGGTTGGGGGGGTTATGGGTGGGGGTCCTCCAAGGGGAGGCCTGTAAGGGCACATGCTTGGGGGGTATCTGAAGAGGGCTCGGCCTCCAGTGACCCAATCTTTGAGTTCAGCTCCTAAGAGCTGAAAAAAATTCTAAAGGCTCAACCCAATGGCCACACGGCACCTGAAAACAGCCCGCCGCAGCGCAGCGTGACCGATAGAAGCCGGAAGACCCGCTTCCAGGATCTACTCGGCTTGCAAAACCTCGCGAGATCAAATGCGATTTCGTAAGACGTTGCGATGTCAATCCCACCCATTGAAGGCGGGATTACTTTTTGGCGAATCTGCATATTAGAGTGAGACAGTTAGTCTCACTCTAATGTGCAGATCCCCAAGGTACCTGATGCTTTGGGATTCA
Source organism: Scyliorhinus torazame (assembly GCF_047496885.1). Classification (NCBI taxonomy): domain Eukaryota; kingdom Metazoa; phylum Chordata; class Chondrichthyes; order Carcharhiniformes; family Scyliorhinidae; genus Scyliorhinus; species Scyliorhinus torazame. The sequence goes on along the minus strand of NC_092720.1, from coordinate 117,956,516 downwards.
TCCCCCTTGGAGACTTTTGGTGACTGCCATTCAACACTCGTGTCCATAAATGGGGACCAGATAGAACGGCACTAGTGGGGTTCTCCCAGAGGGTTGGAGGTCCCCAGCTGCATGCCCTTTGGGCAGTGTTGTGCCCTGGCATAGCTGGTGCCACCTTGGTGCCCTGACAAAGCCAGCCTGGCATTGCCAAGGTGGCATTCTGAGCTGGCATGGGTGGTGCCAGTTTGGCACTGCTAAGGTGCCAAGCTGGCATTTTTTGCACATATGTGATTGGGCCAGGGGTGCCGTGTGTTGGGCGGAATGTGTGGACCCTCCCATAGTGCATTTGGGTGGTGAGGTGGGGGGGGGTTGGGGATTGATTCAGGGGCCTCGGAGATCGGGGAGCCATTTAAAAATTGAATCTAAACAGTTTGGGAAGGAATAAATCTCTTGCTACACTGGGTAGTTCAAGTGAATGGAGCCACCCAGTGTACAAATCGGGCTATGTGCGACCTTGGCGAGTCGCGGTGTATAGCCATGTGTTTGTCGGTGCTGCAAAATGCGGCTAAATGCGTTTGCAATCGGACTTTGTTTCCATTTAGTTGAATCGAGTCCTAAGTGTGGACTAAACAGGGCCCATAAAAGTGACTAAGTTTTGTTCGATAACGATGGGTACTCCCTGCAAAACCCATTACAAATGAACTGAGAAATCTTTCTGTTAAATTCCGCCCCGCGATTCTATGACTCAAAATAACTCATTATGTTGATAAGCCATCATTTGATATAATATGAATTCATAAACAGCTATTTCAGTGACAAATGTTGTTTATGTAATAGGAGCAATAACGATCACAAACATGGGGTTGGATTTGCATCAAGAAGGCAGGTTTCAGGATTTGTTGTGTTTTTCCTGACCCCGTGATCCTATCTTCATTCTGGAGGAGCCCCCCCACTTCTCCCCCTCCCATCAGGGAGGCAAGCATAGACTGCAGACAAGCTAGCGGCGGCAGGCCCGAGGCAGCAATGGAGGTGGGTGGATGGTGAGTTGGAAGATAACTTATTTTTATTGGTACAACAGCCCAGTTTTTTAGCGTGGCCAATCCACCTAGCCTGAACATCTTTGGGTTGTGGGGGCGAAACCCACGCAAACACGGGGAGAATGTGCAAACTCCACATGGACAGTGACCCAGAGCCGGGATCGAACCTGTGACCTCGGAGCCATGAGGCAGCAGGGCTAACCCACTGCTCCACCATGCTGCCACATCAGCCCAGTTATAATCAGAATTATTACGCCCTCTAGTCCTCATCACTCAGCCTCTACCCACCCTTCATATCCCCTCACATACTCTCCATGCCCCTTCCGCCTCTCCTCTATGCCCCATGCCCCTCTGTCCCCATTACTTTTCCATACCCCTTCAATTTCCCCCATGCCCCTTTCATGATCGCATGCATTCTCCATACCCACTCTTCCAGCATCCACTATGCACAGCACCAATGATCTGTTGGCAAGTCCACCAACTCTTTGAAATGCTTTTAAAACTGACAACATAAACAAACACACTTTGAAAATCTCCTTTGAAAAACCTACTTATCTTCTTCTTTCTCTTCTTTATTCTTATGTCCGAAGGCAGGTCTGACCCACGGTGATGACTCCACCATGGGTTGAACAAGGAGGCAGGAAATGAACCCATTCCAACAATGTCAACATTACCTACAGTCCATGAACCATCCTTGGACCTCAGTCAAGCATATATTATGAGTCTTTCTGGTGAAAAAAAGATGCCTGCCCATCTATTCAATCGACTTTTGTTGTTAAAGTTGCCAGCTTTGTTTGATTGATATCCTTATTACCTTGTAATAGTCTGATCATCTTTGAAGATCTTTTTCAATGTCTGTGTGTTTATTTACATAAGATTGAGAGGTATGAATTGAATGAAGATTAAGAGCTATGAAGTGGATTGAAGGTTATCTCCATGGAATTTTCATTCCCTAGGATTGATAGACAGCTTTATGAGAAGGTAATATTTTTGTTCCTGATTAATGACTAGAGTTCCCCTGTGGTCATGACTCTTGTGATGTGCCGTGAATCATGTCTAATAACAATGGGCCGGACTCCATCAAAATTGTGACAGGGTTTGTACTGCCTACCTTTCAATGGAATTGGCGATAATGGGAGTGTTGAGTATGGGCTTGCTTCGCACACCTTTGTCCCGTGCTGGCAAAAATAGCTGGAAATAGGAATGGGGGGGTGGAATCCCTGAATCAAGTCCCACCCCTATTTTTAAATATCTACCGTCTTGGCTTGTCGCCATGGAAATCTGGGCCATGATCTGAATTGCATTATTAAAGCATGGTCTTACTATCTGGGAGCTTTGCATAAAACCTATCATTTGGAATGCCGTGACCATTCCCTCTCCGTAAGAATAAAAAAGATCAATTTTGAGTCTGAGTTTATATTTACACCACTAAATAGTTTTAAGGAGGGTTTTATTCCTTCCCAAACTGTTTAGTCAGAGAGTCAACTTTCCTCTTCCTTCATCCGTTTGTAGCATTATTTTTTCATTTAGTCTGCATTAAACATTTGCTAATGTGGATTAAATAATTAAGATAGAATGGAACCATTGGGACAATTCATACAAACTGAAAACTATTTCAAATGTTAATTTAAATTTGTTATCAATAGTTTCCCAGTCAAGTGTCATTCCCCACTGCAAATTGTTGAAATAGTTGGGATTTTCTGGTAGAGGGAAAGAAAGAACTATTTAATATGACCCGCCAGTCTTTGGGACGTATGGCATGCCGACCTGATATTGCACAGCACTGAAATTCATCCACCACATTATTCATTTGTGTGATAGACCCAGAAAATATGTTTAGCTTGACAGCCATAGTAGAAAACACCATTCTTGTTGCTACTGGATAGCAGCAATGTGAAACAGCTAGCTTCACCTGTTGTTCAGATTTGTGAGATACTTTGGGGTGGGATTCTCCGGTCCACTAGCCACGTTTTCTGGTGTGGCACGCGCCTGCTGGCAGCAGGATTCTTCCTTCTCGCAGCCGGCCATTGGAGTTCCCTATTGCGGCCACCCCATGCCGTCGGCAAGCCGCGGTCATGGGTGCGCTGCTGGCAGACCAGAGGAAATCGCCGACTGAGAATTCTGTTGTTTAACTTTCCAGGGTAATTTTAAGTAGAATGGGCAGTTTTCAGGTCCTAAAGTGGCGGTCTTAGGCTCATTCATGAGTATGCACCATATTCAGCGTGCAATTATGTTAGGGGAAGCCATTGTCCAGCAGGATATGAACAAACGTGCCAACATACAAATTAGGAGCAGGAGTAGGCCACTCAGCCCCTTGACTCTGCTCCACCATTCAATAAGGTCATGGCTGATCTTATTTTAACCTCAACCCCACACTCCCACCTCCCCCACCCTGGACAGCTGTGACGTTCTCTACTTTGGCATCAAGCTTGCTTGCTGAGCCCCATTTACAAGATTGTCAATAAAGCCGAACTTACAGAGGATGGAGCTGTAGGAATCCCAATATACATCTTGGCTAGTAAAGGTAGGCTTGTGATAGATAGTATTAGAGAAACCATTGGCATATTTCTCAACTTACACATCCATTTTGGGATGAAGCATACTAAGTTGTGTAAATAAATTCTTACATACAGTAAAGAATACCATGCATGCATGAAAAGAAATAACTGATTTACTCATTCAGGTAGACATTGACTCTTAGAAATGGCCTGATCAATGTGTAAAATGCAACTTTAGCACAGGTAATTGAAGAAAAATTAGCCAATGAACGAGCACCCCTCTTTTGATACAATAAGCATGCCCTCATTTACTCTCTTATTAATGAAAATTATTGCACCTTTTTGGTGGTAATCAGGGTGATTAACCTTGGAAAAGGTAATGGTGGGGGTGGCGAATGGTAATCAATATGCAATGGCTTCTCTTGCTACCTTTGAGCTCACTGTGTTTGAGCGATATTAGTCGCACATTCCTCATGCCTGCAGTTTAATGTTTTTCACTGGTAAACACAGCTGCCAGGTCGTTAATATTTTTAATAAAATTTCAAACTGCTCAGATGAGAATGAGTTTACAAGTCAACATGATAGGCCAGTAGGATTTGGCCACCATTCAATTTTATACAACAAGTTTTAAGGAGAATGGCCAATTACTTTAATTAAAGGTGAACTGCACTTGTGATTCATAATGCCATCTATTTTAAGACTTCTTTGCTGCTTTCATGTATTTTCCCCTATGAATTTGTATGTGCATTTGGAAGTGAATCTTGTTGAAGTGGGTCAGGCAATGCATACTTACTTCAGGGACCACAAGTGACCTTGGAAAGTAAAAAGGATGAGAATTCTTAAGTAGGCGACATAAGATATTTCTTCCCATGGTGCGTTGCAATACCCATGAACCTCCTCTTTAAGTTTCTCATGGGAAAATTATAATTAGGAATGATTTTCAAGAATTAAATGTTAAAAATCATTTGGGTATATATTCTTGAATTATTTTTAAAACACATATATGTTGCTAATATGCCTTGGTGGGGTTGCAGCAGCACATCACTTGAAAGGAAGTGCATCATGAAATTCAATTTTAATTTCACTATTGCTTTCAGCAGAGCACATGGCAGTCAGCTCTGCTGTTGGTTTCTTCATGTTTTTTATTCATGAATAAATGTCTGCATGTCTCAACAGATTTTTTTCCCATTTATTTTTTTATGCAACATGGGTGTCGCCGGATGGTTCCACATCCCTAATTGCCCGTGGGTGGTAAATTAAGAGTCATCCACATTGTTGTGGATCTGAAATCACATGTAGACCAGATCAGGTAAGGATGACAGATTGTATTCCTTAAAGGGAAACCAGGTGGGTTTTCCACCAATGGTTTCATGGTCGTCATTAGATTTTTAATTCCAGATTTTTATTGAATTCAAATTTCTTTGGAGAATTAAGAGATGAGTTACTTACTGCAGAATTCCCAGACTCTGACCAACTGTAGTAGCCACGTTCATGTGGCTTTTTCAGTTCAGTTTCTGGTCTATGCTAACCCCGGGATGTTAAAGGTGAAGAAATTAGCTGTTATTGTCACTGAATGTCAAGTTCAGATCATTAGATTCTCCCTTGTGGAAAACACTCATTGCCTGGCACTTGCATATTGTGAATACTACTTGCCACTTATCAGCCCAAGCTGTAATTTTGTCCAGGTCTGCTGCATGCAGGCATTGACTGCGTCATTAAAAGGAATTGCAAATGGTGCTGAACATTGTGTCGTCATCAGAAAACATTCCCACTTCAGACCTTATGATGGAAGGAAGTTCATTGATGAAGCAGCTGAAGATAGGGTGGACCTAGAATACTACCCTCAGGAACTCCTGCAGTGAAGTCCTGGGCGAAGATGATTGACCTCCAACCACCACAACCATTTTCCTCCCGAAGAAGATTGAACTCCAATTACACCGGTGGGACCTGACTGCTATAAAATCCAGAGGTCTGTTTCGCTCCTCCACTTGGTCAACTTAAAATGAACTGAAAATGATGTGCTTTTCTTTTCCTTGGCCATATTTAACTGATAAACATCAAGGCACTAATCCTGCATAAGGGATTGGTTGTCACAAAAATACAAAGGTTCATTGCTAAAGAATTTGAGAAGTTGGTAGAACAATTGAGGAACTGGTACACAGGTCTAAATTGGTAGCTTCCTCAGGTCAAACTTGAGACAAAGTCTGAATCACGTGATAAGCTGCATAATTTCTCCTCTCTAATGTGTACAGAAAACATAATCGCATCCAAACCATCAAGCAACCAGTTATCTCCTCAGGTCTCTGGTGACAGACTCCCTCAGTCTGATGTTCTACACTTGCTTGCTGGCCAGCTCCTGCTGACTTTGGGAGGAAGCCTGACAGAGAGAATATAAATGAGCCTCGGAATTCAAAATCTCCCAGGCCTCACACTGCCGAAGCAGTGTTGGCTTGCCGCCAAGTTAAAATTGGGGACAAATAACTTTCGGGCCATGACAATCATAGAATCATAAAATCCGTACAGTGCAGAAGGAGGCCATTCGGCCCATCAAGTCTGCACCTACCATTTGAATGAGCACTTTACCCATGTCCACTCCCTCCTACCCCATAACTCCATAACCTAACCTGCATATCCCTGGACACTAAAGAGCAATTTATCATGGCCAATCCACCTAACCTGCACATCTTTGGACTGTAGGAAGAAACCAGAACACCCGGTGGTAACCCATGCAGACACGGGGAGACATGAGGAGAAAGTGCAAACTCCACACAGTCACCCAAGGTCGGGTTCAAACCCGGGTCCCTGGCGCTGTGAGGCAGCAGTGCTGACCACTGTGCTACCCTGCCGACAATGCCGAGGAATATTTATGAAATCATTTCGATTGTTTCGGTGTACAGAGGTGTTGCAGGAGAAATTTGAAATGTTTTTGTCAAAGTAATTTATTTTGGAATAATTTAATGTACATCACAATAATTCTCATCCAGACTCGATTGAGTTGGTCTTAAACCTTTCCTGCTGATCAGCTGTCTGAGGACTGAGATAGTTGTCTGGGGCTGTATTTTGCGCTTGTCGAGGTCCCATAGTCAATGGGCCTGGAAGTGGACGCAAAATGCGCTTCTGGCTGTGCTCAGCCTGTTAAATGTGCAGCCAGTGTAAAATACACACTGGAGAGAAAGGCTCAGCAGTGCTGGGGAGGGTGGGAAGAGGGTGGGTACAGAGAAAAGGGAGGGTGTGGCTTGGCTTCCCCTGCCCGCGGATCAGTTCTCCCCCGACTGTACCAGCGCTGGACTCAGTCTGCAGCCACCACGCCGAGTTCCCGACAAATAATTGCATGAGAGCCCCCGTCGTCAGGAACTTGGCCCGTCGGGGGCAGATCATCGAGGAGAGGGCCTCAGGTAATGTCCTGAGGCCATCCATACATCACTTTGGCGGGTGCGGAGCAGAACGCGATTTTGGCGTTTGGAGACCAGAGAATCCTGCCCATCAGTTTTAATTAAATTGCATCCCAAGCATTTTATACCGACCTGGATCAAGGTTGAAGTGAAAACATAAAGGCAACCTGGCCGATTGACCTTCCTGCCAACTATAAAAGGGGATGTGCCCTATAAAATCACTTTCAATTGACTCATTAATTGTCCACTTGATTGTCAGTGGGCGCACTTCCGACGCCTGAGCCCGCCATCCGGGCGTAATATAGTGCGAGTAGGCAATGGTGTCTTGCTGCGTGTTCAAGTTCTGCTTGAGTGATTTCACATGCTGTTGGGTATGGCCAGTGTCCACTCAAACCACTTAAGGTTGTGGCCCTGATCTTCTTCAAATAATGGCATAGAATGGTCAGCACACACCTGAAATGCTGGCACAGTTCAATAACGTATTGGTTAGGGGGGAGTAGTGCTATTGCTGCTGGAATAGTAATCCAGAGGCCCAGGTTAATGATCTGGGGACCCAGGTTCGAATTCCACCATGGTAGGTGGATGGAATTTAAGCTCAATAAAATAACTGGAATTAAAAGTATGATGACGACCATGAAACCATTGTCGAATGTCATAAAACCCATCTGGTTCACGAATACCCTTTAGGGGAGGAAATCTGCCATCCTTACCTAGTCTGCCCTACATGTGACTCCAGACCCACAGCAATGTTATTAGCTCTTAAATGCCCTTTGAAATGGCCCAGCAAGCCACCCAGTTGCATTCAACCGCTACAAAAATACGAAAAAGCAATGAAACCGGATGGACCACCTGGCATCGGCCCAGGCACTGGAAATTACAACAGCAGACCCAACTCTGTCGGCATTGCAAGTCCTGCTTACTAACATCTGGGCACTTGTGTCAAAGTTGGGAGAGCTGTCTCACAGACTAGTCAAGCAACTGCCTGATATAGTCATACTGACAGAATCATGCCTCACAGACAATGTCCCAGTCACCACTATCACCATTCCTGGGTATGTCCTGTCTCACCGGCAGGACAGATCCAGCAGAGGTGGTGCCACAGTGGTATACAGTCAGGAGGGAGATCCCCTGGGAGTCCTCAACATCTACTCTGGATCCCATGAGGTCTCATGGCTTCAGGTTAAACATGGGCAAAGAAACCTCCTGCTGATTACCATGTACCGTCCACCATCAGCTGATGAATCAGTACTCCCCCACATTGAGCACCATTGAGCATGGCAAGGGCGCAGGATATGTATTGGATAGGGGACTTCAATGTCCATTGCCAAGAGTGGCTCGGTAGTACCACCACAGACTGAGCTGACCAGGTCCTAAAGGACATTGTTGCTAGATTGGGTCTGCAGCAAGTGGTGAGGGAACCACAAGAGGGAAAAACATAGTTGACCTGATCCTCACAACCTGCCTGCCACAGATGTACCTGTCCATGACAGTATCAAAGAACAAAGAGAACAAAGAACAAAGAAATGTACAGCACAGGAACAGGCCCTTCAGCCCTCCAATACTGCGCCGACCATGCTGCCCGTCGATACTAAAATCTTCCACACTTCCAGGGTCTGTATCCCTCTATTCCCATCCTATTCATGTTTTTGTCAAGTTGCCCCTTAAACGTCACAATCGTCCCTGCTTCCACCGCCTCCTCCGGCAGCGAGTTCCAGGCACCCACTACCCTCTGTGTAAAAAACTTGCCTCGTACATCTACTCTAAACCTTGCCCCTCTCACCTTAAACCTATGCCCCCGAGTATTTGACCCCTCTACCCTGGGGAAAAGCCTCTGACAATCCACTCTGTCTATGCCCCTCATAATTTTGTATACCTCTATCAGGTCGCCCCTCAACCTCCATCGTTCCAGTGAGAACAAACCGAGTTTATTCAACCTCTCCTCATAGCTAACGGCCTCCATACCAGGCAACATCCTGGTAAATCTCTTCTGCACCCTCTCTAAAGCCTCCACATCCTTCTGGTAGTGTGGCGACCAGAATTGAACACTATACTCCAAGTGTGGCCTAACTAACGTTCTATACAGCTGCAACATGACTTGCCAATTTTTATACTCAATGCCCGGGCCAATGAAGGCAAGCATGCCATATGTCTTCTTAACTACCTTCTCCACCTGTGTTGCCCCTTTCAGTGACCTGCGGACCTATATACCTAGATCTCTCTGACGGTCAATACTCTTGAATACTGTATATTCCCTACCTATACTAGACCTTCTAAAATGCATTGCCTCAAATTTGTCCGGATTAAACTCCATCTGCCGTCTCTCTGCCCAAGTCTCCAAACGATCTAAATCCTGCTGTATCCTCTGACAGTCCTCATCAGTATCCGCAACTCTACCAACCTTTGTCTCGTCCGCAAACTTACTAATCAGACCAGTTACATTTTCCTCCAAATCATTTATGTACTTTCTCCCTGTGTCTGCGTGGGTTTCCTCCAGGTGCCCTGGTTTCCTCCAACAGCCCAAAGATGGGCAGGTTAGGTGGATTGGCCAGGATGATTTGTCCTTTAGTCTCAAAAAATGTGACGGTTACTACGAGAAGCAAAGGTCCCAGCACTGATCCCTGCAGAACACCACTAGTCACAGCCCTCCAATCAGAAAAGCACCCTTCCATTGCTAGTCTTTGCATTCTATGACCTAGCCAGTTCTGTATCCATCTTACCAGCTCACCTCTGATCCCTTGTGACTTCATCTTTTATAACAGTCTGCCATGAGGGACCTTGTCAAATGCTTTACTGAAGTCCATATAGACAACATACACTGCCCTACCTGCATCAACCATCTCTTTGACCTCCTCAAAAACCTCTATCAAGTTAGTGAGACACAAAACCCTTCACAAAACCGTGCTACCTCTCGCTAATACGTCTTCTTCCTTGCAAATGGGAGTAGATCCTGTCTCGAAGAATTCTCTCCAGTAATTTCCCGATCATTGACGTAAGGCTCACCGGCCTGTACTTCCTTGGATTATCCTTGCTACCCTTCTTAAGCAACGGAACAACATTGGCTATTCTCCAGTTCTCCGGGACATCACCTGAAGACAGTGTGGATCCAAAGATTTCTGTCAAGGCCTCAGCAATTTCCTCTCTTGCCTCTTTCAGTATTCTGGGGTAGATTCCATCAGGCCCTGGGAACTTAACCACCTTAATATTTTTCAAGACGCCCAGCACCTCATCTTTTTGGATCTCTATGTGACCCAGGCTATCTATATGCCCTTCTCTAGACTCAACACCAATAATTCCTTTTCTTTGGTGAATACTGATACAAAGTATTCATTTAGTACCTCGCCCATTTCCCCTCGCTCCACACATAGATTCCCTCCCCTGTCCTTCAGTGGGCCAACCCTTTCTCTGGCTACCATTTTGCTTTATATGTACGTGTAAAAAGCCTTGTGATTTTCCGTAACCCTATTTTGTGATCCATTTTAGCCCCCCTGACTCCTTAGCTTAAGTTCCTTCCTACTTTCCTTATAGTATACGCAGGCTTTGTCTGTTCCCAGCCTTCTCGCCCTGACAAATGCCTCCTTTTTCTTTTTGACGAGACCTACAATACCTCCTATTATCTAAGGTTCCCTAAATTTGCCGTATTTGTTCTTCTTCCTCACAGGAACATGCTGGTCCTGAATTCCTTTCAACTGACATTTGAAAGCCTCCCACATGTCAGATGTTGATTTACCCTCAAACTCCGCCCCCAATCTAGGTTCTTCTGTTCCTGCCTAATATTGTTATAATACCCTTCACCAATGAGCACATTCACCCTAGGAACACTCTTATCCTTATCCACCAGCACTTTAAATTACTGATTGTGGTCACTGTTCCCGTAATGCTCCCCTACTGAGTCTCCTACCACCTGGACGGGCTCATTCCCCAATACCAGGTCCAGTATAGCCCCTTCCCGAGTTGGACTATCTACATATTGTTTTAAGAAGCCCTGCTGGATGCTCCTTACAAACTCTGCCCCGTCCAAGCCCCTAGCACTAAGTGAGTCCCAGTCAATATTGGAGAAGTTAAAGTCTCCCATCACAACAACCCTGTTGCTTTTACTCCTTTCCAAAATCTGTCTACTGATCTGCTCCTCTATCTCCCGCTGGCTGTTAGGAGGCCTGTAGTAAACCCCCAACATTGTGACTGCACCCTTCTTATTCCTGATCTCTACCCATATAGCCTCGCTGCCTTCTAAGGTGTGCTCCTGCAGTACAGCTGTGATATTCTCCCTAACCTGTAGCGCAACTCCTCCACCCCTTTTACCTGCCCCTCTATCCCGCCTGAAACATCTAAATCCTAGAATGATTAGCTGCCATTCCTGTCCGTCTCTCAATCAGGTCTCTGTAATGGCAACAACATCATAGTTCCAAGCTCTAAATTCATAGATTATCATAGATTATCATAGAATTTACAGCGCAGAAGGAGGCCATTCGGCCCATCGAGTCTGCACCGGCTCTTGGAAAGAGCACTCTACCCAAGGTCAACACCTCCACTCTATCCCCATAACCCAGTAACCCCACCCAACACTAAGGGCAATTTTGGACACTAAGGGCAATTTATCATGGCCAATCCACCTAACCTGCACATCTTTGGACTGTGGGAGGAAACCGGAGCACCCGGAGGAAACCCACGCACACACGGGGAGAATGTGCAGACTCCGCACAGACAATGACCCAAGCCGGAATCGAACCTGGGACCCTGGAGCTGTGAAGCAATTGTGCTATCCACAATGCTACCGTGCTGCCCCGTTCATCTGCCTTACCTGATATACTTCTTGCATTAAAACATATGCACTTCAGTCCACCAGTCCCGCTGTTTTCAGCAACATCTCCTTATCTGCTCCTCCTCAGAGCCATACTGGCCCTATTCCCTAGTTCTCCCTCAATTTTAACACCTTCTGACCTAATGCTCCGGTACCCACCCCCCTGCCATACTAGTTTAAACCCTCCCGTGTGACACTAGCAAATCCCGCGGCCAGGATATTTATGCCTCTCCAGTTTAGATGCAATAGGTCACACCTGCCCCGGAAGAGCAACCAGTGGTCCAGAAAACTGAAACCCTCGCTCCTACACCAGCTGATTAGCCATGTGTTTAGCTGCTCTATATTCTTATTTCTAGCCTCACTGGCACATGGCACTGGGAGTAATCCCGAGATTACGACCCGAGAGGTTCTGTCTTTAAACTTTCTGCCGAGCTCCCTGAACTCCTGCTGCAGGACCTCATCCCCCTTCCTGCCTATGTCGTTAGTGCCAATATGTACCACGACCTCTGCCTGTTTGCCCTCCCCTTTCAGCATGCCCGCTGCCGTTCTGAGACATCCTGGACCCTGGCACCAGGGAGGCAACATACCATCCTGGAGTCTCTTTCACGTCCACAGAAGCGACTATCTGTGCCCCTGACTATAGAGTCCCCTATGACTATTGTTCTTCTGCACTTTGACCCTCCCTGCTGAACATCAGAGCCAGCCATGGTGCCACTGCTCTGGCTGCTGCTGATATCTCCTGATCGGTAGAAGTGACCACCCGTCTTCACATTAACGATACCCTCCATCATGTTGTGTGGTACTACATTGGATAGATTTCAAACAGATCTAGAATCTCAAGACTGGGCATCCATGAGGCGCTGTGGGCCATCAGCAGCAGCAGAATTGTATTCAACCACAATCTGTAACCACATGGCCCGGCATATCCCCACTCTACCATCACCACCAAGCCAGGGGATCAACCCTGGTTCAATGAAGAGTGCAGGAGAGCATGCCAGGAACAACACCAGGCATACCTGGCAGGCAGCACGGTAGCATTGTGGATAGCACAATTCCTTCACAGCTCCAGGGTCCTAGATTCGATTCCGGCTTGGGTCACTGTCTGTGCGGAGTCTGCACATCCTCCCCGTGTGTGCGTGGGTTTCCTCCGGGTGCTCCGGTTTCCTCCCACAGTCCAAAGATGTGCAGGTTAGGTGGATTGGCCATGATAAATTGCCCTTAGTGTCCAAAATTGTGCTTAGTGTTGGGTGGGGTTACTGGGTTATGGGGATAGGGTGGAGCTGTGGACCTTGGGTAGGGTGCTCTTTCCAAGAGCCGGTGCAGACTCGATGGGCCGAATGGCCTCCTTCTGCACTGTAAATTCTATGATAAAATTCTATGATACCTAAAAATGAGGTGTCAACCTGATGAAGTTACAACTGGATAAAAGCAAATTACTGTGGATGCTGGAATCTGAAAGCAAAAAGAAAATGCTGGAAAATCTCAGCAGGTCTGGGAGCAGGGAGAAAAAAAGAGCTAAAGTTTCAAGTCCAGGTGACACTTTGTCAAAGCATCTGGAGTCATCTGGACTCGAAAGTTAGCTCTTTTCTGTCCCTACAGATGCTGCCAGACCTGCTGAGATTTTCCAGCATTTTCTTTTTGGTGAAGTTACAACACAGGACTATGTGTGTGCCAAATAGCATAAACAGCACTTAGTGTTGTATTGTTTGGGGGTTGTATTTGAATTGATGGTTGCTAAGATGTTCACTGTATGTTTTAAAAGGTTAACTTGAGTTCCTAGAATAAACATTGGTTTGCTTGAAAAAATACTTTTCCATTTCTGCTGTACCACACCTGTAGAGTGGGCCGTGTGCTCCCCATACCACAATCTAGTAAAAGTTGTGGGTCTGGTGAATTCCATGATACACTTTGGGGTTCTCCAAACCCTGGCCCAGAACAACCCTGACTTGGAAATATATTGTTATTCCTTTGCTGTCATTTGGTCAAAATCCTGGAACACCTTCCCAAACAGCACTGTGGATGTAGCTACACCTCCGAGACTGCAGAGGTTCAAGAAGGCAACTCACCACCACCTTCTGAAGGGCAACTAGGGCTGGGCAACAAATGATGGCCGAACGAGCGACGCCCACATCCCGTAAATTATTTAAAAACATGTTTCTCAACTGAAGAACAGTCATCCTGACAAATACAGCACTGTCTCAGCATTGGACTAGAACATTAGCTTTTATTATGAGCTTTTCCTCCTGGGATTGGGCTGAGCCTCACAATGTTCTGATGATGAGTTCATGAGTTCAAAAGTGCTACATATTAAGTCAGGCTGATAAAAATCAGGAATGAATAAGTGGATTGAGTCACACAATGGAGTTATTACAAGGCACTTTCATATCTTGGTTCAGAACCAGCCCAGCTGTTTTGAGGAAGGTTTGAATAAGGCACATGAAATATGTTTGGGCAATCTCAACTTGTTTGCTAATGAGTATGGAGCCACAAGGATTGCTGGTGTCGAAAATGGGAAGGTTCGTCCAATGCCGAGATGTGCTATTTTAGGTTCATATTTGGGTCAAAGAAAAGGGAGCTGAATTCTGCATCTAGTGAAATGATATTGACCTGAGAATACTTGATGCTGTTAATGGTTGCCTGAAATGAAATGGGAATGTATTCCAATCCCAAATGAATCCTCTTTATAAAATACAAATGCATACATATGACTTCAAAGATGGGAAAGTAAGGGATTTTTATTTTTAAAAACTAAAACATATTGGATATATATTTTATTTTTACATAAACATTAACTGGAAAAATATTAGTCACCATTAAAAGAATGTTGTGCTTCATTATGGAAAATCAATCTAAAATCATACATTCACATTTTAATTAAATTAAGTTTCCTCTCCAAAAGGGCCCTCCCAGAAAATTAATACTCCAGGATTAGATTCTTCCAATAGTTTGGTCCTGAAATGTCCTTTCAGAAGACTAACTGACCTTTAAACTTTCCCTCTTCTGAATAGGACATTTTCCAGCCTATTCGGGCACTGCTGAGCCAAATTGGATGAAGTCACAGCCTCAGTTATTTTCCTATAAAAATCAGGGGCTGGATTCTCCAATAATGGGGCTAGGTCCCCACACCAGCGTAAAAACGCTGGTGTTTCACTCTGGACTTTCCTTAAGGAAATATCCAATTTTTCATATTGAAATGTCCAATATTTCAATATCCAAAAGTTTCTGTGAAATCGTCCCTATTTTCGTAAAACAGTCTGACAGTTGCTAGCTACTGTCGACCCATTTCATTTTTGTTATTTCCCCTCTGTCCAACATCTGCTTCAAACTTGCGATGTCTATCCATAACCTCTTTTCATTGACACATTTTGTAGAGTGCACATTTTCCCACAGGGATTTATTGTCAATGTGACAGGCAATATGTATATTACCCAAAGCCCCTAATCCCAAAATTTCTGTCAATATCTGACTTACATAAAAGGCCATATCCACTGCCTCTACAAGGCTTAACGTCTCAGGAGCCAAGGTGCTTTTTACCACTCTCCTTATTTTCTTTGTTTCCCACACAAGCGGGCAACATTTAACATTGTTCCCCAAAAGGAAAATTATAAAACCTCCTGCGCTTGAAACCCCATCACATAAATTTGCGTAGGACGCATCACTATAAACTATGAGTTTCAAGATCACCTAAAACCGGGAACTTCAAAACACACTCCTGCATTTTTAGTTTGGCCAACGCTTTGTTTGCTCTGATTATGTCTTCCACTTTGGGATCATTCATTTTTGTACTCAACTCTAAAACATCAAAACTCACGTCCGGTCTAGTCTGTCTACCTAACCAGTTCAGTTGCCCAATTGAAACATTGAGTCTTTTTGTGAAACTCGGCCACGACTAATTGCTATTGGGCTGATGCTTCCCAAATAAGATTGCTGACGTAAAGTTGCCCCTAACTTAGTCTGTCCAATATCCAGTCCAATATATTTAAATGCACCGGAAGCCTGACTTCCAACCCTGAATTCTTTCCTCAAACCAGAGATTACAATAGCTTCAAAATCACGAGTCCCACCCCACAAAAAATCATCGACATGCATCATAGAAATGCCAGAAAAATTTCCTTTATAGTGCCAGTAAAACATTTCATGTTTTCTGCTTTCAACTGGCAACAGCCTAACTTTAACAAAACTGAACTTACCGAAAAATATCAGACTCTAGATGCATCAATTAATCCATATACACATTTGTTCAATTTACAGAGTACCCCTTCTGTGTTAGCTGCTTCTTTAGGAGGACGGAGAAAAATGTCTCTCTGGAGCTGATGCCCCTGCACAAAGGCATCTTTTATATCTATAGATTTGCATACCTTTGTGGCTAATAAAGCCAAGAAGATCTTTAAAATAACCTTTCCTGATGTAGGTGAATCTACCCTTAAATCCTGATCTTCTAAGATTTCTTCAAATCCCCTTGCCACAAGCCTGGCCTTTGCCTTATAAGTTCCATCCGGAAGAACCTTTTCTGTGCACATCCTTCTGTGGGATAGAGCTCTTTGTCCCCTATACTGTATTTCTGTGTATACCCCAAATTCACTCCAACTATGCAGTTCTTGCTGTTTAGCATCTTTGATAACTTTTCACCTAATTTATTGGAAGCCACCAAAATCTCACGTGCATGTGGGTTTCTACTCCTACTAGAATTCGTAGTCTACTCATGTTCCGAGTCCTTGATAAACTATGTCCCCTCTCCCACCTGGTACCTCGTTCTATACCTCTACTGCTTGATCTTTCCTTTCTGCTGTGGGATGTCCTTTCAATAGTTCTCGACCTTTTCCTGCAGACCTGTTCACTAACCGATGTACTATCTGAACTGGCACTGCGTTTCTGTGCCCTCCATTTTTGAACTTCGTGTTCCCAATCCATTGTCTTAACTCCCTCCCCTGAATGCTGTACATTCAACCAATGTTTATATACTTTCCAGTGGCCTTCCCTGCTCTACTAATAACAGTTGCATCTTTCCATTGACTAGACCCTTCAGGCAAGTATGTCACTTTTGTACCAACTATTGGTAGTTGTCCTTTCGGAAAAATGGCCGTATCCCAAATCTTAAGGTCCATGGCCACAATGTCGTACAAATCCCTGGCCAAAGGTCATGCTGGTGTCCTTCTGTATTTCCCACAAACTTCACAGCAATCACTAACCTGTTCTATCAGTTTAGTATAGTCTTCATTCCTTACCCCTGCCTCCTTTTCATAAATGTTTCAGTCTCGAAGGAAACGGATGTGCAAATTGCCTATGCAGTTTTAATACAAAAAGCTTTTTATCAGCGAAAGTCCCATTTTCAACTGCTATTAACACATCCTTAACCACTCTACTTGAAAAATTATTTATCAGTAATGGAATACAATAGTGTCCCGACTGTGTAAATTGTAAGACCACCGTCTTTCCAAAAACTGTTGCCTTATCCTGTTCCATATCCAGTTTCATGTGTGCTTTCTTCATCGACGGTCTGCTCAGAAGCAAAGGTATCTCACTTGATACAACATCCGTGCTAATGAAATGATTAACTCCGGCAATATTGCAAGGGATCACCACTCTTTTCAGCGACTTCAGAGTATTATCATCCCCAAACCTGAAACTTGTGGAACTTTCAAATTCCTTAACCTTGCTACGACTTTCAGCATTCAAGGAGTCCAGGTAACATTTTAACTAGTCAATTCCACACACAGTAGATGTGCAGCCACTGTCCAATACAGCACAATTGAAGAATTCTGCAACCAACACCCTCATTACTGGCGTAAAACTGCTTCTTAATAGGACAATGTCTTCTCTCTGAACACTATCTTTTTCCTCTTCTGACTCTTCCGTGTCATGTGGTGCTTCAAACACTCTATTATAACGTTTTGGACAGTTGAAGACATGATGGTATTTAGAGTCACATCGAAAACATCGATTTATCATGCCCCGTGCTTTTCTGGGGTTCATTTTCCGATTGTAAGTTCCAATTGGGTTTCTGTCTTCATAATTTCCTTGACTCGATCTCCTTCTATAGTCTTGGGCCCTGTTCATAGCCGTACAATTTTGCCATCCTATTAGTAGTGTATCTTCCATATGCTGCTTTATAGCAGGCTGACCTATTTTAGTCATCAGAGCCATCGGAATCAAATATTTCCCCAGAAATTTCTTTAAAGCTTTTGTCATCTGATCGAATAAGGTATCCTCATCCGTAAACTGAACTCCTTTCAAAACCATGAGCCTATCCATGTTGCTCACTCTAGCACAGTCAAGTAATTTAAAGGCCAACACAGACTGTTGAAATTCCAGGTTGTGTTTCTGCAGCCTTTTATATAGTCTGCCAAATTCCATTATATAGTCTTCCATGGAGAATTCCTCTATTTTCCAGAACTTATCAAAATCCGACCATGCTTCATACGCACTTAACAAGTCATCTTTCTTATAAATCTTATCCATATATTGTAATAGAGTCTCCAGACCTTCTTCTGAGTCTAACTCTTCCAATTCCAGCACAGAAAACACTTTGTTTCGGATTTTACTGCCATATGGCAAAGAAAGAGCCAATGCCATACCTTGTTTTCTCTTTCCCAAGGCAGTTACCTTAGTCCACATAACTACTGCACTTCTCCATTGGTCGTACGATTCCCTTTCAGAAAATAATATCTTTATCCTGGGTTCAGCCATATATCCCCCTTTTTTTTTTCTTCTCACTCACTCCTTGGTTTGGTCTGGAAAAGTTGTATCTTTCAAACCTTCACATTTGCACAGCAACCATCCTCTGCTACCATTGTTAGACGTTTTAGTTACCGTTGCATGAAGAGTCAAAAGTCCTGTTCCTTTTCACCAAACACCAAACACCATTTATCTCACTTCCACAGCGTCTGCACAAAACTCTAACTACACATCACCTCACAGAGGCCACCTGAAGCCCCTTTGGGCAGCACGGTAGCACAAGTGATTAGCACTGTGGCTTCACAGCGCCAGGGTCCCAGGTTCGATTCCCCGCTGGGTCACTGTCTGTGCGGAGTTTGCACGTTCTCCCCGTGTCCGCGTGGGTTTCCTCCGGGTGCTCCGGTTTCCTCCCACAGTCCAAAGACGTGCAGGTTAGGTGGATTGGCCATGATAAATTACCCGTAGTGTCCATAAGGGTTGGGAGGGGTTATTGGGTTGCGGGGATAAGGTGGAAGTGAGGGATTAATGTGGGTCGGTGCAGACTCGATGGGCCGAATGGCCTCCTTCTGCACTGTATGTTCTATGTAATTCTATGTATGTATGTACATATCAGTGTCAATCATTGGATACTTAACATAATTGAGACAACTAATTACAATGTCTCTTAACCCTTTACTTAATAGTAGGTGGTAAGAACCATGCCATCGGGAACTCAGCCAGTTGCGCATGGAGAATCGCAGGGGGGTGGGGGGCCTCTGCCAATGGCCCCCTCCCCACTCCGTGTAGTCCGCGCGCAATTCTCAAGTGATTCTCCAGGGACCGGAGAATCGCAGGTGCGGCGTCGGTCCGAATTTGCGGGTTGACGACCATTCTCCCCCCGCCCCCCCCCCCCCCCCCCCACGCCAAACGCGATTTCGCGCGGAGGCTCGGAGAATCCAGCCCCGATGTAAATTCCTTTTTATTGCTTCAACGGCGTACAGATATTCTTCAAGCTTTTCAATCTGTAATCTGGGAAATACAGCTTCAAGAGATATCTGCTGAAAATTAGAGCGTTGAGTGAATTGTTAAAAAATCACCTGTGCGAGCTCCCTTCCGCCAATGACAATTCCTGTACTTGAAGACCTGTCCCACTGTTAAACAACGAAACAGTATTTTTTTAATGTTTGATGCAGTAATAACTACAGGGTAGGTGGGGGTTCCAGAGACAAGAGAATGGTGCTTTGTGAACTGTTCAGTTGGAGAGCCGGTGCAGATGTGGTGGGCCAAATGGCCTCCTTTGACGTTTTCATAATTCTGTGCAATTTATTTTGTCTCTTGTTATTTACATATCTGTTTGGAAAAGGTGACTGCAGAACCATTTTGAAAATTTCACAAACGCGTGACAAAAATACAACCACCTTGGTCCACCATATTCCACACGTCTGTTCGGGCGGAATGCACCAGTCGGATAGCCCTTAATATTGTTAAATCTAACCCAGAGAGTTCCTTTAACGGGAAGATACTGGAATGAAAAACATATGTTATTGGCAAAACACATGGATCGATGCTTTCAGCCGGTAATCACTTTTTCTTCTATGCCTGGTCCTTCTTGATGACTATTGTGAAGGATAATAGCTGTGGTAAGCATGACACCTTCCCAGGGTGTGATGATATCAATTTACTGAGGAATAAAGTTAAGTGATGGAGGTCAAAAAGTACTTGATTTTTTTTCCCCTCTTAGCTACTGCAGAAAGGATGAAAGTGACATTTCCCGGATGAGATAATGTTCAAATAATGACACCAATGATTGTGTCAAGTAATGGTTGAAATGGGTTTTGCATTCACCATGTATCACATGGCGGTTTTCTGTCACGCAGCTGGCTAACCACCAGCTAGGCACAGAAATATCCCAGTAAGAAAAGAGGGAAAGTCAAAAGGTCAGTTAATCCAAGCCAGTCTTCGACACCCTTTAGTAGCTGGTTGCAGAGCACAACTTATCCAGTCACCTGCAGACTATCATGAACATATCAGTAAATTGTAGTACTCAGTGTCTGAACGCTTTATTCACTTGAACTGTGAAAACGTCCAACAATACAATGATACAAAGCCTGGACTATAACTGAAAGGAGCAATTTGAGAAATATCTGTCTTATTCTTTCTTATCAAGGGATCACCTGTGGTCATATTGGTGGGGGCATTTTGAGATGAAACATTAAGCACAACATCACACAAAAACCATGGGCGCGATTCAGTGGAAAAGTTTCTAGCGACTGCGCTTGGCATGGTGAAGCCTCACGGCAATCCATCGTTAATTGGTCCACTTAAGGAGGCCTCACGAGCTCCACGCTGCAAATCAAGGCTCGTCAGCCGATTCGCCAGGCATGCGCTCACCAGCCCCCCTGCTAACAAGGTCGAGCTGCACATAAACTGCTCCTGCACAGCCAACCCCACACAGCTCGCAGCCATTGCGCCAAGACCACCGGCCCCACGATTCTTGGATACAGACCTGGGGAGACACCTAGGGGAGGTTGAGGCCTGAAGGGATGCCCTGTTCCCCCGAGGGTCCCGGAGGATAAGCCAAAGGATAGCCAGTGCCACCTGGGAGGAGATGGCGGTGGCCATCAGCTCGGGCAGCGTCATCAGGAGGACTGGCAGTTTGTGCCACAAGAAGGTCAATGACTTACACAGGGCCACATGGGTGAGTTGACACGGCCTCCCTTTACCACACGAATGCACCCGAACCGCCCCAGCCCCATGCCGTGCCCTGGGCCACCCGTGCCGCCCATGCCACACCCTCCCCAACCATCCCCCAAATCCTTCTCCCGTACCATTCGACCCCCCCCCCCCCACCCCAACCACCCCAACCACTCTCCCCATCAGCGCCCTCCCAAAACCTCTCCTCCCCCCAACCGCATCCAGTGGAGCTAACGATGTTCTATGTGTGTCTCTGGCAGAAGATGTTGTCCCACAACTGTCGGGAGAGGGCTCAGATGGGAGGCGGTGTGCCGGACATCAGAATGCTCACCACCTTTGAGGAATGGGCCCTGGAGGTTACGTGTGTTCCTGAGAACAGAGTGGTCACCAATGCGGAGGTTTGCGTATAGCACAGAGATGAGGATCCACCAGGCTCCAACCAGATAGACTGTCAAACGTGAGTTATTAATGCCATACAGACTGACCCATCCTCCCCACTGACCACATGTCCATTCTCCTGCAGGACCTCCAGCCGATGGCACCTTCCCATCCGGTGTGGCCCCCCCGCCCTGCCGCATGGCAACCTACTGGTTATCACTATTGCTTCACAGCGCCAGGGACTCGGGTTCGATTCTCGGGTCACTGTCTGTGCGGAGCCTGCACATTCTCCCCGTGTCAACGTGGGTTTCCTCCGGGCACTCCAGTTTCCTCCCACAAATCCCAAAAGATATGCTTGTTAGATGAATTGGACATTCTGAATTCTCCCTCAGTGTATTCATACAGGCGCCGGAATGTGGCGACTAGGGGATTTTCATAGTAACCTCATTGCAGTGTTAATGTAAGCCTACTTGTGACACTAATAAAGATAATTATTATTCTGAGAACACCTCGGAGGAGAGATCTGAGCATGCCACCATAAATGATTCACAGCTGTCATCCCTACCCTCCATCAGTGCAGAGATGCACACCTCGGTGGGCAACGGTAGTGGTCAGGCTTCTGGGGCACATACTGGTGAGCACCTCACAGTTGCAGATGCACATTAGGTGGAGGCAGGATCGCCCAGGCGAGACAGCAGTCAGAGGTCTGCTGGATTGCACGACCCAGCTGGGTCTCAGCCTGATGCTGAGATCTGAACAGGTTTACTAGGAGCTGCTGCAGAAGTTACGGTGCTGCCGTGGTACTCAGAGAGAGATGGCAGAGACACTCCAGTAGGTCCATAGCTGGTTGGAGGGATCCCAGAGGCTACAGATGCAAGAAATGGTGCCGGCAACGTGTGGCAGCGAGACCACCAATGCTAGGGTGGGGGCCTCATTGGAGAGCCTGATGCACGACTTGAGCAGCATGAGTGGAGGTGTGCAAGGCTTGCCAAACTGGCTGCTTGCGGTGCCATCTCATTCCTTCAACCTGCACCTTACCTGCTAAAGTCAACCCTTTCTTCCCATCATGTTCTTTTTGTGTTCCTTCTTCCCCCAAACCCCCCTCCCTGTGTTGTCCCCTTTGCATCTCCATGTTCCCCCCCCGCCCTCCCAGCCAAGTGCTCCCTTTGTGCCGGGAGGCACTATATCTGTCTTTCCGTGCCAGCTATCCCTGTTGGTGCGGTCGCCCTCCCACCATCTCCCAGGGCTGATCCTGCCCCTAACTTACGCCCACTGACAATCCGCTTTCTCTGCCTATACCTCACCCTCACCTGCATTCCCCTGCCCTCTCACTTCCCTGTGGTCTTTTTGAACAGTCCCGCACAACCATATCAAATGTACCAAGAAGTCTCTATCTCTTTCGTTTTCCTTCTCTGATCCGCCTTCATGGCTGCCTCACCTGCCCCTTGTCCAAGCCATTGGTCCGTATGAATTTATTTGTCTCCGCCGGGGTGTTAAATTAGTGCTCCTTATTCTGAAACGTTACCCAGAGCCTTGTTGGGAACAGGGCCAATTTTGCCTTATTAAATTCGGCCCTGCGTTTTGCCAAGTCCGTACCAATGTCTTGATGAATGCAGATTTTGTTCCTTTTTCAGGTACTCGCTTATTTTGGTTCTAATCTTTTCTTCTCTCAGTTGAGGTTAAGTTGTTTTCGAATTTTGGGGCGCAATTCGCCTAAAAGTACATATTTGGTTCTGGTCTGGAGGAGAGCCATCTGATGTGCGTCCACTCAGCACATCACCGTCACTGGAAGACCCCTTGTGTATTTTAAAATAAGAGTTAATTTCAACCGTGTTACGACTCCACGTTAAGTGACGCTGGAATTGAGCGTGCCCTGGCCCAGGGTGTCGTAACACTCTACACGACAGCAATGTCTTATCTATGTGCTCATTAAAGCCTATTCGTTAATATACTGCTCAAAGAGGCCTTAAGCATTTGGCCGGTGTCACTATATCATAGCAATCTAAATGCGTCACCATGTTTTAAACCTGTATTCATTGAAATTATGAACTCGTGCAGTTGAGTTCAGTTTTAACCATGTGCGGCCAAATAGATGGTGTTACATAGGTTCTCCGCTGGGGCATGTTCTCACTTACATTTTGATTGGTTTCCACGAGAAATGTGCTTTTGATGGAATGACCCTTAACCTCCTACCCCTTACATTACTCCAATTTGTATATAGCAAATTTGCCATATTTCAATTTGCAGTTGCATGTAAATATTTTCCTGCACGCCTTAATGTGCTCTGTCCTATGCTCAAATCCACCTTTGAAATGGAGCAGTCTAACAAGCCCACTTTCCTAGACATGCATTTGAGAAATGTAGCCATGTAAAATGGCCACCTGCAAAGGACCATGGGAATTGTGGTCAATTTGGGTCACAGACAGGTACACAGCCTCTGTGTATTGTGCAAAGAAACCAGACTTGGCTGAAACTTGTATCCATTAAGAGTCGATCACCATTTCCCCCAGGACAATAGAGTTCGAATCAAGGAGTTACAACAGTAGCAGACTAACCGGCGACACCCCCCCCCTTATTTGGAAAGGCCTATGTGCCTGGGACAATGATAGCTGGGACCCGCCCAGCTATAGAGGCATTTGCCCCCTAATTGGCTGAGATCGATGAGGGTGATTGAAAACCCTATCGATCCATTGGACCTGGAGTAAGGACCACCCAAAAGGGCGCGAAAGAGACGAAAGATAAAAAGCCCTGCACACTAGAGATTTGTCTCTTTTGGGACCGGCCTGTGTGCGACCAACTGCAGCAGAACAACCAATTTCAAGACCCGCGACCATTCCCGCAGGACGAGCCCAGCTGAGACGAACCTAACAACTTCCAAATGACCACGTGGACCCGGATAAAGGCCTAATCTCGCACAGTGCCGGTCACTCAAAGTTAAGTAAAGGTCATCTTAGTCGTTAGGTGTAGTTTAGTACGGAGCCGCATGTATTATTGCAGAGAGATACGAGTCTTGTGTTATTAATAAACTGTGTTTTTGAGCTAACATCCTAGTTGTGTGGTCATTTGGTCAATATAAGAAACAGTTTGTGGTTCAGATAAAGGGGAAGAAAAGGCAACATTTATTGGCGATTCTGGTAGGACACAATTAGAAGTGACTCTGTTACCCCGAGGTATCCCACAACTTTGAATTAAATTGGGGAAAGAGAATGAACCACAAGAATAAGTTTCATATCGACCAAATAACCGAATTTCAGAAGTGTGCACTAACTGCATGCGTAACTAACAGGGAAGGGTAAGATACACTTGTCAGACTTGCATGCAAATCTAGAGGGATTGTGAACCGGAATTTAGCTGTAAGCCGTACCCGTTGTTCGATCGACTCCTTATTCCCTCCCC
This sequence comes from Scyliorhinus torazame, assembly GCF_047496885.1. Lineage (NCBI taxonomy): Eukaryota > Metazoa > Chordata > Chondrichthyes > Carcharhiniformes > Scyliorhinidae > Scyliorhinus > Scyliorhinus torazame. The sequence continues at coordinate 117,931,690 of NC_092720.1, read as the reverse complement.
CTTTCCAAATTTTAAGTAGAGAAGACTTGGCAGAGCAGATGATAGAGAGAATGATGAATCCACAGCAGCAACCCGAGGTCGCAGGAGCCGACAAATCAGAGCAGTGCCCCATATGGGAGGATGTGTTGAGAAAGTATTTAAAGGGGAATTTTTGGTCGAATTTTTGTGCAAACACCGAGGCAGGTCCAGGAATAATAGGACAGACTTGGTGGGAGGATTTATGTAAGGTATATAAGAAAAATGCAGTTAAGTTCAGGAAGCCAATGGCAATAGTCTGCTGCTTGGCACAGTTGCGAGGCACCGAGGAGGTTGTCGAGACGCTCCGCAGACAGTTAGTAGAGAAGGAGGAAGAGAATGAGGGAAACAGTAAAGAAAGTGAGAACATTATTGAGGACCTCCGGGAGAAGTTAGCCGCCAAAGGCAGGGAAATCGCCGATGTTAACCGTGCCCACCAGTCTTGCATAGTAGACCTTAGCAGCTTCCAGACCCAGTACGACAAGGCCTATCAAGGTACACAGCGCGCAGTCTTGGTAAGATAGGACACTGAACACCAGGTCACTCAGCTAACAAAGAAATGCGCCGATTTACAGGCAGCTTTAAGAGCGCTCCACCAGTCCACTAAAGAACAAAGACAGAGCACCGTTGACCACTCTAAATGCCAGCGGAAGATAGATAAGCTCCAGTTGTTACTTTCAGTTCAGAATGGTTTGATGTGTGTCTTCGGGACAGACGAGACAGATGAGGAAGAGATGGCAGATTGGGAAGAGTTAAAAGAAAGCGCGCAGATGTATGTTAAAGGAATGGAAAGTCAAAAGCAGCCGCCACGCATCCCAAAATGAAAGGCACCAGCAGCACCGGCTGCACAAGTCGCACCAACCCCCACAGCTGCCCCGACACCCATGAATTCGGTCACCACGGAAAGAAGGATAAGGGATCAGGCAGGTCCAGATTTCACCTACACCACCCCACTTTCGGTAACTCAGATAAGGGACGCTTGCAGTAAAATTACTCCATTTCAGCCCACCGCAGACCCGCATAGCTTCTTTGAGGAGGTGCAGCAGCAAAAGGTTATGTACGGATTAGATGAGAGGGAGGAAGTTAAATTGATAGTAATGAGCCTCAGCCAGTCGGTAAGGTCAGCTTTGCCAGACCCCCAAAATGTAGGAGGAGGAACCCTAGAGGAAATGAAGGCCACAATATTAGCTGCTATCAGATACGACAAAGGGGATCCGGTAGAGGGTTTGAACAAATGCAGGCAAAAGGAAGTGGAACATCCAACCGCCTTTGCCGGTCGCCTCTGGATGCATTTCAAGGCAGTATACGGAAACTTAGACTGCGCTCACCTCGATGAGGAAGGCACCACTAAATGGTCGGTACCTTAGTTTCACATTCCACTGAAGCAGGTAAAGGGGCTTGTGCGAATTATGACCCGGCAGATACCACGCATAATGAGATTTGGGTACTTAGACACCTATCCAGGGCATGGGAACAGTCACTTCAGGATCAGGTGGACCAGAATGGAGTAGAAGCCACAATGTACCCAGTCAGAACTAGCCACGAACCCTCATGGATAAATGAGGGCAGAAGAAAGGAACATTACCCCTGAGAACAGTACCCCAGAGCACAAGTCCCAGCCCACGCACCATGAGGTTCATGTTACAATTGTGGACAAGTAGGAAATTTTGCCCGCGATTGCAGACTAAATTCTTCACAGCACCAAGGGCCTCAACAGCCCAACCCTCCATCCAGAAACAATTGGCCAGACCACAATCGCCAGCCGCGACAGCTAGAAGGCGACGCTCACCTCATGCATAAAGTAAATGCCCGTTCAGATAACCTCGCTTATAACTCCCTAGATTGACGATGTCCAGAGTCTCCAACATGGGTCTGTGACACATGCTGGGATAACCTCGGAAGACCGGTAATCACAGGCACAGTCCGGGGACAAGCAGTTGATTTTCTTTGGGACACAGGAGGATTCCGAACCACACTGAACTCCACAAGCCTATTCCAAAGAACACCCTGGCCCACCCAGATACCATCTCACTCAGTGGATTCACAGCTACATGCAAGAGGGATACATCACAGCCCCCATATCCGTCCAAATAGGAAACGTAGCCACTACCCACCCCATTGTTCTAGTAGACCTACCCCCAACTGCAGAACACATCCTAGGCATAGACTTTATGAACTCACATAACCTCTCCTTCAACCCCGTAAACAAGTGTGTCAAGCGAATGTCCAAGACAGCTAGAGCCTCGGCCACGCTCTCAGTAGGAGATTACAAAAACAGGGTTTTCTCAGTAGGGGACTATTGGTTTAATCCTTTGACAAATAGCAGACTACACTATTAGATGGGTATTAGCCACACACAAAGGTGCGTTTTCCCAACACAAGCACGACTGCAGGCACATTCCAGGTACGATTATGATCTCAGGTCCCGACCCCAAACCACAGAAACAGTATGGATTTCCACAGCAGGCTGAGGGCGAAATTTTAAAGGTAATTATAAGTCTGTTAAAATAAGGAGTGATTCAACCCATAGATTCCACTAATAATGCACCGATTTGGCCCGTAAAGAAACCAGACGGTTCATGGCGACTCACCATTGACTACCACAAACTAAACAAAGTTACCACTTTAACAGCACCCATCGTTGCCACGAGTCCCACGACCATGCTTAAGCAGGGAGTGCAAGCAAAATATTTCACTGTGCTGGATATCAGCAATGGTTTTTGGTCCATTCCCCTAGATCGGGCTTGCCGGTATAAATTCGCATTCACTTTTCAAGGACAACAGTACACGAGGACGTGTCTCCTCCAAGGCTTCCACAATTCCCTCTCCATTTTCCACAGACAGCTAGCTGCTTGTCTTTCCAAATTCTCCCGCCCCAAATGCCTAATTCAGTATGTAGATGACCTGCTCCTGCAAACCGATACCAGGGAAGAGCACGTGGCTCTATTGGCTGAATTACTAATCCTGTTCCAGTCCATCAGATGTAAGGTAAACCCCAAAAAGGCACAGATATTGAGGGAAAAGGAACTTTATTTAGGCACCATTATTACCCACGGCAAACGTGAAATTGAACAAAAATGAATTGACTCCATTGTTGAACTTGCTCCTGCCCCGTAATGTAAGTGCACTCTGCTCATTTGTAGGTTTAGTGGGATTCTGCAGAAATTATATAGATAGTTTTGCCACCAAGGCCGCCCTGCTCTCAGAGCTTCTGATAAAGAACACCCCATGGAATTGGCTTCCCCAGCACACGATTTAAAACGCGCTATAGATACAGCTCCCGCTTTACAAGCCCCCGACCCTGCCTTGCCCTACCACATAGAAGTAGCAAACACCGACTGAACCCTCTCAGCCATGCTCCTACAAGAACGCCACGACCGATTAGGACCGGTAGCCTGTGCCTCTAGAATTTTAGACGTGTGGAGCAAGGATTTTCTGCCTGTGAACGACACTTGCTTGTAGTTTTCTGGGCAGTCCAGTACTTTGCATGCATTACAGGCCTCAACCCAGTCACGATATTAACTGAGCAAACCCCCACCCAACTGTTGTTAGACGGCAAACTAAAGGATGGTTCAGTTAGCCAGATCAGAGCAGCTCGCTGGACACTCTGATTACAAGGCAGGGATATTTCTGTGAAACGCACCAAGACCCACACGTTCTTAGCAGACAATTTACAATACGCAGGGACCCCACACAAATGCCAGATAATTGCAGCCACACACCCCACAGGGCCCTTTGTTCCCAAATCGCTACAACCACGTGTAAACGGTGAGACACAAAGTTCCCAAGACACGGGGGACATAGTAAAGATCTATGTAGGTGGCTCCTCCACGGTTGAGGATGGAGTAAGAATCACAGGAAGCGGGATTTACATGGAGGACTCACAGGGACGCCCGCTAGAAGAGGTATCTTTAAAATTACCCGGCCACTTGGGTTCGCAGGCAGCAGAACTGGCAGCCATAGCTTATGTAATTGATCACCCAGACTCCTTTCCAACGCCGGCGCACATACACTCCGACAGCTTGTATGTTTGCAACAGTCTAACAGAATTCCTTCCCCTATGGGAATCTCGAGGTTTTGTATCCGCCGATGGAAAACCCCTCCCCTCCGCCCCTCTCCTGAAACATATTCTTAAAAAAGCCACCGTCCGCACGTACGGCATCATTAAAGTAAAGAGCCATCACCGCCCCACCCCCCGGGAATCGCAAGGCCGACACGCCTTAGCTAAAGCTGGATCACGCACTGGTCACTTCTGGCAACCCCCGCCTCCGAGTGTGAACAGATACATTCAATCCAGGTCTCCCAAACCAATATTGAGGATTTATCTCAGGCACAGAAAGCAGAGGACTCCCTCAAACAGATACTGAACGGCATCTACCCATCCCCCTATGATAACTGGAAGGACACACTCACAATACAGGACGGAATCGTGTTAAAGGACGGAAATTATGTGGTCCACACCCAAGACAGAAGCCAGTTAATCTACCAATTCCATTACGGACAAGGACATCAGGGAATAGACACAACCATTGCCCATTTAAGACCCTTGTGCTGGTGGCCCGAATTAAAAAGCGATGTCACACATTATGTTGAGAATTGCCTCATTTGCACCCAGAACAATCCAGAACATTATGCAAAGAAAGGGCATAAGACACACACTCGACGTACGTGCTAGTCGTCATAGATACATTTACAAAATGTGTCGAAGCATTCCCCACACGTTCAAACATGGCAAAGACCACAGCTATTTACGTGCTGGGGTCTTCCACGCAGCATTGAGTCAGATCAAGGTTCCCACTTCACTGGCAGAGTAATGCAAACGGTCAGACATGACCATTTTCGGTATCAAACAGAAATTCCACATAGCCTACCATCCCCAGTCCAGCGGCATAATAGAGCACATGAACCGCACTTTTAAAACGACCATTCGGAAGACGGTACAGCAGAGCAATTACACTTAGGACACGATGCTACCCTTTGCTCTCATGATTATCAGGGACACAGTTTCCAATTCCACAGGTTTCACCCCCCACCCCCTTCTGCAGGGAGACGCATGAAAGGTATTGAATATTTATTAGGGCTCAATTTGGTGAATCCTGCAGTAACCACGCTCACCTACAAAAAAGCAGTCCAACAGGTCACAGAAAACATTAAAGCGGCACAACTTGCTGCTGCTGTCCGACTAGGCGCTAGGAAAAAGCCAGCTTTGACAAAAAGGTTCACCCCCATAGAGTATGCAGTTGGCCAGCAAGTTATGATCTCATTGCACAACCCCAGCTCCTTCCTAGCCCCTAAATTCGCAGGCCCCTAATCCATCTCTGACAAAGTAAGCCCCTCTGTGCACAAGATAGCGTATCCCAACAGTAAGACTGGATGGGTCCACATAAACCAACTCAAACTTTACAGGTCACAACGTAGCCATGCCCACCACTTAGCCTTGGTGATGGGAGAAGATGACGCTCTGCCCACTGAAGACTCAGCCCGACGCTTACTCCAACCCTCCCCCTTCAGGGCGACATTCTCCCCTCGACTCCGCCCATAATCACAGGTTTCAACCTCGAACTTGACTCTGATGAGAGCCTCCCAGATTTAACTACCATCCCGAGTGACCTCCCCGCCATCAGCTACCCTAGCCCCCGGAACGACGCCTTGGATTTTCTCAACCCCTTGTACGACCGTCCCCGCCCAACGACTCTTCCTACGACCGCTCCCAGCAACGTTGTTTCCACTTCCAGTACACCAGTTCCCGACTATCTACCGCAACACGACAACACCAATACTCCCTTTTGGCACCATGACAATTCCTACAGGTTGGTAAGACATGACGAATTAGACCACCCAGAGGCCTACGTGGCTAGCGCCTGGAATCTGCAGACACGAGTCTGGCAACCAGGAGAAGGTGATGATTTAAGCGCTGAGCCCCTTCTGGGAGATGATTTAACGGAACTGATGCACGCAAATATTTGAGGCGTTCAGATGATGAGAAACGGACACTGTCTAAATTTCTCATGGAGCCTGCCCGTCTTCTTGTTTTCAAACTCCTCTTCTCTCCAACACATGGTTTTAATCTATGTCGGCCCGACACTCGGTTATGCTGTCGTAATTACTCCTCTGATTCAACCATCAGACACTGTCTACTGACCAATGGCAGTTGAAGGCACTACAATATGACTACAAATTCTTCCTGTTCATCCCGGTCACCCAGGTAGGGAGTCCCGGCACTGTTCCCCGCGCTACCTGAGGGCCCCAAAATTAACCGGTCAATCACGCTCGGGTAGTGGAGTAACGGCACTAATCCCCGCCCTACCAGGGGACCCCATCCATTCTTCTCCCGCAGCGACCCACACACACCTCACGTTTCTCATCATACCTTATGGAATGGTTTACTACACCCTTTGCTGCTTTGGGCAGTCTTCCTTTCCGCTCCAAATCTAAACCCTTCTTTCTTCCACTGTTCTTTTAGACCCCTTCGGGTCCCTTCCAAATGCTATTTACACTTAAAACTCAATGGTTGCTGATACTGCTGCTACCTCTGAGCCCCTGGGATGAAACTCTATAAAACTGGCCACCCTGAAATTTGGCTTTGAGACACTTGCATGAGGACCTCTCCAATTTTTTTTAAAAACAAAATGGGGGAGTCACACATGGTGACAATCATAAAGGAAAATTAGAACTAAGAGAGAGAGACTAACACACACAGATATTAACCAGTGATACTGACCTGATACTATGCTTGATTCCCTAGGATTATACGGAAACCAGACACCGCAGGATGAACCCAGCCCCCATGATCGCCGCCTGGATAATGGCCGCACTTACCGGACTCCGAGCACAAGATCCCCAAGGCTTTCCACAGCCCGGCGGTCTGTGGTACCATCCCCCAGACACAGGGGAATGTGAGAGTGGCACCCTATGGGTGCGTAAGAACACAAGTGTCATATTTGGGTGCAATAACCAACGGATAATTTACAGAAAGCCCAACGGGTCCACATCAGAATGTTACATTAGCACAACCGGAACAGAAGATTGGTGAGAACTTACTAATGAAGGGTGCCCCGAAATTGGATGTTTAAATAAAATTGCAGGGAACACAATGAGAATCGGACAAATTTGCCCAGGGACACCCACTAAAGGTAATTTGGCAACACACACAATTAGAGTAGGACCTAAGCCAGCCCCGAGCGACACCACCCCACAGACCACCTCCAGTCAGGATACCACACAACAACTGCTAGAGATAGAGACTGAAACCCCCACCTGGTGGGAAGGCATTGCAAACTGGAACCCACTCTCATACATAATAGAGACCCTCCTCCTGATTACAGTAATCTATAGTGTAGTCCTCATATTCAAACTCCGTAAATGGAAGGCAAAAGCCTCCCGGCTATGTAGACCGCTCGAGCCCCCCTCTTTGGAATCCAATAGAGCTCTACTAAGAATGTAAAACTTACAAAAACTATGATAACCGCTGCCAAATGGACCTTTGTGCCTCTGTACTGATGTACAAGCCGGGAATTGAATACACTGGCACTGTGAAGCAACAGTGCTATCCACTGTGCTACCGTGGTGCCTATTAACCTTTGGCTAGGCGAGAGCTTGCACTGATTTTACACCAATGCCTGTAAAAAAGTACCACAGATCCTTCATTTAAAAGGAACATGGGTGGGATTCTACCCTATCCGGCGGGGAGGGCCGTACCGGCGCTGAGGAGTGGCATGAACCACTCCGACGTCGGGCTTCCCGGAAGGTGCAGAATCCTCCGCACATTCAGGGGTTAGGCTGGCACCGGCGTGGTTGGCACCATGACAACCGACGCCGAAGGGCCTCCGCTGGCTGGCGTGAGTTAGTGCATGCGGAGGAGCACCAGCATGTGCTGCCATCATCCCAGTGCATGTGCAGGGGGGTTCTTCTCCAAGCCGGTCATGGCGGAGGTTGACAGCAGCCGGCGCGGAGGGAAAGAGTGCCTCCACAGCACAGGCCCGCCCGCAGACCGGTGGGCCCCGATTGCGGACCAGGCCACCTTGGGGCCACCTCCCCGGGGACAGATCCCCCCGCACTCCCCCCCCCGAGGACTCTGCAGGCTGCCCATAGAGCCAGGTCCCGCTGGTATAGACCTGGTTTGATTTACGCCGGCAGGACCAGCCGAAAACGGGCGGCCGCTCGGCCCATCGCGGGGCGGAGAATCGCTGGGGGGGGGGGCACTGCCAATGGTCCCCGACCGGCGCAACGCGATTCCTGCCCCTGCTTAAAAACCGGCGCCGGAGAATTCGGCAGCCGGTGTCGGGGCAGCGGGGCGGGATTCACGCTGCCCCCGAGGATTCTCTGACCCAGCGGGGGGTCGGCAAATCCCGCCCCATATTCTTGAGTAACCATTAATATAAACTAGCAAATCAGTGTTTGGATTAAGTCTTGCAGGACTGCATGCATTTTAAAGACAGCATGACACACCTTTCTTATTTACTCCTTGTTCAAAGCAGCAGAAACATCATAGCTTGTAAACAATGGAGATTAAAATCGCTCAAGGGCAAGTAACCTAGGACAAGAAAATTAAGGAAGAGGAAAGGGTTGTTTTAATAAGGACAGGGGGAGTCCACACCGAATAAAATAAAGAACTTAGATCTATTCACAATAAGAGTATGTACACTAGCCGAATGATCCCGACCGGTTCCTTCTCTGGTCGGTGCCTTACTGGGCGACCTTTCAAACAATGTGTAATAGAGTTCCCCCACTCCTCAGCAGGGGAGCTTGTACTCCGTGAGGGCCACGGGGAAGATAATCATTCCCACCCCATAAGTCCCGTGGGGGATATTACAGTTTATCATTCCCAGTTGTAAGAATAGTGAATATAGTTTAGCAATCCATGGGAAGTTATCAGATTGCACATTTTTATATGTCTTGGCTGTGTTGGTTTTGGAACGCAAGTGACCAAAGAGAAATAAATTGAATATTTAACCTTGACTTCAGGGAGCGAAAGAAGCAACGGGATCTTACTGTGCTTCAATACTGCAAGCAATGTTAAAAGACAGCGTTGACATTTTTGTTGTTCCACCAAAGCATTATTTGTGGGTAGACAAATAGTTTCCATCCCAATTTCTTTTCTCTTCTCCCATACTGTGTGGGAAATTTTACTGTTACCAGTATCTGATTGCATTTCACATTTTTTTAAGGAGTGGCAAGAATATCCTGAAACGGTAGCACAGTGAGTAGCACTGTTGCTTCACAGAACCAGGGTCCCAGGTTCGATTCCCAGCTTGGGTCACTGTCTGTGTGGAGGCTGCACGTTCTCACCGTGGCTGCGTGGGTTTCCTCCGGGTGTTCCGGTTTCCTCCCACAAGTCCCGAAAGACGTGCTGTTAGGTAATTTGGACATTCTGAATTCTCCCTCTGTGTGCCCGAACAGGCACTGGAATTTGGCGACTCCGGGCATTTCACAGTAACTTCATTGCAATGTTAATGTAAGCCTACCTTTGACAATAAAGATTATTACTATAAAGATGTTGGTACGTAAAGACATATAGCTCTTAAATATGTGCATTTTATTTAAATCTGGGGCGAAATTCTCCGGTATCGGCGCGATGTCGGCCGACTGGCGCCCAAAATGGCGCAAAGCAGTCGGGCATCGCGCCGCCCCAAAGGTGCAGAATGCTCCGCATCTTGGGGGGTCGAGCCCCAACCTTAAGGGGTTAGGCCCGCGCCGGACGAATTTCCGCCCCGCCAGCTGGCGGAAAAGGCCTTTGGTGCCCCGCCAGCTGGCGCGGAAATGACACCTCCGGCCGGCGCATGCGCGGGAGTGTTAGCGGCTGCTGACGGCATTCCCGCGCATGCGCAGTGGAGGGAGTCTCTTCCGCCTCTGCCATGGTGGAGACCGTGGCGAAGGCGGAAGGGAAAGAGTGCCCCCACGGCACAGGCCCGCCCGGGGATCGGTGGGCCCCGATCGCGGGCCAGGCCACCGTGGGGGCACTTGCCGGGGCCAGATCGCCCCCCCCAGGACCCCGGAGCCCGCCCGCGCCGCCTTGTCCCGCCGGTAAGGTAGGTGGTTTAATCTACGCCGGCGGGACAGGCATTTTAGCGGCAGGATGGGCCGGAGAATCGCGGGGGGGGCCCACCAACCGGCGCGGCGCAATTCCCACCCCCGCAGAATATCCGGTACCGGAGAATTCGGCAACCGGCGGGGGCGGGATTCATGCCAGCCCCCAGAGATTCTCCGACCCGGCGGGGGGGTCGGAGAATCTCGCCCCTGATGTAAAACAATTTGCTTGCATGATTTCTTTGTGCAAGGGAAATTGTCCCTACATAGAACATAGCACATAGAAAATACAGCACAGAACAGGCCCTTCGGCCCACGATGTTGTGCCGAACCTTTGTCCTAGATTAATCATAGATTATCATTGAATTTACAGTGCAGAAGGAGGCCATTCGGCCCCCCGAGTCTGCACCGGCCCCCGGAAAGAGCACCCCACCCAAACTCAACACCTCCACCCAACACCAAGGGCAATTTGGACATTAAGGGCAATTTATCATTGGCCAATTCACCTAACCCGCACATCTTTGGATTGTGGGAGGAAACCGGAGCACCCGGAGGAAACCCACGCAGACACGGGGAGGACGTGCAGACTCCGCACAGACAGTGACCCAAGCCGGAATCGAACCTGGGACCCTGGAGCTGTGAAGCAATTGTGCTATCCACAATGCTACCGTGCTGCCCTTGAGAACAAATAAATCTACACTATATCATTTAACCGTAATCCATGTACCTATCCAATAGCTGCTTGAAGGTCCCTAATGTTTCCGACTCAACTACTTCCACAGGCAGTGCATTCCATGCCCCCACCACTCTCTGGGTAAAGAACCTACCTCTGATATCCCTCCTATATCTTCCACCTTTCACCTTAAATTTATGTCCCCTTGTAATGGTTTGTTCCACCCGGGGAAAAAGTCTCTGACTGTCTACTCTATCTATTCCCCTGATCATCTTATAAACCTATATCAAGTCGCCCCTCATCCTTCTCCGTTCTAATGAGAAAAGGCCTAGCACCCTCAACCTTTCCTCGTAAGACCTACTCTCCATTCCAGGCAACATCCTGGTAAATCTTCTTTGCACCTTTTCCAAAGCTTCCACATCCTTCCTAAAATGAGGCGACCAGAACTGTACACAGTACTCCAAATGTGGCCTTACCAAAGTTTTGTACAGCTGCATCATCACCTCACGGCTCTTAAATTCAATCCCTCTGTTAATGAACGCGAGCACACCATAGGCCTTCTTCACAGCTCTATCCACCTGAGTGGCAACTTTCAAAGATGTATGAACATAGACCCCAAGATCTCCTCCACATTGCCAAGAACTCTACCGTTAACCCTGTATTCCGCATTCATATTTGTCCTTCCAAAATGGACAACCTCACACTTTTCAGGGTTAAACTCCATCTGCCACTTCTCAGCCCAGCTCTGCATCCTATCTATGTCTCTTTGCAGCCGACAACAGCCCTCCTTACTATCCACAACTCCACCAATCTTCGTATCGTCTGCAAATTTACTGACCCACCCTTCAACTCCCTCATCCAAGTCATTAATGAAAATCACAAACAGCAGAGGACCCAGAACTGATCCCTGCGGTACGCCTCTGGTAACTGGGATCCAGGCTGAATATTTGCCATCCACCACCACTCTCTGACTTCTATCGGTTAGCCAGTTCATTATCCAACTGGCCAAATTTCCCACTATCCCATGCCTCCTTACTTTCTGCATAAGCCTACCATGGGGAACTTTATCAAATGCCTTACTAAAATCCATCCACTGCTTTACCTTCATCCACATGCTTGGTCACCTCCTCAAAGAATTCAATAAGATTTGTAAGGCAAGACCTACCCCTCACAAATCCGTGCTGACTATCCCTAATCAAGCAGTGTCTTTCCAGATGCTCAGAAATCCTATCCTTCAGTACCCTTTCCATTACTTTGCCTACCACCGAAGTAAGACTAACTGGCCTGTAATTCCCAGGGTTATCCCTAGTCCCTTTTTTGAACAGGGGCACGACATTCACCACTCTCCAATCCCCTGGCACCACCCCTGTTGACAGTGAGGATGAAAAGATCATTGCCAACGGCTCTGCAATTTCATCTCTTGCTTCCCATAGAATCCTTGGATATATCCCGTCAGGCCCGGGGGACTTGTCTATCCTCAAGTTTTTCAAAATGCCCAACACATCTTCCTTCCTAACAAGTATTTCCTCGAGCTTACCAATCTGTTTCACACTGTCCTCGCCAACAATATCGCCCCTCTCATTTGTAAATACAGAAGAAAAGTACTCGTTCAAGACCTCTCCTATCTCTGCAGACTCAATACACAATCTCTCGCTCCTGTCCTTCATCAGACCTACCCTCGCTCTAGTCATTCTCATATTTCTCACATATGTGTAAAAGGCCTTGGGGTTTTCTTGATCCTACCCGCCAAAGATTGTTCATGCCCTCTCTTAGCTCTCCTAATCCCTTTCTTCAGTTCCCTCCTGGCTATCTTGTATCCCTCCAATGCCCTGTCTGAACCTTGTTTCCTCAGCCTTACATAAGTCTCCTTTTTCCTCTTAACAAGACATTCAACCTCTCTTGTCAACCATGGTTCCCTCACTCGACCATCTCTTCCCTGCCTGACAGGGACATACATATCAAGGACACGTAGCACCTGTTCCTTGAACAAGTTCCACATTTCACTTGTGTCCTTCCCTGCCAGCCTATGTTCCCAACTTATGCACTTCAATTCTTGTCTGACAACATCGTATTTACCCTTCCCCCAATTGTAAACCTTGCCCTGTTGCATGTACCTATCCCTCTCCATTACTAAAGTGAAAGTCACAGAATTGTGGTCACTATCTCCAAAATGCTCCCCCACTAACAAATCTATCACTTGCCCTGGCTCATTACCCAGTACTAAATCCAATATTGCCCCTCCTCTGGTCGGACAATCTACATACTGCGTTAGAAAAGCTTCCTGGACACGCTGCACAAACACCACCCCATCCAAACTATTTGATCTAAAGAGTTTCCACTCAATATTTGGGAAGTTAAAGTCGCCCATGACTACTACCCTATGACTTCTGCACCTTTCCAAAATCTGTTTCCCAATCTGTTCCTCCACATCTCTGCTACTATTGGGGGGCCTATAGAAAACTCCTAACAAGGTGACTGCTCCTTTCCTATTTCTGACTTCAACGCATACTACCTCAGTAGGCTGATACTCCTCGAACTGCCTTTCTGCAGCTGTTATACTATCTCTAATTAATAATGCCACCCCCCCCCCCCCCACCTCTTTTACCACCCTCCCTAATCTTATTGAAACATCTATAACCAGGGACCTCCAACAACCATTTCTGCCCCTCTTCTATCCAAGTTTCCGTGATGGCCACCACATCGTAGTCCCAAGTACCGATCCATGCCTTAAGTTCACCCACTTTATTCCTGATGCGTCTTGCGTTGAAGTATACACACTTCAACCCCTCTCCGTGCCTGCAAGTACTCTCCTTTGTCAGTGTTCCCTTCCCCACTGCCTCATTGCACGCTTTGGCGTCCTGAATATTGGCTACCTTAGTTGCTGGACTACAAATCCGGTTCCCATTCCCCTGCCAAATTAGTTTAAACCCTCCCGAAGAGTACTAGAAAACCTCCCTCCCAGGATATTGGTGCCCCTCTGGTTCAGATGCAACCCGTCCTGCTTGTACAGGTCCCACCTTCCCCAGAATGCGCTCCAATTATCCAAATACCTGAAGCCCTCCCTCCTACACCATTCCTGCAGCCACGTGTTCAACTGCACTCTCTCCCTATTCCTAGCCTCGCTATCACGTGGCACCGGCAACAAACCAGAGATGACAACTCTGTCTGTCCTGGCTTTTAACTTCCAGCCTAACTCCCTAAACTTGTTTATTACCTCTACACCCCTTTTCCTACCTATGTCGTTGGTACCAATGTGCACCACGACTTCTGGCTGCTCACCCTCCCCCTTAAGGATCCTGAAGACACGATCCGAGACATCCCTGGCCCTGGCACCCGGGAGGCAACATACCTTCCGGGAGTCTCGCTCGCGACCACAGAATCTCCTATCTATTCCCCTAACCATTGAATCTCCTACAACTATTGCTTTTCTATTCTCCCCCCTCCCTTCTGAGCCCCAGAGCCAGACTCAGTGCCAGAGACCTGGCCGCTAGGGCCTTCCCCCGGTAGGTCATCCCCAACGGTATACTTGTTTTGAAGGGGAACGGCCACGAGGGATCCCTGCACTGTCTGCCTGTTTGTTTTTTTCCCCCTGACTGTAACCCAGCTATTCTTGTCCTGTACCTTGGGTGTGGTTACCTCCTTGTAACTCTTCTCAATCACCCCCTCTGCCTCCCGGATGATCCGAAGTTCATCCAGCTTCAGCTCCAGTTCCCTAACACGGTCTTTGAGGAGCTGATGTTGGGTGCACTTCCCGCAGGTATAGTCAGTGGGGACACCGGTGGTATCCCTCATCACCCACATCCTACAGGAGGAGCATGTAACTGGCCTAGCCTCCATCCCCTCTTACCTTACAGAATATAGCTGCTGTGTGGACTAACTAGATCTCCGCCCTCCGACTCTGCTCCCAGTCAGCTACACTTCCTGTAAACTCCTGGCTCTCTTCGCACTCTTTGCGGAAATGTCGGAAACAAAATGAAAGGAGCACCTTACTCCCTCCTCACCTAACTCCCTCGGTCACTAAACTCTCACTATCGCACTCAAATGCACCAAATTCAGCACTCCCTCGGTCACCAAACTCTCACTATCGCACTCAAATGCACCAAATTCAGCACTGCCTTGGTCACCAAACTCTCACTATCGCACTCAAATGCACCAAATTCAGCACTCCCTCGGTCACCAAACTCTCACTATCGCACTCAAATGCACCAAATTCAGCACTCCCTCGGTCACCAAACTCTCACTATCGCACTCAAATGCACCAAATTCAGCACTCCCTCGGTCACCAAACTCTCACTATCGCACTCAAATGCACCAAATTCAGCACTCCCTCGGTCACCAAACTCTCACTGTCGCACTCAAATGCACCAAATTCAGCACTCAGTGCAAACAAAGTCTGCACTGTCGGGGATCACTTTTATACTGTGAATCTAGCCTCTGAAAACCTGGCCTAATCCAATTAACTAATTAACAAGCTCCAGCTGCAAGTGCCTACAAGTACCTGTTGCTTATTTTGGCCAGAGGAAAACTATTAACAGTTGTTCATATTTGAACCCCAGACAGTTAGAACTATCAGGATGTGACCCATTTGCCATTGTTTTCCAAACACTGAGAGGATTTTCTAGTATGTCACGGGATGTCTCCACGAGAGATTTTTTTCTTTGCCTGAGAAAGCTTTCACATGTCAAAGCTGCACAAGGCTCTCATTTTAAATGGAGTGCACTGTTTCAGTATTGAATTACAATTTATCTGTATGAAATTGGAATAGATCTCAAATAAACACAAATTTATTGAGTCATTTTAAATTGTAGTCTGAGAAATGAGAAACTTATTAAACATGTCATTCAAATATAATTTGGGCTCACGTTGTTTTTAATGGGCAGCACTGATGGGCTCACAAATCTCTTGACCAAAATCTCTTTATTTACCCTTGGATCACAGTTGCTGATGCCCTGCAGTGCTGGTCCTGCCACTGTTGGTGGGATCTGAAGGAGGACACTTGATTTTCATGTAGCTGGAGATAGGCCTGTAACAGAATCATCGAATTGTTACAGCGCAGTAGGATGCCATTCGGCCCACTATGTCTGCACTTGCTCTCCAAATGAGCATTATGACTTACTGCCATTTCCCCATACCCACGCACATTGTTTCTATTCAGATCATCATCTAATGTCCTCTTGAATGCTTCAGTTGAAGCAGCCTCCCACACTTCCACTGCGTGGGAAAAGAAATCTCACATCACGTTTGCTTCTTTTACAAATCACTTTAGTTCTGTGGCCTCTCTGATCTCTGTTCACTTAACTCCAGACTTCTTGGCTACTCTTTGTCTAATTTCCTTAACTAGCTGCTGAAGGACGTTCAGAAGGTCTGACAACAAAGCGGATCTTTACTTGAAATGAAAAGAAAGTGCTTGAAGTACTCAGCATTTCTTCCAGCACCTGAGGAGAGAGAAACAGAGTGAATGTTTCGAGTTTGATATGACTCTTCAGAAGTGAAGTTAGGTAGAAATATGATGGGTGTAATGTTGTTGAAAACGGGGAGTGGAAAGATGAAAAAAAGGGAGATAGGTTAGAGGGTAGGAGAGATTAAATGACAAAGGTGTATGGAATAAAAGAGGATGGTAATTGTTGTAGTAAAGAAACAAACATTTGTCCAGAGTGAGTACGAATGACAGAATAATGGCCAAAATCAAAAATACGAAAAATATGAGAGCACATACCAAAAGCAGAATCAAAATGGAGGTCAGAGTTCATGGCTTGAAATTGTTGGACTCAACATTGATATCAGAAGGATGTAAAGTTCCTAATTGGAAGATGGATCCTGTTCCTCAAGCCTACTTTGAGCTTTCCTGGGCCACTGCAGCAAGATAAGGAGAGAAATGTGAGCATGAGAGCAAGGTGGAGAATTATTAAAGTGGCAACATCTGGGAGTTATGCTTGCAGATTGAGCAGAGATATTCTGCCGAGCAGTCACACCATCTGCATTGGGTCTCCCCAGTACAGAGAAGACCACTTTGTGGGCAGCAAATAGAGCACACTAAATTGAAAGAAGTGCAAGTAAATTACTGCTTAACCTGGAATGAGTGTTTGGGGCCTTGGATGGTGAAGAGTGAGGAGGTACAGTGGCAGGTATTACATCTCTTACAATTGCATGGGATTATGAAATGGGACAAGGACAAGATAATAAGGGTGAGTGTAAAGTGGACCAGGGTGTCATGGATGAAATGGCCCCTTTGGAATTCTGGCAGGGGAGGAGAAGATGAGTTTGATGGTGGCATGTAACTGGAGGTGGCAGCAGATGATCCTTTGAATATGGGGAACCCTATCGCTGTCCTGCGAGAGAGAGGAAAGGGTGAGAGCAGAAGTGCAGGAAATAAATTGGACACAGTTGAGGGCCCTGTCACCCACAGTTCAAAGTATTCCTGGATTGAGGAAAAAGGGAGACAAATCAGATGTGGTGTTACAGACGTTTGTAACATCAGAGCAATTTTTTTTTTAAAATCCTATTAAGGGGCAATTTAGCATGGTCAATCCACCTACACTGCACATCTTTGGATTGTGGGGGTGAGATCCAAGCAGACACGGGGGAATGTGCAAACTCCACACGTATAGTGACCCGGGGCCGGGATCAAACCCGGGTCATCGGCACCGTGAGGCAGCAGTTCTAACCATTGCGCCACTGTGCCTCCCTCAACAGATCAAATTCAACAGAGGCAAAGAACCTGGGAGACTGGAATGAAGATTTCACGGGAGGCAGGGTGCAAGGTAGCAGGAGTCATTGGGCTTATAATGAAAATTAGTGGCATTGCGTGAAGATGCAATAATACAATTTAGATATCTTCTCAGGTTTTCAAACACATTTTGATCCAGGATTTTTTTTTTTTTAATTTAGAGTACCCAATTCATTTTTTCCAATTAAGGGGCAATTTAGCATGGCCAATCCACCTAGCCTGCACATCTTTGGGTTGTGGGGGCGAAACCCACGCAAACACGGGGAGAATGTGCAAACTCCACACGGACAGTGACCCAGAGCCAGGATCGAACCTGGGACCTCGGCGCTGTGAGACTGCAGTGCTACCACTGCACCACCGTGCTGCCCTCTGATTCAGGATTTGACTGTCCTGAGCATAATTTCAGCCATCCTGTTTGAATTAAGATACCAGGGCGATGATGTGATGTATTTAATGAACCATAGTTGTTAAGAAAACAAGACATTTATATTTGTATTAGTAAACATTAGAAACAATGTATAATTTGAAGTTGGTTTAATTTAATGTTTCTGTGCCTGGAAGAGTAAAACCTATAGTTAGATTCTTGCTGGACAAAGATGTTTCCATGTGTGGGGGTTGGTTAAGTTTTAACTGTGTTTCTATTGTGCTTGGAGAGGTCCATGACATGAAGAATAAATAGATCAGCAATGGTTGCGTAGCAACTGGGGCCTTGTAAGGTAGAGAAGCTTACTGTTGAATTTAGCTAATTTGTGGGCAGTTGACGATCGGTAGTGAGAGAGAAAGCCACTCTCACAGTTGCAACAGTTGGTTTAGAAGGCTAGAGAGAGAACATCTCTCTCAGCTTTGCTGGAGGAAAATTCATACCATGGAGTAATGGTTAAGAAAACAAGTGCCGAGATCCGAAGAGCAGCTCATGAACGAAATTAGAAAAATTAAGAGAAATGTCAAAGAAGACTAGAGTTAAGTGAACAGAGACAAAGGTATTGTTCAGAAGAATTCAAGGAAGGGAAAACAAAGGGCTGGATTCTGCGATTTTGGGGCTATGTCGGAGGATCCATGCCTTTCACATGGGAAAAATCCGCGAGGCCCCAGTACTGGTGGGTGAGGGGCTAGCAGCCGCGCAACGTAAAACACACAGCCTTCCCGATATAAATGCCTGAAGAATTGCCGGGTCAGTGGCCGTGCATGCCAGATAGTACCCCCTTGGACACCCCCTCCCCACCCCGGGCCACCCCCACTAGCCCCACAGCCCTCGCCTAAGCCTCTCTGGTCAGCAGCATGGATCCCGCACGACTGTTGTGGGCGCTGGACAAAGTCCACAGACGCCACACCATGGGCGGAATTCTCCTACCCGCCCCGCCACATTTCTGCCCCGACCGGCCGGCGGGAGTCTCCGTAACACCAGCCGGTCAATGGGGTTTCCCATTGTGGGGCAGCCCCACGCCGTCGGGAAACGGAGACTCCCACCGGCGGAGAATGACACCCCGGGTTCCCGACTGCTGAGACCGGGGGCTGGCGTGAATCCTGCCCCCGCCGGTTGCCGAAGTCTCCGGCACTGGATATTCGGCGGGGGCAGGAATCGCGCCGGTTGGCGGGCCCCCCCCGCGCAATGGGCCGAAGTCCCGCCGCTAAAATGCCTGTCCCGCCGGCGTAAATTAAACCACCTACCTGACCGGCGGGACAAGGCAGCGCGGGTGGGCTCCGGGGTCCTGGGGGGGGCGCGGGGCAATCTGGCCTGGCCTTCGATCGGGGCCCACCTATCCGCGGGCGGGCCTGTGCTGTGGGGGCACTCTTTCCCTTCCGCCTCCGCCAGCTGGCGGGGCAGAAATCAGTCCGGCGCGGGCCTAGCCCCTTAAGGTTGGAGCTCGGCCCCCAAAGATTGCGCCATTTGGGGTGCCAGTCGGCGGACATCGCGCCGTTTCCGGAGAATTTCGCCCCACATGTCCCCCGCACAGTCGTAAACTCGGCCCATCAGGGGTGGAGCATCGGGGCAGGGCCTTCAGGTAACGTCCTGAGGCCATCCCAGCAGCGTGCGTCGCGTTCCTCGATGACACCATTTCGGAGGTGGTGGAGCATCCAAAACAGGCACCGCTCCCGATTCCATCGGAAAAAGGGATTCTACGCCCGATCGCCGATTACAAAATCAATGTTGGGGAGTGGAGAAACCCGCCAATGTGTTCTGAGTTAAAAAGACAATTGCAGTAATCAGGTTTAAAGTGGAACAACAGCCTTCAAAGGTAAATCAAACGTCTGATGCCATCTTAATACAGTCTGGAAATCGAGAGCTAAAGCAATTGTGAGCAGTTTGCACAACAGTCAAGACAAATAAATCCTAAAAGTGTTGGGGTAAAATCCTGGGCTGGATTTGTTGTTAAAAGTGGAGTGGTAGTTTTGTTTAAAAATGTCATTTGGAAAACCTGGTCTAGTTTTTGGAATGCAAGCCGCTAAGGGAACACATTATTCTGCAAGAAGATTTTAAAGTGTGTTTTTGGGAGTGGAGTTTGGACTCTCTCACATGACAATCATCTGGGGGGATTCTGAGGAGACATCCACAAACATTCACTTAGGGTTCAGAGATTAGATTGTTTTTTGCTCAATTACCTTTTGTGCTTAAAAGGGACTTTTTGTGTTAATGAGACCATTGTAGTTTAAGATGTAATCCATGTTAATCTTTAAGTCTGTGTGTAATTGTTACACTAGGGGGGAGTAAAGTTGTATTGTATCATAATCCAATTTTTTCATATTTAATAAAAAAAATTCTTGTTGCTAAAACAGACTAGTGGTCCTGTGACTCCGTTCCTCCACATTTTATAAAATGTAAGTTGCAGTTTTTAGGGCCAGGTTTCCATTCTGGGATCTTCCCGTTCAGTTCTTACATCAACTGGGATCAGAACATAGTTTACACATGCTCTGGACCGGTTTTCCGTTTTATCATGGATTGTTGCTGGGCACCAAATTTACGAAACCCACCAAGAAGACGAAAGATGGCAGCATCATTTCGCAAAGGTTCTTTACAGTAGAGAACTTTGAGTAGTAGTCAGTCAGATCGTTTTCTCTGCCCATCTTGAACAAATCTATAGTTATGATTGTCCATGGTGATAATGATATATCTTGCAGTTGGAGAGGTTATTTACATTAATTAGCCTGGTATCCCTGATGCACTTCAGAACCGTAGAACCCCTACAGTGCAGAATCATAGAATCATATCATAGAATTTATAGTGCAGAAGGAGGCCATTCGGCCCATCGAGTCTGCATCGGCCCTTGGAAAGAGCACCCCACCTCCACCCTATCCCCGTTAGCCAGTAATCCCACCAAATCATTTTTGGACACCAAGGGCAATTTAGCATGGCCAATCCACCTAACCTGCACCTCTTTGGATTGTGGGAGGAAACCGGAGCACCCGGAGGAAACCCACGCAGGCACGGGGAGAACATGCAGACTCCGCACAGACAGTGACCCAAGCCGGGAATCGAACCTGGGACCCTGGAGCTGTGAATCAACTGTGCTAACCTCTGTGTTACCGTGCTGCCCTCATAAGGAGGCCATTCGGCCCTCTGAAAGAGCAGCCTATCTCGGCCTACTCTCCTTCCCTATCGCTGTAACCTCATAACCCCACCAAACCTGTACCTTTGGACACTAAGGGGCAATTTAGCACAGCCAATTTATTGACTGATTGATTGAATGATTGATTGATATTTATTGTCACATGTACCAAAGTACAGTGAAAAGTACTTTTCTGCGGCCAAGGAAACATACACAGTACGCACATAGTAGACAAAAAGAATAATCGACAGAGTACATTGACAAATGGTACATCAACAAATAGTGATTGGTTACACTGTGGAGCAAGGGCCAATACAAAGCAATAGATGAGCAAGAGCAGCATTGTGCCACTAGGTCAATGCTCTTGCTGATGGGGGGCTTGAATACTGATGTGCGAGCGAGTCATTTTGTCCTCTCTATTTTGTCAAGAACACCATCTGGATTGCTGAAAATCCATCTGACTTCGAGGTACTGGCTGCTCTGAACTGTCATCCAAGGAGAAACTCCCAGTCATATCATTTCTATGGCATCTTTGGCTAAGTAAGAGGTACCTAGATGGATTCTGTGAAGGTGCATCTGTTTTGCCTGTTGTGGCCCTCAAATCAGATCAGCTGATGGATGGTGAACACTTTCAGTTGGTTGCACACTGGCAAGCCTGCTACTGCCAGTCCAGATACATCCACGATGTAAAACATCTGTGTCCACCATGTTGGCCCTTTATTCCTTCATTTCAGGACTAGGGAACCTCAGCAATTTATTGTCAAGCCATTCTATGTCGTAAGCTTTACGGTAGTGGGTTAGACACAGACTTCCAAGCTGCCTGGTACATGTCTTCGAAAACGGAGAATTGTAGAATGTTGGCACATGCACCTGTTTCAAATTTCAATTTCAGTTGATGCTTGCCTTGTTTTTTGGAGAAGATGATCTACTGTATTGCAAAAGCTTCCATTTTGTTAACAGAATTGACCTGTTTTGCCAAAGTTATCATGTGAAATAATTGCCCCTCTGTAGTGTCTTCACCTCGAACAACCTCCTCCATTTTGATCAGACTTTCTGCCATTTCATATATGGGTCTGTG
The DNA here is from genome assembly GCF_047496885.1 of Scyliorhinus torazame. Lineage (NCBI taxonomy): Eukaryota > Metazoa > Chordata > Chondrichthyes > Carcharhiniformes > Scyliorhinidae > Scyliorhinus > Scyliorhinus torazame. The sequence continues at coordinate 117,909,626 of NC_092720.1, read as the reverse complement.
CTTTTGGAGATTCCTGGACATCTTCTGCCTCTAGTTCTAGATTCTCCCAAAAGAGGAAACATCCTCTCCACATCCACCCTGTCAAGACCCCTCAGGATCTTTTATGTTTCAATCAAGCCACCAATTATCCTTCTAAGCTCCAGTGGATACAAGCCAAGCCTTCCCAACCTTACTTCAAAAGACAATCGGTCCATTCCAGGTATTAGTCTGGTAAACCTTTTCTGAACTGCTTCCAATGCATTTACGTACTTCTTTAAATAAGGTGACTGACACTGTACACAGCATTCCAAGTGTGGTCTCACTAGTGCCCTGTACAACTGAAGCATAATCTCTCTAGTTTTGGATTCAAACAATATTTCCTTTTTCTTGTTATCCTTGGGTGCTTTGGATATTGTCCCGACAGACTTTTCAGACCCCAGGAATAACAAACACTCGGCTGGATTTTCTGCTACCCGCTGCAGGCAGCAGAGAATCCAGCATCGGGCAAGCACTCCTCCTGTTCCGATGCTTAGGCTCCCCTTTGAATGCAGCATCGAGGCTCGCACTGCGCACCAGCGGGAAGATGCAAAAGGACCTATTAACAGGCCATGCACCTATTTTCGAAGCCTCTAGGCCGGGATTCATGTAGGTGAGAATTGGTGCAGGTATTTACAAGTGTGGCCCTGACAAGGTGGACCTTGTGGTGGACCAAGGGGATAACTCTTCAAGGGAGTTGCTCCCAAAGTCCATCAGAGTGCCACTCTCTCCCCGCAATGCAAATCCTGCCAATCCCACCCCCACCAGATCCCCATGGCGCGCCCATCAGAGACGCCCATTGGTGGGGGTTTCTGAAATTGAGGGTGTCTCTATTATTAGTCAGTCACTGTAATTGGGGGTTTCTGGTGGAGGTCTCTGTCATTGGGAGTCTCTGTAATTAGGGGTCTTTGTAATTGGTGGGTGTCTGGTAGGGGTCTTTCTTATGGGAGTCTCTGGTAGGAGGCTGGGTCACCCTCATACTGTGCAGAGGTGGGGTTGACCCAGAAAATCCCATGGTGGAGGGTGGAGGAGTGGAATTGAGTTGCGGGTGAGAGCGGGGCCCAGCTGTCAGACCTTTCTCTCGGGCCGACCACTCAAAATGGTGGCCCGATGGCAGGATTCGAATGGGAATTATGGTCGGGATTCTCCGAAATGGAGACAGAGTGTTCGCGCCGTCGTGAACGCTGTCGCATTTCACGACGGCGCGAAACAGGCGCGGGCACTACCGATTCAGGCCCCCACAGAGCGCCAGCACGGCGCTGGAGCGGTTCACGCCGCTCCAGCCTCCCTTCCCAGCATCAACTGGGTGCCGCGCCAACCCGCGAATGCGCGGGGGACTTCCTCAATGCACCGGCCCCGACGCAACATGGCGTGGGGGTTTGGGACCGTCCGCGTAATAAAATAGGGCAGGGGCTGGAAGGCCAGTCCACCGATCGGTGGGACCCGTTTCCGCGCAGCCGCTTGGCCCATCAAGGCCGGAGAATCAGCGGCCCAGCCGCGGACAGTGGACTGTGACCCGCGCCAAAGGTGCCGGTGCAAATGGCGCCGATTTCCCGCTCCTCGGATAATCGCCTGCCTGCGTCAAACTGGCACCGCGGGACAAAATGGTGCAAATGGCGATTCTCCCATATGGCGCGGCATGGGAGAATCCCTTTGCATGGCAAGGGATCAGGAATTGCTTCCGGATTTGCACTCCCAGTGCGACCGCAGAGCAGAGGCGTTTCATCTCCGGCGGGAGAAGTCTCCCAGACAGAGAATTCAGCCCATAGTATTACTGCAACAATTGCCTCCGACGTGCATTTATCCTGTAACCAGGGGCGTCATTCTCCGCCGGCGGGAGTCTCCGTTTTGCTGGCGCCTGGGGGTTTCCCGACGGCGTGGGGCTGCTCCACAATGAGAAGCCCCATTGACCGGCCGGTGTTACGGAGACTCCCGCCGGCCGGTCGGGGCAGAAATGTGGCGGGGCGGGTAGGAGAATTTCGCCCGTGTTCTCCACGTCACTCGGAAATTCACTTTAATCTTAAACTGACTGTCCAATATTGCCCATAATTCTGCTGGATTCTTCAGATCATCCTCAGACAGATCAGAGACATTAACCCCAGTGGTTGTGAGGCCTGCAGCAGATCTCCCCTGAAAGGGACCACGCTCCCACACAGTTCATTTCTGGAAATCGTGCTGCTATCGCCTCATCCTGCTGACCATTTCTCCTCAAAGAAGCAACTGTTGTTTTAAGAGCTGCAGTAAACTGTGCTGGTTACGGAGTTGAGCAGCAGTCGCCTCCTGAGCTGTGCTGCTTCAGTGCAGGCTTTTAGCCTGCAGGCAGCGGGGCTCCTGGTACCATTGTCAGCTCATGGTGGGCAAATGGAGAAAACATGATGCTGTACTGAATTGTACAGCAGAAGCTGTTGTTTCTTTCCCTTGCTGGGTTGGGCAAAACCAGGATTGCGCTTTACACTAACCAAGTTGCTCTCCGATATGAGGGCAGCATGGTAACACAGTGGTTAGCACAGTTGCTTCACAACTCCAGGGTCCCAGGCTCGATTCCCAGCTTGGGTCACTGTCTGTGCGGAGTCTACACGTTCTCCCCGTGTCTGCGTGGGTTTCCTTTGGGTGCTCTGGTTTCCTCCCACAGTCCAAAGATGTGCAGGTTAGGTGGATTGGCCATGCTAAATTGCCCTTTGTGTCCAAAAAAGGTTTGGTGGGGTTACTGAGTTACAGGGATAGGGTGGAGGTGTGGGTTTAGATAGGTTTCTCTTTCCAAGGGCTGGTGCAGACTCGATGGGCCGAATGGCCTTCTTCTGCAATGTAAATTCTTTGATTCTATGATTCTCTATGAAAATGATGATCCTGAGGCAGCACCTCAGTTAGCGCTTCCATTTTCAGTCATTATTTCCAACTGTTGGTGTCAGCTCATTACTGCTGCTGCCATGTTGCATTATCTTCTGAACTCATACAAAACAAAGTTAAAGACAGGCATAAACGTTGAACACAAATATTTAATGCAGGTTTGTGCCTTATTGCTGCTACACCTGCTTCGCGCTGTGCATACTAACTAAGCTGGCTGCCCTATCACGTGATGTTGCATCTCTTCCTTTGATCTAACTATTCAAATAATTCTACATTTAAATGAGTATACTTTACAGATGAGCAAGCACTGCTTTTTTATTCTTCCTTCCAAAGTGGACAAGCTCACATATTCCCATATTACACACCATCTGCCAAATTCTTGTCCACTTAACGTTATCTGTATCCCTTTGCAGACTCTTTGGGCCAGATTTTCACGACCAAACCAGGTAACCCGAGTTGGGAAATTTCATGACTTGGTAGACCCACCACAGTTTAAAGGGCCCCTTAGATCCAACTTTTACTCTGGGACGATGGGGGCAGGATCAAGCCAGGCTTGCTGACCCCAAAAACAGATCCTAGGTGGCTACGTGTGTGGACAAATGCCAAGGCTGGCTGATTGGAAGGACTGACTTGGTGCCAATTCTTTTGGATGTGCTACCCTCAATAACTCTGCCATGCCACCTCATACCAGCTACCTACTCCCCATACCACATGTCCACATGTCCACAACCACTCCTCGTCTAGAAACCACCACAGGCAGGCCTCAGGAACCATGTGGAGATGAAGAAAATATAACGAGGGCGAGTCTCCGAGCCCTGCGGCGGTGCCGGCCGCGAGCGGGGCGCCGATTCTCCAGCCCGAATGGGCCGAGCGGCCGCGTGGATACAACAGAGTCCCACCGGCGCCATTCACCCCTGGTCGCTGCCGGCGGGAACTCTGCGCGAACGGTCAGGGGACGGCCTGTGGGGGGGGGGCTTCTTCACCGGGGGGGGCTGCGATGGGGTCTGGCCCGCAATCGGGGCCCACCGATTGGTGGGCCGGCCTCTCGCCCCGGGCCTACTTCCCTGCGCGGCCGGCCCCTGAACACCGATGCCATGTTGAGTCGGGGCCGGCGCGCTAAAGAAGTCCCCCGTGCATGTGCAGGTTGGCGCGGCCCAACTGCTCCAGCGCCGTGCTGGTCCCCTGTGGGGGACAGAATAAGTCGTACCCGGGCCCGGTTCGCGCCGTCGTGAAATGCAACGGTGTTCACGACGGCGCAAACACTCGGGCTCCATTTGGGAGAATCGCTCCCAACCTTCTAACATTCTAACAATCTAACACAGCTCTCACTTATAAAACTTGATAATGAAAAAAAACACAATTTCATTGAATCCATTCAAAGCTTTTCAATATGAACATTTCAATCCCTTATAAAAAATCTCCTGTTCAAACTCCATGTTAAATACAGTCAATCCTTTAATAAACTCTTTAGACGGTCATTCAAACTGAGAATTTCGTACCCACTGCTGAGATAATTGTGGATTTTAAATCCCGCCAAGCATTCATAATTACCTAATAATAATCCTTGGGGAAAGTCAACACAGAACTCCACTGAAACTGCATGAACAGTGGGTGGGATTCTCCGACCCCCCGCCGGGTCGGAGAATCCCGTTGTTGGAATGCCTGTCCAGCCGGCGAGAATCAAACCACCTCTCTTACCGGCGGGACAAGGCGGCGCGGACGGGCTCCGGGGTCCTGGGGGGGGGGGGGGGGGGCGCAGGGCGACCTGGACCCGGGGGGTGCCCCCACTGTGGCCTGGCCCGCGATCGGGGCCCACCGATCCGCGGGCGGGCCTGTGCCGTGGGGGCACTCTTCTCCTTCTGCCTTCGCCATGGTCTCCACTATGGCGGAGGCGGAAGAGACCCCCCCTCCACTGCGCATGCGCGGGGATGCCGTGAGCGGCCGCTGACGCTCCCGCGCATGCGCCGCACGGCAAAGTCATTTCCGCGCCAGCTGACGGGGCACCAAAGGCCTTTCCCGCCAGCTGGCGGGCGGAAAACAGTCCGGCGCGGGCCTAGCCCCTCAAGGTAAGGTGCGGCCCCTCAAGATACGGAGAATTCCGCACCTTTGGGGCGGCGCGATGCCGGACTGATTCACTCCGTTTTTGGCGCCGGTCGGCGGACATCGCGCCGATTTCGGAGAATCCCGCCCAGTAGGTCTTTCCTAACTTGCGCTTGATGGTCTGTCAATCAAGGCATTATAGCAGATCGTATTTTTGTTAACTTCCAACTGCTTAAGCTTGTTTATTTATCCAATTTAAAGAGCAGGGGGTTCAATCAACTTCAGATTTGACAATTAAGCGGGCCTTATCACCCCTTCAAGAGCATTTATATCTACTCCATCAATTCTTGACTCCCACACTGGATCAAAATAGGGTCTGTTTGAACTCAGCACTAAGTTCAGTGGCTCAGCTGAATTCAGGTTTCTTACTTGTGTGAATCATGTCTTGCCCCGCTGGCAAAAATTGGATCTGTTGAAAGTGGGGGATGCACATCTGGGTCCCAATAAATTATTTTAAAAATCTGTGACTCTTTGAAAATCTGGCCCTTTGTACTCTTCTCACAATGTTTTTTTCTATTTCTTTTCCTCAGTAAATGTGGCTTCATCCAGTTAATGTAGATAGTAAAATCACCGACCTCGGACACAACAGCACAAAGCCCACTAATGCCTGTCACCTTTAAACAAAGGTAAAGGGGGTGCCTTCACATTCTTGTACACCACTTACTTTATCTTGAAGGTCCGATGTAATTCACTAAAGTTTTACACTAATGAGTATTTGTCGCATGCAAATATATTAAAATATGAACCTGACCACAGACTTGAGGTCCAATATGCCGCTAACACTCACTGACTATACCTCAACGTCTCATTGCCTTGGGGAAATTTGACACTTCACATCATGCCTGATCATGTGATCCTACATGCCACATCCCCCACTCTTTCGGGCTCGATCAATGCCCTCCCCATAGTTCTTATGGCTTTTAACTTGGTATGATATGTTAAAATTGTTCAAGTCATATGTATTGTCAGTGATTCGTAAAATGTTTAATTTGAGTGAAAGAATCCCTTAGCAGGAGTAGTCAACTAAAATTATTCAAGTCACAACATTGAACTCAATTTGCATTGATAGAAAATGAATTGCGATGTTTAACTTCTATTTAGACATTGGAAATATTTGGTTATCAAGTGTTCAATGATAACGTGCAAACAATATTCTTCATTAAAAGAAATAAATACTATGAAGCTGTAAATATTATGTGAATAAACTATATACTTAAACACAAAGATACACATGTTTTGTTTCAAATGGGGACATTTGTCCTTCCTACAGTTTAATTTAGCAGTACCTTGTTTGGTTAACCAAGATACAGAAATATTTGGTGATGAGATATTATAAATTGGATCATTATATCATCTTTAGTGGTAAAATAGTCAATAAAAATAATTAAGTGCCTGAATGAGGTCTACAGTTATTGGCAATGAGCCAAGAGCTGTGGCCATTAGGGCTGCACCCAGAGAAAGGGCACGCATAAATGGATATGCACCCTCATAACCAGATAACTGGGAGAACCTGGGGGTGTTAGGCCAGTAAGGCTGTGGGATTTGGGGTGGAATGGGGTAAAGTGGAGGGGCAGTGGGTAGGGATGACCATTGAATTGAGTGGGCCCCTCCATGGGGCAAAGCATGGCAAAAAGAAGGGTGCCCCTCTCTGGAGCCCACTGGCAGACTGCCAGCATTTACTTGGGAATCCCCACATGATATCATGCCGCCCCACTGCTGGTTAACGGTCGGCGGAAGCGGGGAAAGGACTTCAATTGGACACTTAAGTGGCTCAATCAAGCTCTGGGTGGGAGGGCCATTCACTACCTTCACCGGGTCCAGCAAGATGACATGACGGTAAGAAGATAATGAACACACCAACCCCTGCCTTCCTGTGTCATTCTATGAACTCCTCTGCCAGAGAGGATGGTAGAACCTAATCCATCATTTCAGAAGGACTGTTAGAACGGGGGTGGCATGGAATGCAACTTTAGTTAGAAACTTTGACAGTATATCAGTATCAATTTTGTGGGTAAGGGCAGTCATAGAACATAGAACATCGAACATACAGTGCAGAAGGAGGACATTCGGCCCATCGAGTCTTCACCGACCCACTTAAGCCCTCACTTCCACCCTATCCCCGTAACCCAATAACCCCTCCTAATCTTTTTCGTCACTAAGGGCAATTTATCACGGCCAATGCAGACACGGGGAGAACGTGCAGACTCCGCACAGATAGTGACCCAGCGGGGAATCGAACCTGGGACCCTGGCGCTGTGAAGCCACAGTGCTTTCCACTTGTGCTACAGTCAGAAATGTTCTGGAGGTTATGTAATTTTGATGATATCGATGACAAAGTGGATTGTGTTTGGCCCATGAACTGGATAGACTTGATAGGCCGAATTAACCTTTTGTCTTGCTGTGTTTTTTGTGTTCTTAAGATCTTACCCTTTTAGTAAGAAAGACTGAGTTTATATTTACATAGCGCTGTTCGTGCAGCAAAGCATTTAACCTTAGTCATTTATTAATTGTATACAATTGGATTAGGTTGAAGGCATTAATTATGCATTCCCTTGGGTTTCTATAAATAAGAACAGACTGGATCTGTGTTTTGAGATTATGATGTACACGGTTGTACTGTATGTATCTGGGAACAAATGCTGAGAGAAATGTGTAAAAAATGGCCTCCTATTTCATCCTTCACCGGGTTTTCTGGAGAGTAACATTTCACCTTCAATGAAATACTTTTGAAATCTAGTGGGCTGGATTCTCTGCTGTCGGGATTCTCCGTTGCGCCGGCAGCACACCCACGCCCAGGGATTTCCTGACAGCGAGGGCTGCCCACAATGGGAAACCCCATTGACCGACTGACGAGAAGGAGAATCCCACCCCGTAACTGTTTTTAGCAGACAATTTGAAAACAGCAAATTCCTACAAACAACAGTGAGCTAATTGACCAGCTAATCCAGTGTGGTAGTCACCACTGTTGTATTGTATACACCGTATACGAGGGGTATTACGGTAAGGCCCCTGTACTACAGGTGCAGGGGTAGATCCCTGCCTGCTGGCTCCGCCCAGTAGGCGGAGTATAAATGTGTGGGCTCTCTGAGCTGCAGCCATTTCGGCAGCAGCTGCGGGAGGCTACACATCTCTGCGTAATAAAGTCTTGATTACACTCTACTCTCATCTCATCATAATTGATAGTGCATCAATTTATTACGCAGAGATTTTACAGCGATGGACCTCCGCATCAAGCCTGATCGCCTGCAGGTGCACCCTCAAGCAGACAATGCCAAGTCGGCCTTAGCACATTGGCTAGCTTGCTTTGAAGCATACATCGGATCTGCGACAGAACCACCCTCAGAGGCACAGAAGCTCCAGATCCTTTACACACAGCTGAGCTCCGATATTTTTCCCCTCATCCGGGGCGCGCCGATCTCCGCTGAGGCCATGGCGCTACTGAAGGAGAACTACACTCAGCAGACCAACAAAATCTACGCCAGGCACCTCCTGTCTACGCGGCATCAACTCCCCGGTGAGTCTGTGGAAGAACGCCCTGTGAGAGACTGTGATTGCCAGGCCGTTTCGGCCGTTGAACATTCTGACCTGCTAGTTAGAGATGCGTTCGTTATGGGCATAGGGTCGGCCTACATCTGTCAGCGCCTCTTAGAAGGGGCTACCCTTGACCTCGCGGTGACCAAGAAACTAGCGATCTCGCTCACAGTCGCCTCACGCAATGTACAGGCGTATGCCCCCGACCGCACGGCCCACCCCTCCTGGGCATCGTGGACCCCGCCAGCGAACACCCCATCATGGACCCCATCAGCGACCGCCCCCAGCCAACCCCAGGCCTGCGCCGCACGGCAGCCAACCAACCCCGGGGGACCCAAGTGCTACTTCTGCGGACAGACAAAACACCCCCGGCAGCGCTGCCCGGCGCGGAGCGCACTCTGCAAGGCCTGCGGGAAGAAAGGACATTTTGCTGCTGTGTGCCAGGCCCGCTCGATCGCCGCTACTGTCCCTGCACCCCCCCCCGTGCGACCCGTGGGCACCGCAACCTTCCTCGCCTCAGACACGTGCGGCCCATGGGCGCCGCCATCTTGCTCGCCTCACAACACATGCGGCCCGTGGGCGCCGCCATCTTGCTCGCCATCTTGCTCGCCTCACAACACGTGTGGCTCCGTCGAGGAAGTACGGACAATCACCAGGGACTGCCCGGTCTGTGCGGAATGCAAGCCGCACTTCTACCGGCCGGACCTTGCGCGCCTGGTGAAGGCCTCCCGTCCCTTTGAATGTCTCAGTGTGGATTTAAAAGGACCCTCCCCTCCACCGACCGAAACACGTGTATTCTCAGTGTGGTCGATGAGTACTCCAGGTTCCCCTTCGCCATCCCATGCGCCGACATGACGTCTGCCACCGTTATCAAAGCTGTAAACACTATCTTCGCTCTGTTCGCTTTTCCCGCCTATATTCACAGTGACAGGGGATCCTCATTCATGAGCGATGAGCTGCGTCAGTTCCTGCTCAGCAGGGGTATCGCCTCCAGCAGGACCAGCTATAATCCCCGGGGAAACGGGGAGGTAGAGAGGGAGAACGGAATGGTATGAAGGGCCGTCCAACTGGCCCTATGGTCCAGGAACCTCCCAGCCTCTCGCTGGCAGGAGGTCCTCCCTGATGCACTCCACTCCATTCGGTCACTGCTGTGCACTGCTACTAACAACACACACCATGAACGTCTTCTTGTCTTCCCCAGGAAGTCCACATCTGGGGTGTCGTTCCCAACTTGGCTCGCAGCTCCAGGGGCAGTCCTGCTCCGTAGGCTCGTCCGGCTCCACAAGGCGGACCCATTGGTGGAAAGGGTGCAATTGCTCCATGCCAACCCCCAGTATGCCTGCGTGGCGTACCTCGACTGCCACCAAGATACTGTCTCCCTCAGGGACCTGGCACCAGCAGGTTCCACACACACACCTTCTTCCGGCCCGGCGCCACCCTCCCCTCCCCCGGCGCTCCGAGCATTAACCCCACCAGGACCATCCGTCTTTCCCCTGCCCACGCCCGAGGATGAAGAAGATTTTGGCACGTTCCCGGAGTCAACGAACATCAGGCCAGCATCGACATCGCCGTCACCGCTACGTCGCTCCCAGCGGACCATCAAGGCACCAGACCGGTTAAATCTCTAACTGGCACCGGACTTCAAAAGACATTTTTTTCCTGATCTAATACTGCAAATATAAATTCATTGCTGTATATAGTTCTCCACCACTCAATTTTAACAGGGGCTGAATGTGGTAAACCACTGTTGCACCTGTATTAGGTGATGTAAGGTAGGACCTGTAGAACAGGTTCGGCGGTAGTCCCTGCCTGCTGGCTCTGCCCAGTAGGCAGAGTATAAATATGCGTGTCCTCCATTCAGCAGCCATTTCGCCAGCTGCTGTGGGAGGCCACAGATCTTAGAGCAATAAAGCCTTGTGTCGGGGGAGGGGGCCTCCAAGGGTACCTGTGGGACCGACACCCCAGCTGGAGTGCCATGGCAGGACGGTGGCGAAGACACGCTTCCAAGTTGAGGTCATGGTGATGGGCTGAGACGGCTGGCGCTGCAATGAGGATGGACGGGGTGAACTGGGTGGGAGACGGATACTGTGGGCAGGTGTAAGGGTGCTTGCGTGAATGAACCGTAACCAGGCAGCCGAGGCACCCATGTATCCAAAGGGCCCTGGCTGCCTACGTGCCAAAGCGCCCTCCTTACGAATGTCGTTGGCTCTCCCTCCCAAACCCCCCCCCCATCTTGTTCGTAATGTTTGCACAACAGCCATCAGTGTTTGCCGCCATGGCGGCAGCGGCTGCCCTGCAGATAGCCATTCGGCGTGGCTGACCCAGGCGGCTCAGTGAAGCTGCTGCAGAGGCGGAGGCAGCAGAGGGACTGGCTGCAGGCAGCCCCGTGCCAGGCACTCCTGCTGCAGGCCCTCACACCCGACAGGTCCAAGAGGAGGCAGAGGGTGACAATGACCTCCACGTCGTCGGGCAGGAAGAGGTCGACGAATCAGATCCTGATGGGGCACCAGGGGAGGAGCACGAGCAGGTGGTCGGACCAAGGCGGCGGAGGCGCCCCATGCAACCTCGTGTGTACCGGAACCGCATTTCATTCCAGGACCTTACGGACATGGAATGCAGGAGGAGACTTAGATTGAGCCGTGAGACGGTGACACAAAAATGCCACCTAATGGCTCACCTGGCACCACGTGGAACGGGGAGAGGACATGACATATTGGTGAGAGTCAAGGTTACGATTGCTCTCAATGTTTTTGCAACGGTGTCCTTCCAGGCACCAAGCAGGGACCTCTCTGGAATCTCTCAGACATCGGTGTACCGGTGCATCCGGGCCGTTACCGACGGCCTCTATGTCGTCGTGGAAAGATACATTGATTTGCTGGAGGACCACGCACACCAGGCTGCCAGGGCAGCGAAATTCGCCTCAGTGGCCGGGATCCCGGTGGTCCAGGGCTTCATTGATGGGGTGCACGTCAACCTGCGTCCACCCTCGGAGAACAGGGACGTTTTCCTGAACAGGAAGGGGAACTATTCTATGAACATCCAGGTGGTCTGCGACCATCGAATGAGAATAATGCACGTGTGCGCCTAATACCCGGGCAGCGTGCATGATGCCTTCATACTGGCGCAGTCATTCACACACGCTATTTTCGAGGGATGCCCACCCCGGATGAGGGTGGTTCATCAATGGTTGCTGGGCGACAGGGCTTACCCATTGAGCCGTGGCTGATGACGCCTATATGGAGGCCACAGACCAACACGGAGACCCGCTACACTGAGGCCCATGCTGCAACCAGGGGTGTTGTGGAGAGGTGCTTCGGCCTCCTCAAAATGAGATTCCAGTGCCTGCACCGCTCTGGAGGCGCTCTGCAGTACCACCCCGACAGGGTCGGAAGAATTTTTGTGGCCTGCTGCGTTTTGCACAACATTGCCCAACAGAGGGGCGATGTCATGGAGGAGGATGCACCAGGTGAGCCCGATGGGGGCGATGCCTCTGAACATGAGGATGAGAAGGAGGAGGAGGAGGAGTGTGAGGATGGGAGGGCAGCGGGACACAGACACCACCGGGGTGTGGGATCTGGCCGGGAGGCCGCACAATGCCACTGGCTGGGACAGAGAGCACGCAAGGCGTTGATCGCCGCATGTTTCACACACTAGGTGGAGGGCATCATTGTGCAGGGCACTTGCACCATCGACCGCGCACAAAGGCACCACCCAGCACCCCCCCACCTCCCGCACCATCGCACAACCCTACCACCCACAGCACCACTCTCACAGCAACCTACACCTGCGGCACATCGTGAATTTTGTTACACATTTACTTCTGTCAGCGGGTGTGATCAGTGGCATTTTGGATGATGACAACCCGCTCTGCGATGAGCTGTGAGCACCAGATTGCTACAGAATGTCTGACTCAAGGCCATATCTGAACCCTCCACATCGGTGTTCCCTTTATGCGTCACGGACACTCCATCACCTGTCCATGTGAGGCAGCGGGCGTCGGTGTGCTGAGGACGACGGCATGCTTGGGGTTGGGGGGAGTGGTCACACCCGGCCTCACCGTTGTAATGAACTTCGAACACCATCTCACCCGGTCCCCCTCACAACCACCTCAGGCACCGGACATAGGACAGACGCATCTAGGTTTGGTGTAACAACTTTAATAGTGACATTCGAAGACAACTGCCCTAGCCCCTATCACTAATCTGTGCCCTGCACCCGTGCCAACTTACTACGTGTCTAACATTTTGGCCTCACGGGCCCTACCACTACATCTAGGTGTTTCCCCAGACGGTACAGCAGGAGTGGAGGCGGACTGCTGAGAATCCAGCCCTTCCATGTGGCTCCCTGTCGGCGCGCGTTTCCTGGGGCGACCCAGCCTGGATGGGCCAGGCTGCTCGGCGGGCGTGCTGGATGGCGTGGTGCCAGCCTGCTCTGCCCGCTGCCCACCAGGTGCACCAGGGACAGAATGGGAGGAGTCCGAGTGTTCCGGTCCCTCCCTTGTTGGTGTAACCGGGACGGGCACCGGAACCTCCTCCTCCCTCGGGGAGCCCGGTGGCCCTTGGGCCTCTCTATGGGACGGTGGTTCGCGCGGAGACCAACGCCGTTGCACCACCGACACCTGGCGCTGCCAGTCCTGGAGGCCCGCTGTGGATCGACCAGGGTCTGAACGTTCCCAGCGATGGAGCTCAGGGAGTGCGACATCCCTGTCAGGGACTGTGCTACCTCCCGCTGGGATTGTGCTACGCCATCCATCGCATGGGTAAGGCCGCCGATGCTCTCAGCGATGGCCTGCTGGGACAGGGCCATGGCTTGCTGAGACTGGGCCAGACCCCGGAGCGTGACGGCAATGTCCAGCTGGCTCAGGTGCATGGCTGCCTGTGAGAGGGCAGTCCTGTCGTGGGCCACGGATGACACGTGCGCACTAAGCCCAACGCCTTGAAGAACCTGACCCGTGGCCGAAACCATTGCCCCCATTGCCTCCATCGCGGACACCACCCGTGCGGTGTCAGCCTGGGTGGCAGTCATGACCGGCACCACTCCCTGCTCGTGGACGCGGATGGACTCCTCCAGCTGCATCTGCAGTTGCTGGAAGACAGCCGTCATCCTGTTGTATTGTCCCTGGGGTTGCAAATGCATCGGGTCTGTGGGTGGGTCTAGCAAGTCCAGGAACCCGGGAACCGTCTGGGCGGCAACTGGGTGCTGGACCTGGGCTGCCCTCTGATTGTCCAGCCGTCCGCTGCTCCTACCTCCACCTGCTGTACCGCGTCGGATGTGTGGTGACCACCAGTCAGCGACCCAGAAGCTTCAGCACTTATTTGCCCAAGCGAGGTGAGTGTATTTGCGATGGTTGAAGTGGTGGGTGACAGCAGTGCCGCAGACGCTAGGTCCTCGTCTGTCCCCAGGTCTGGGCTATCCTGGCTCGAACCTTGGTCCGGTGCATTTAGTCCACGGCCCATGTCAGGTGCCGTGCCCCTGTCCTTCGTCTGTCGCAGCGTCCTCTGTGCGTCACTGTCCTGAGGGGCTGTCCTGACGCCGTCACTGTCCTCGCTCGCTGTACCCTCCTCGACCGTCTCACTGTCATCTGTGTTATGACTGTCCGTCCTGACGTCTCTGTCTGTTCTCTTCCGGTTGTTGAACACTCCCTGTGGTTGTGAGCAGTCTTGCCCTGGTGGGGGAAGGGGGGGGAGGGTTGGGGTGGGGGGAAACTCAGGGTTAGGCGGTCATCAGCAGGACGCACACATGTTATCACCATTATCACTAGGTGGGGACACTCGGACCCACGCCATGGCACCTCTCCATGGGGGGGGGGGGTTCCACATGTGTCTCGGGTGCAACGTGGGGCTCCAGGCCCCACCCTGCCCGCGTGAGCAGGGGGAGGGAACAGGGTGGGGCGTTGACCGGGGGAAGTCTCGGGGTACTTACCCTTGCAGCCCTCGTGAGGTCATGCAGTTTTTTCCTGCACTGGTCTCCAGAGTGGGGGATGTGCCCACAGTGCTGATCACCATGTCAACCTCTCGCCATCCCCGCCTCACGGTGCTGCACGGCTGCCAGTGGCCACCTCCAGGGAAAAAGATGGCCCTGCTACGTCTAGCAGTGTCTGTAGGTCGCTGTCCTGAAAGTGGGGAGCAGCACGGCGGGGCTCAGCCATCTCCGGACTTCGGGGCCTGTGTGCCGATCGCGCACTTCATATGACATGGCGCGGCGTTATCTTGGCATCGCGCAATGAGGCCGCTGCTCTGGCGCCACACCCACCGCGTTTCTCGCGGCACCGCTGCTGGCCCCTTTTCTGCCACTGAATCGGTCGCGACGGCGCGGACACGTAGTCCCGCGATCGGAGAATCGTGCCCCAAGTGCCTGCAGGTCGTATTTGGAAGCTTTATTAATTAATTGATTTTTAAGTGTCTTTTATTTTTTTGCATTTTTAATTGTAATGTTCAGGTGAAATGTGGTGAACCTCCAATTTCGAGAGGATGAAAACATTTTCAGTTTCTGCATTTTTTTCCCTGTAAAATTTTATCAAATAAAACCCCTCCTGAACTTGTAAAATAAAAGTCGGCTGCTATGGCTGTTGCCCGCGAATTTGCGCAATCGTGATGCAGAAGATGTTAAAAAAAATTCTATGTCATCTTCCTGCTTGATGAGAGGCAGAGAGCAGGTCACGCCCCCCGAACTTCGACATCACGTGCTTTGGGCGCGATTGCGATTCCTCCATTTTGTCAGCAGCAAACAAGGCAAGAGAAAATGGTGGGTCGTGAAGGTCAGCCACCGTGGGTCGCGAAGGTCGGCCGGCGTGGGTCGCGAAGGCCAGCCGGCGTGGGTCGCGAAGGTCGGCTGGCGTGGGTCGCGAAGATCGGACGGGTTGGGTCCCGAAGGTTGGCCGGTTGGTAAAAATGGGACCCCGGAAAAAAAGTTTGAAAAACACTGAGCTAATCTATTTTGGATAGTACTGATTGAAGGATACATGTCGGGGGGATAAGCTTCTACAATTGATGGAGTGAGATATTTTACAGCAGGCACAAAATATCTTGCTTTAATTTCCAAACAAAGTGATGGCAGCTCCAACAAGGTAGCACTCCTTCAGTACTGCACAGCACAATGTCAATAATGAATATCCTGGAGTGAGGCTTGATTCCAGGATTTCAAGCTCCAAGGCAAGAATACTGCCACTGAACAAAATCTGACACTTGAAGTACAATACAATTAGCAATGTTCTGCTGTATAGATTGTGATGAACAACAGCATGAATACCTGTGAAAAATAGCTCACCTCCTGACTCATCAAAGCCTTTTCATTTATTTGCAAGACACAAGTCAGGAGTGTGATGCAATATTCTTCACTTGCCTGGATGAGTGCATTTCCAGAATAAAGCAGCCTGTTTGTTTGGTATCCCCCTTACCACCTTGTTCCTCCTCCACCATGTGGTTGCATGTTGACCACTGACCCTACAAGTTCAATTTGCTTCCCTGTTAATTGAGGCTCCACACACGGGAGTGTTAACTCGTAACATTTCAGCCGATGTGAATTCACATACTGATTCCACCTGTGTCATAAACTGATTTATGTAGACGGCAAGGGATAAAAAGAGAAACAGAAGTGGAACAAAAAGTAATTAATAGGACATCTACCAGCAACAAGGTGCGCTGCAGCAACTCACCAACGCATGGTACCACAGTGGTCAGCACTGTTGCCTCATTGCATCAGGGACCTGGGTTCAATTCCGGCCTTGGGTGATTGTGTGGAATTGGCACTTTCTCTCCATGGCTGCAAAGGTCCTCTGCCACAATCCAATGTCGTGCAGGTTAGGTGGATTGGCCATGCTAAATTGCCCCTTAATGTTCAAAGATGTGCAGGTTATGTGGGGTTATGTGGATAGGGTAGGTGAGTGGGCCAATGTAGAGTGCTCTTGAAGAGAGTAGGTGTAGACTGGATGGGCTAAATGGCCTCCTTCTGCAATTCTATTGTTCTAAACCTGTGACCTCTATCACTTAGAACAAGGGCAGTAGGCGCAATGGAACACCATCGCCTGCAAGTTTCCTTCCAAACAACACACTGTTCTGGTTTGGAAGTACACCACTGTCCCTTCACTGTCGCTGGACCCAGATCCCTAACATCCCTCTCAGTGTAACTACACCATATGGACTGCAGTGGTTCAAAAACATGGTTCAGCATCACCTTCTCGAGGGTAATTAGGGATGAGCAATTAATGCAGGCCCGGCCAGCCAGACCTACACCCCGAGACTAAATAACAATAAGGAGAAGATGGATTAAACTTGTCAGAGTAAATTGGTGAGTGAATGATAAGCTTTGTGCTGTTTCAGTATAATTTAACTTCATTTCATTCCTTTCTTCGGTGAAGACAGATATTTATATATGTGCCTTCCATTGTGATTTATAAAGACCGCTTTCAAATCTTTATTTCTTCCTGTCTAATTAAATGAAATAGGTACATGAAAACAACCTGAGAAATAAGAAGGATGTCTGGTACTGAGAAGAGAGAGAAAAAAATCAGGTCAGCATTTGGTGCAGTGCTGATAGATGCTGACAGACTTGCTGTCGACTTTCAGCACTTGTTGTTTGCAGATCAGATTTCCAGTTTTTCTTTAAAATGTCTCCCTTCAGTGTAAACCTAGCATGGATCTCATCAAAATGACTTCAATTGTAATGCAAAGCAATCTGTGCTCTTATCTTGCTACCTCAGTGCCCAATAATAAGCCAGAATAAAATTGATTTTTTTTTTTACATCTGTGATTTAAAGTTATGTCTTTGCGTGCACGAGATTTTTTCACAACAGGAGCAGAGTCCAAATCATCGGAAAAATTAATCTTGTCCGGATCCCAATGTTTTCAAAGATAAGAGGAAGTAATGAATGGAGCTGCCTGCTCAACAGAATCCAGAAGCATTCAATTATAACTCTGAAATTATCAGTCCTACTCTTTTTATAAATATTTCCCTTGTGCAACATTCCACAGGGGGCATGAGAGGAAACCTTGCTGCCAGAAGTGGTTCAAAGCTGTTAGATTCGAGGAAGGGGCCACACGGGAGGATAAGGAAGAAAAATGTTTTAATGAACGAGGGAAAAAGGCTCTGGGCTGTATTCCCCGTTCCGGAGGGTAGTTTCTGGCACCAACGCGTGAGTGACCCACGGAAGACACGAAAATGGTGTCGTCAGGGGTGACAAGCTGTATCCACACACGCCGACGCATCTCACACCCGTACCAGTCGCACTGGAGAACATGGCGCCGGGGTGCTGGACCACGTGCGTACCTGCTCACCGCGACCCCACGCCCCACCTCCTGGCCACCCTCACCACTCCCCCAGCCCTTGCAGAAGCCCCCCGTCCAGTGGCACAGATTTCGGCCGAGTGTGGCGGTGCTGGACGTTGTCCACAGCTGGCACGCCAGGCTGCCGACCGCTGACCGCTGAGACCGCACGTGGCCCACGCCAATGGGAACTCGGCCCATTGGTCCATCGGAGGTGGAGCATTGCGGGTGGGGAGGCTGATGGTGCTCCAACAGGGTCGCGATTGTGCGCGGCACACGTCCCGATGATGCTGATTTAGAGGGGGTGGAGCTTCGGTGTCGGGAGCTAGTCTCCGCCCGATCACCGTTCTCAATGTTGGCGTCGGGCTATGGCGAATCCCATTATATACACCATCCCCGAAGAAACTCCCACATCCAGCTCACACACGGGCCGGGGTTTTTACGCCCAAGTCTGTTCACCCACTGATGAGGAAGCTCCTCTCCCTCAGCGGGATTGTTCATATTCCACGGGATTCACGGGGTGCCAAATCGGCCCGGTCCTGTGGGCCTCATGGAGGTTATAGCACTCATCCCTCTCCCCTACCACCCCCCCAGCCCGCCAAAGGAGTGCGCAGTAGAGGACCTCTGCACCCGTTACCCTGAGACTGTCACTCGGGCGTTGTCGGGTCGGGGTCAGGCGGCATTAATGGTCATGGGAACCAACGTTTTTGGGTCGAGCGCCTCAGTGGCACTACTTCCGGTGGCTGTTCATCTCGACTCTCGTCCCCGACAGCATTCACCAGTGGCATCTCCATCTCGGAGTCTGAGCCATCAGTACCAGGCATTTTGCCCCTGAAACCCTTGTGTGTTTGTGGTGTGGGTGACAGTGGCAGCGGGGTGGCCAGGGGCAGTTCCGAGCCCTCCAAAAGAGCGTCATTCAACATGGAGTTACGGCTGTGGAGACGGTCCAGGTTTGATTCCTGGTCCTGTATACAAACTTGGTATGCTCCAGATGTTCCACTCCTCCGCGGATCTTCCCGCCTATATCGGGCTGAGGCGAGTCCACTCGGCCATTTTAAGCGGGGTGATATGGTGCTGTGTGGATGTGGAGTATTCTATTTGTCCGCATGAATGTCCCAAACTCCATGCTGGTTAAAGATGTCCCGTTATCCAAAACCAAAACCTCTGGATGCCGTGGGCACTGAACGAAGGCCGGGGTTTCTTGACTGTCGCATTAGAAGTCATCGGTGTCATCCGGTGGAGGTCTCACCACTTTGAGTGGGAATCGATGAGGAAAAGAAACATTGACCCCTGAAAAGGGTTGGCAAAGTCGGTGTGGAGACGCATTCATGGGCAACCTGGCCACTCCAAAGGGTGAAGGGGCGCTGCCGGGGGGAGGTTCAGCTGAAGTATTCTGCAGTGTTGGGCGTGACGCTTGATCTCCGCATCTATTCTCAGCTACCACACGTAACTGCGGGCAAGCATCTTCATCTTCGACACTCCAGGGTTCCTGTTGTGGAAGCCCGCCAGGATGGGCCCTTTCCCCTTTTGTGGAACTACCATGCATGTTCACCAAAGGAGGTTTTGCACTGAGTGCTGAATTTGGTGATTTTTGAGTGCGATAGTGAGAGTTTGGTGACCGAGGGAGTGCTGAATTTGGTGCTTTTTGAGTGCGATAGTGAGAGTTTGGTGACCGAGGGAGTGCTGAATTTGGTGCTTTTTGAGTGCGATAGTGAGAATTTGGTGACCGAGGGAGTTAGGTGAGGAGGGAGTAAGGTGCTCCTTTCATTTTGTTTCCGACATTTCCGCAAAGAGTGCGAAGAGAGCCAGGAGTTTACAGGAAGTGTAGCTGACTGGGAGCAGAGTCGGAGGGCGGAGATCTAGTTAGTCCACACAGCAGCTATATTCTGTAAGGTAAGAGGGGATGGAGGCTAGGCCAGTTACATGCTCCTCCTGTAGGATGTGGGTGGTGAGGGATACCACCGGTGTCCCCGCTGACTATACCTGCGGGAAGTGCACCCAACTTCAGCTCCTCAAAGACCGTGTTAGGGAACTGGAGCTGAAGCTGGATGAACTTCGGATCATCCGGGAGGCAGAGGGGGTGATTGAGAAGAGTTACAGGGAGGTAACCACACCCAAGGTACAGGACAAGAATAGCTGGGTTACAGTCAGGGGGAAAAAAACAAACAGGCCGACAGTGCAGGGATCCCTCGTGGCCGTTCCTCTTCAAAACAAGTATACCGTTTTGGATGCTGTTGGGGGGGATGACCTACCGGGGGAAGGCCCTAGCGGCCAGGTCTCTGGCACTGAGTCTGGCTCTGGGGCTCAGAAGGGAAGGGGGGAGAATAGAAAAGCAATAGTTGTAGGAGATTCAATGGTTAGGGGAATAGATAGGAGATTCTGTGGTCGCGAGCGAGACTCCCGGAAGGTATGTTGCCTCCCGGGTGCCAGGGCCAGGGATGTCTCGGATCGTGTCTTCAGGATCCTTAAGGGGGAGGGGGAGCAGCCAGAAGTCGTGGTGCACATTGGTACCAACGACATAGGTAGGAAAAGGGGTGTGGAGGTAATAAACAAGTTTAGGGAGTTAGGCTGGAAGTTGAAAGCCAGGACAGACAGAGTTGTCATCTTTGGTTTGTTGCCGGTGCCACGTGATAGCGAGGCTAGGAATAGAGAGAGAGTGCAGTTGAACACGTGGCTGCAGGAATGGTGTAGGAGGGAGGGCTTCAGGTATTTGGATAATTGGAGCGCATTCTGGGGAAGGTGGGACCTGTACAAGCAGGACGGGTTGCACCTGAACCAGAGGGGCACCAATATCCTGGGAGGGAGGTTTGCTAGTACTCTTCGGGAGGGTTTAAACTAATTTGGCAGGGGAATGGGAACCGGATTTGTAGTCCAGCAACTAAGGTAGCCGATATTCAGGACGCCAAAGCTTGTAATGAGGCAGTGGGGAAGGGAACACTGACAAAGGAGAGTATTTGCAGGCACGGAGATGGGTTGAAGTGTGTATACTTCAACGCAAGAAGCATCAGGAATAAGGTGGGTGAACTTAAGGCATGGATCGGTACTTGGGACTACGATGTGGTGGCCATCACGGAAATTTGGATAGAAGAGGGGCAGAAATGGTTGTTGGAGGTCCCTGGTTATAGATGTTTCAATAAGATTAGGGAGGGTGGTAAAAGAGGTGGGGGGGTGGCATTATTAATTAGAGATAGTATAACAGCTGCAGAAAGGCAGTTTGAGGAGTATCACCCTATTGAGGTAGTATGGGTTGAAGTCAGAAATAGGAAAGGAGCAGTCACCTTGTTAGGAGTTTTCTATAGGCCCCCCAATAGTAGCAGAGATGTGGAGGAACAGATTGGGAAACAGATTTTGGAAAGGTGCAGAAGTCATAGGGTAGTAGTCATGGGCGACTTTAACTTCCCAAATATTGAGTGGAAACTCTTTAGATCAAATAGTTTGGATGGGGTGGTGTTTGTGCAGTGTGTCCAGGAAGCTTTTCTAACACAGTATGTAGATTGTCCAACCAGAGGAGGGGCAATATTGGATTTAGTACTGGGTAATGAACCAGGGCAAGTGATAGATTTGTTAGTGGGGGAGCATTTTGGAGATAGTGACCACAATTCTGTGACTTTCACTTAAGTAATGGAGAGGGATAGGTACGTGCAACAGGGTAAGGTTTACAATTGGGGGAAGGGTAAATACGATGTTGTCAGACAAGAATTGAAGTGCATAAGTTGGGAACATAGGCTGGCAGGGAAGGACACAAGTGAAATGTGGAACTTGTTCAAGGAACAGGTGCTACGTGTCCTTGATATGTATGTCCCTGTCAGGCAGGGAAGAGATGGTCGAGTGAGGGAACCATGGTTGACAAGAGAGGTTGAATGTCTTGTTAAGAGGAAAAAGGTGACTTATGTAAGGCTGAGGAAACAAGGTTCAGACAGGGCATTGGAGGGATACAAGATAGCCAGGAGGGAACTGAAGAAAGGGATTAGGAGAGCTAAGAGAGGGCATGAACAATCTTTGGCGGGTAGGATCAAGGAAAACCCCAAGGCCTTTTACACATATGTGAGAAATATGAGAATGACTAGAGCGAGGGTAGGTCCGATCAAGGACGGTAGCGGGAGATTGTGTATTGAGTCTGAAGAGATAGGAGAGGTCTTGAATGAGTACTTTTCTTCTGTATTTACAAATGAGAGGGGCGATATTGTTGGAGAGGACAGTGTGAAACAGATTGGTAAGCTCGAGGAAATACTTGTTAGGAAGGAAGATGTGTTGGGCATTTTGAAAAACTTGAGGATAGACAAGTCCCCCGGGCCTGACGGGATATATCCAAGGATTCTATGGGAAGCAAGAGATGAAATTGCAGAGCCGTTGGCAATGATCTTTTCGTCCTCACTGTCAACAGGGGTGGTACCAGGGGATTGGAGAGTGGCGAATGTCGTGCCCCTGTTCAAAAAAGGAACTAGGGATAACCCTGGGAATTACAGGCCAGTTAGTCTTACTTCGGTGGTAGGCAAAGTAATGGAAAGGGTACTGAAGGATAGGATTTCTGAGCATCTGGAAAGACACTGCTTGATTAGGGATAGTCAGCACGGATTTGTGAGGGGTAGGTCTTGCCTTACAAATCTTATTGAATTCTTTGAGGAGGTGACCAAGCATGTGGATGAAGGTAAAGCAGTTGATGTAGTGTACATGGATTTTAGTAAGGCATTTGATAAAGTTCCCCATGGTAGGCTTCTGCACAAAGTAAGGAGGCATGGGATAGTGGGAAATTTGGCCAGTTGGATAACGAACTGGCTAACCAATAGAAGTCAGAGAGTGGTGGTGGATGGCAAATATTCAGCCTGGATCCCAGTTACCAGTGGTGTACCGCAGGGATCAGTTCTGGGTCCTCTGCTGTTTGTGATTTTCATTAATGACTTGGATGAGGGAGTTGAAGGGTGGGTCAGTAAATTTGCAGACGATACGAAGATTGGTGGAGTTGTGGATAGTAAGGAGGGCTGTTGTCGGCTGCAAAGAGACATAGATAGGATGCAGAGCTGGGCTGAGAAGTGGCAGATGGAGTTTAACCCTGAAAAGTGTGAGGTTGTCCATTTTGGAAGGACAAATATGAATGCGGAATACAGGGTTAACGGTAGAGTTCTTGGCATTGTGGAGGAGCAGAGAGACCTTGGGGTCTATGTTCATACATCTTTGAAAGTTGCCACTCAAGTGGATAGAGCTGTGAAGAAGGCCTATGGTGTGCTCGCGTTCATTAACAGAGGGATTGAATTTAAGAGCCATGAGGTAATGATGCAGCTGTACAAAACCTTGGTAAGGCCACATTTGGAGTACTGTGTACAGTTCTGGTCGCCTCATTTTAGGAAGGATGTGGAAGCTCTGGAAAAGGTGCAAAGAAGATTTACCAGGATGTTGCCTGGAATGGAGAGTAGGTCTTACGAGGAAAGGTTGAGGGTGCTAGGCCTTTTCTCATTAGAGCGGAGAAGGATGAGGGGCGACTTGATAGAGGTTTATAAGATGATCAGGGGAATAGATAGAGTAGACAGTCAGAGACTTTTTCCCCAGGTGGAACACACCATTACAAGGGGACATAAATTTAAGGTGAAAGGTGGAAGATATAGGAGGGATATCAGAGGTAGGTTCTTTACCCAGAGAGTAGTGGGGGCATGGAATGCACTGCCTGTGGAAGTAGTTGAGTCGGAAACATTAGGGACCTTCAAGCAGCTGTTGGATAGGTACATGGATTACGGGAAAATGATATAGTGTAGATTTATTTGTTCTTAAGGGCAGCACGGTAGCATTGTGGATAGCACAATTGCTTCACAGATCCATGGTCCCAGGTTCGATTCCAGCTTGGGTCATTGTCTGTGCGGAGTCTGCACGTCCTCCCCGTGTCTGCGTGGGTTTCCTCCGGGTGCTCCGGTTTCCTCCCACAGTCCAAAGATGTGCGGGTTAGGTGAATTGGCCAATGATAAATTGCCCTTAATGTCCAAATTGCCCTTGGTGGTGGGTGGAGGTGTTGAGTTTGGGTAGGGTGCTCTTTCCAAGAGCTGGTGCAGACTCAAGGGGCCGAATGGCCTCCTTCTGCACTGTAAATTCAATGATAATCTATGATTAATCTAGGACAAAGGTTCGGCACAACATCGTGGGCCGAAGGGCCTGTTCTGTGCTGTATTTTCTATGTTCTATGTTCTATGAGGATACCGTCTTCGAAGTTGAATTCCACGATTTTGGTAGTAAGTGACATCAGCTCGCAGGGAGGTGCGCGATGCTGGGCCTCATACAAAATAATACGCCGAACCCTGGAGAGCAAAGGGTCTATGCACATATCCGGGCTGCTGTGACTGACAATGTGTCCATGAAGTACATGGTGGTGACGGTGTTGTCGGTGCTAGAGGGCGTCGGCGGCCTGGTCGGGAGCGGGAGCCTACCCAAGGTGTCTGCGTACGTGTTCTGTGTCCCGGTCAGTGTCCCAGCACATACTCATATGGCACCAATATGAGGGCCCATCACTGAACCCGAGAGGATGCAATGAGGGATGGCCCTGTCCTTGTTAAACAACCCCAACAACAGCTTGTGATCAGTCAGCACCGTGAACTGACACTCATAGACATACTGATGGAGCTTCTTGATGGCAAACACCTCCTTTTCAATCCGAGCGTAGTTACACTCAGCTGCGGTGACCGTCTGAGAGGCAAAGGCAATCGGGCGTTCCGTCCTGTTCTCCATCCAATGGGACAAACCCGCCCCGATACCATATGGCAAGGTGTCACAAGTGACCATGAGCGGCCTCACGGGGTCGATATGGGTGAGCAGCTCGGAAGAAGAGGATTGCTTTGTCACCTCCGTGAACACCATCTCCTGCGGTGGACCCCATGTCGTTGTCTGGCCCTTCTTGTGGAGCTTGTGCAGGTGGGCCAACATCGTCACAAGACCTGGGATGAACTTACCATAATAATGTATGAGCGTCAAGAACGAACAGAGCTCCATCACTCCCCCGGAACGGGGACCTGCTGGATGGCTCATATCTTATCTTCGATTGGGTGAAGGCTATCCCAGTTCATATGGTAGCCTAGATAGGTCACCTCACGGGCATGGAAAATACATTTTCACAATGGAGGCGAACACCAGAGGCCGTGAAGCGATGGTTATCCAGGTGGTCCTGGTCCAACATCACAATGACCAACAGGTCGTCCAAGTAAATCGCCATGCGTGGTATGCCTGCAAAATGTTTACCATCACATTCTGGAAAATGGTGCATACTGACAATACACCAGACAACCCTGGTGTGTGTTTGCCATCACACACTTCCAAGACTCAGGATCCAGCACCAACTGGGAGTATGCATATCTCAGGTCGAGCTTGGTGAACGAGTGTCCCCCACCAAGTTTGGTGTAAAGGCCCTTGATCCACGCCATGGAGTAATGGTGCAGCTTGTTCACAATCATCTTACAGTTGCCACAAAGGCATACGGTGCCATCTAGCCTCAAGACTGGGTTGACTGGCACTACATGTTCGCGAATTTCACCAGGCAGATAATACCTAAGTCCTTGAGGCAATTGAGCTCTGCAGCCACCTTAGGAAGTAATGTGTAAGAAACTGGGTGAGCAGGGAAATACTTTGGTTGCGCTTCAGGGTCCACGTACATTTTCGCTGCGGAGCCGCAAATGGTGTCCAGTCCAGTTTTGAAAACCGTGGGGTACTTTGACAGCACCGCGTAAGGGCCCCCCGAGCTTATCTGGAACACTGTCTGCCAGTCGAGGCGGAGGCACTGCAACCAATCATGGCTGAGCAAACTGGAGCCGTTAGCCCTCACCACGACCAGGGGTAGCTAACTGGACTGCTGCCCATAGACCACCAGGGCCATCATAGTCGAAGTGACCGCCAGCGGTTCCCCGGTGTAAGTGGCCAACCGGACCTCGGAGTCCTGCAATGATAAGACTTGGACTCCCATCATCATTTTCATGCCAGTGCCCTTACTGCCCACTGAGACAGTGGCTCCAGTGCCCACTGAGACAGTGGCTCCAGTGTCCAACTCCATCTGGATCAGATAACTGTTGACATGAATCATAATCTTAGTGGGGGCGACCTTGGCATTGGAGATGCAGTTCAGCTGTTGGGAACCATCTGTTCCTCCATGAAAAAGGTGCGGGACCGGTGAGGGCAGCCATGCCTGGTGGGGTGACAGGCAAATGGACCATCTCATGGACATCGCTCTCTGTGACCATGCCAACCACACACCCGCAATATCCGGGGTCTGTTTCATTAGGGTCGCCTGCACAATCCAAGTACCTGGCCAATCAGAACCAAAATATTTTTGAAAGCTGGATTGACTCCTGAGGCTACAAGTCCAATGTGCTTTCATTTTAATCATGGCTCCACACTTGGGAATGTTAACTCATAACATTTTAACTATTGTGAATGCACTTGCTGATGACATGTGTTACCAATTGATGTATGTAGTCGGCAAGGGGTTAAAATGGAAACTGAAGTGGAACAAAAAGATAGACGCAATGTTTATATAATTGGAGGTATCAAAATGTTTTACATCTCATGAAATACTTCTCAAAATACAGCCACTGTTATCGCACAAGCAGGAAATTTTACATATAGCTTCCACAAACAGGAAGCAAGATCAACAACCTGTACATTTGAATTGGTGGTGTTGGTGGAGGGAAAGCCTTTGGTCAGAAAATGTTGGTCAGAGCTACACTTGTCAATCGGCATCTGAAACAAACAAAGATGACTCTGATCTTTCACAAGTTTCTCCTGAAACAGCTGGTGAGCTCTCAAAGCTGTCCATATTTGTGTCTCTTGCTTCAGCTCATGTGCCAACATATCATCAGGCTGTATCATTACCAAAGCATGCTGCAGTTGTCAATCAATGTGTTAGGAACAGTGCAAGAAGTGATGGGAACAGTGGAATAGTTGGGCTGTGTAATAACCCTTACGAGACCCAAAGGGATGACCTAATTGATCACCCTGTGGGATTCATGGAACACCAGCTTCCCTGCTGAGGGATAGAGACCTAGCTTCTGGGGCTCATGAACCAAGTACTAAACAGTCAGCTTGGATTGGGAATGGCATGATCAGAAGCCCCGGCTGGGATATTTGTGCTTTGTGCCACGTTGCGGCCTTTACTTTTGTTTGCCTAAATAAATCGGAGTTGTTTAACCTTCTTGGGGCTCCTGAAGATATTACACTGGCGACAAGGAGAAACTACAGCTGCGATTCTGGACATTCTGGACAGCTGGACTGCATTTCAATTCCTCAGTGCAAGAGCAAGGTCAGAGCAAGTTTAAATGTTCTGCTTTTTGGGAGAGGAGGCAGTCGACATGGGTGTAGAAGATTGGACTGAGTATGCTTAGACCCAACCATTAGTGTGTTCAGAAGCCTTACCTATCCGGCAGCCCCAGATTCAAAGACCTTTGATGAGCTAGGAGCACTTTTTGCAGACCATTACAACTCCAAACCGTCGGTAATAGTACAGGTTCAACATAGCCGGGCGAACCTTGGGAGAGTCGGTCACGGAATTCCTCACATGCCTATGCAAGCTGGCCAAGCATTGCAACTATGGGCCATCCCTTCGAGATATGCTGCGTGACCGCCTCTGTGTGGCATAAACAACATGGCAATCGAATGTAAGTTGTTGGCAGAGCCTTTTTTGGACTTAAAAAAGGACATAGAATTATCCCTCTCGCGTGAAAACACGGAGAAAGGAATCCAGGAAATTCAGGGCTCCATGGATATGGAGGTAAATAGCATTGGGCGCCCCCATTCTGGCGAGTAACTGGCCAAGAGTCACTACAGCCCAGAGAGACATCTCTTCTGAGCTCCAGGAGGATGACTCACAACGATGCTGCATCGGTGGTTGCAGGAACCGTGGGGGCCGGGAACACCAGAACTATCAGCAAGCACATCGCCCTGGTCAAAGGACATGTCTACCCAGAACCAAGGTATCGAGGAGGATGATTGCATGAAACTAAATTGAATAGCAGTTCCCATCAAGATCACCATCCAGGTTAATATCCACCCACAAGAGATGGAAATAGATGCAGGGGTCATTAGATAACAAACTGAGCGAAAAGTCCATACAAGAATCCAACACCTGGTGCTAAGGGACATTGAGGCATGATTGGCGCCATATACGAGAGGACCATTGTCCATCATTAGAATGACTCTGGTTGCCTACGGACAGCAATCAGTTCACCTATCACTGATTGTGGTTGAGGGGCCTGGGCCCAGTCTGTTAGGCTGTGACTGGTTGCAAGCGGCTTCTCTTAGATTGGCAGCAGATCTTTAAAATGGGTATAGATGGGTTGTACGAGGTCCTAGGAAAATACACGGAAGTTTTCCAAGGTGGATTGGGTAAAATAAAGGGAGCCATGGCCAAATTTACATTGGCACAGAAGCCCAACTCAAGTGTTTTAAGGCCCGCCCGGTTTCAGATGTCCTGTTGTCGAAAGTGGACGACATGCTGAGGTAGCTGGAAAACGTGCGGATTATTCACCCAGTTTAGTTTGTGGAGTGGGCAGCACCAGTAGTGCCGATGCTGTAGTCAGACAACACTGTCCGCCTGTGTGGCGATTATAAAACGATGGTGACCAAGGCCTCATGGTTGGACAAATGCCCAATGCCCTGTGTGGAGGACCTTTATGCAAAGTTGGCTAGGGGTTATTCCTTCTCCATGTTGGACATGAGCCACGCATACCTCCAGTTGGAGTTGGATGCGGTAACCAGGAAATATGTGGCCATCAATACCCACATGGGGCAATATGAATACGCCAGGCTTCCATTTGGAATGTCATTCACCTGCGCCATCTTCCAGCGGATTATGGAGAACATCCTTCAAGGGCTCCCAAGAGTGGCAGTCTACTTAGATGATGTCCTTATTACCATAGCCACTGAGAAGGAAGACCTAGATAATTTAGAAAAAGTCCTCCGCTGTTTCTCTGATGGAGGCCATTTCAAAGAAGACAATGGTATACTACCAATAGCGTCAGCCAGGACCCAGCGATGGCCACTATTGTTAGTGGCGTATGAGTATCCCTTTGAGTATCGCCAAGGTACACAGATTGCGCACGCGGATGCCCTGAACCGACTCCCATTGCGGACACACATACCCGGTCCCGCCAGTAGCAGACAAAGTCGCGTTAATGCTAAATCTTTTGGACAACTTGACGGCCACAGCCTCGCAAATTCATGTGTGGACACAAAAGGACCCTATGTTGGCAAGGTTGCAACATGTCATCCTACATGGGGGACTACAGGAATAACTACCTGAAGCACTGTGGGTTTTCACAACTAAGCAACAGGAGGTTATCGTTGAAAAAGGCATTGTCCTGTGGTGAGCCCAAGTACTGATCCCAAGGCAAGGCAGGAAAGCCATCCTATAGGACCTGCACAATGAACACCCGGGGGTGGCCAAATGAAGATGCTTTCCAGGCGTTACGTGTGGTGGCTGGAGCTCGATGGTGACCTTGAGAGGCATGTCAAGAGCATTAGAAGCTCACGCTGTCAGCCTCACTTCACCCTGGGAGTGGCCTGGCCGGCCATGGGTGCGGTCACACACTGACTTTGCTGGGCCTTTTATGGGTCAATGGTTTTACGACTCGCCAACCCCCACTCAAAATAGAT
Organism: Scyliorhinus torazame; assembly: GCF_047496885.1. Classification (NCBI taxonomy): domain Eukaryota; kingdom Metazoa; phylum Chordata; class Chondrichthyes; order Carcharhiniformes; family Scyliorhinidae; genus Scyliorhinus; species Scyliorhinus torazame. The sequence goes on along the minus strand of NC_092720.1, from coordinate 117,880,257 downwards.
GGACGTTTACGGGATGCCTACCACTACTTCATGGACCACAATTGAGAAGCCCAGCCAGTTGTTTAGTATCCATGGTCTCCCGTGGAGGTGTTCGTTACTGATAACGGCACCCCTTTCACCAATGAGGAATTCTCGAAGTTCTGGCAGGCGAATGGAGTGAAACACATTCGGACCGCCCTGTACCACCCTTCTTCAAATGGCCTGTCTGGATGGATGGGATGGACTTTTAAGAAGGGCACACCGAATCAAGCCACAGGGTCCATGAAGACAAAATTGGTGAGTTTCCTGTTCAACTATTAGATCACGCCGCATATAAGAACCAGGGTAGCTCCGGTGGAATTACTGATGGGTCAAAGACTGCGAGCCCACCCAAGTATAACGTTTCCTAATCTTGGTGGGATGGTGAAGAAACAAGATCTCCAGAAAAAGTACCATGACCACCGGAAGCAGGACAGAGGACTCAAGCCAGGGGACACTGTGTATATCTGGAATTTTGGGGATGGTGCCCAGTAGATACCAATGACCGTAGCAGAGAAGATTGGACTAGTCTCTTGTATGGCCAAAACCAAGGAGCAGATGGTAAACAAACACACGGACTATCTGAAAGGCAGGGAGCCTTTACACCAGAGCCAGAACCAGCCCCACCAGATGAATCAGTCCTTCGTCCCTCTTGCCCAGCGTCCATGGGCCAAGGAGCATTACGCCCCAAGGACCAGGACACAGATATACACGAGATGGAGGATTCTGGGTCAGCCTCGGAGACAGATGCATCCATTATTTTGGATGACAGTTTGGCCATGGGGAGACTGCCGATAGGATCCCCCAGATGATTGGCACGGAAGCGATGCTCCCCGGTGCATGACATACACCCCCCCAACCCAGCCTATAACCACTGGAAACGCAGCCACGGGAAAAGTAGTGGAGGAGACCTCCTACATCTTCAGTGAGAGGGGGACCCACGGACTTCAAGGGGAGGGGAGTAATACCCCTCACGAGATCCACAGTGATTACCCAATTGATCTACCTGTGAGGCTTGTGGAATATGAGCTCCCCCACTGAGGGGTGGAGGCCTAGCAGCTGGGACTCATGAACCCGGGGCGGGATTTTGCCGTAATCGGCAGGGCGGGCAACTTCGGAGGGAAGGAGTGGAGTGAACCACTCCGGCATCAGGCCGCCCCAAAGATGCGGAATACTCCGCAACTTCAGGGGCTAGGCCGGCCCCGGAGTGGTTTGTGCCATGCTGGCCGGCGGTGAAGGGGCTTGGCGCCACGCCGACCGCCGCCGAAGGGCCTCTGCCGGCCGGCGCGAGTTGGCGCATGCATGTGCTGGCGTCATCCCAGCGCATGTGCAGGGGGGGTTAATCTCTGCGTCGGACATGGCGGACCGCTACAGCCGCCGGTGTGGAAGAATAGAGTGTCCCCACAGCACAGGCCCGCCCGTGGATCGGTGGGCCCCGATCGCGGGCCAGGCCACTGTGGGGGCACCTCCCGGGGCCAGATCCCCCCGCGCCCTCCCGAGAATCCCGGAGGCTGCCCGCGCCGCCAGGTCCCGCCGCTAAGGACCTACTCTAATTTACACCGGCGGGCCCAGCAAAAAAATGGGCGGCCACTTGGCCCATTGCGGGCCAGAGAATCGGGGGGGGGGGGGGGGGGGGGGCTGCTGCCAGTGGCCGCCGACCGGCGCGATTCCCGCCCCCGACAAAACTCCGGCGCGGGAGAATTCGGCAGCCAGTGGCGGTGGGATTCACGCCGCGTCCCGGTGATTCTCCGACCCGGCGGGGATCGGAGAATCCCGCCCCAGGTATTTAGAAGCCGGCCAGGATTGTGACCAGCATGATAGGAAGTACCGGCTGCGACTTATGTGCTTGCTGCTGCGTTGTGGCATTTACTTTTGTTTGCCTAAATAAGCCATCATTATTTAACTTTCTCGGAGCTCCTGCAGATATTATAGGCTGGTATAAACGTTGCAAATTGCTGAGCATCTCCTTTCCCTGTATTTACAAGGCAAACACATGGAAAGAGATGTAATTGAATTTGCAATATGTTTCAATCAGATATTTACATTGCATTACAATAATCCTCGAACATGTGCAACCCTGATTTAATAATCTTACAAACTATAAGTAATTCCTTTCTTTGAGTACACTTTTTGGAACTTGTGTTATTTTTAAAGGGTAGGCTTGCAGACCACAAAGGTACATAGAAACAAGGGCGAGATTCTCCATTAGACGGCTCCGAAACGGGAAATGCAATTCGGCGGAGAATGGCTTCCAACGCCAAAATCGCGGCGCGACCGGGTATTCTCCGGTGCCTCCACAATTCTCTGTCTCTGATGGGCCGAGTTCCCGACGGCGCGGTTCACTTGTGTGATTTGTTATATTGTAGGTGTAACATAAGCGGCGTCCTTGTGGTGCATTTGACAAAGGAACGTTCAGACATGGAGATAACTTCAACACGTTTATTAAACGATTTACACTTCTATTACTCGGGTTCAACACTACTGCTAATTCTACTATAGCTACCCAGACTGACTAACCAGCTGCTGCAATCCACGTGGTGGGTGTAATATTGAATCAACCCTGTGTCTGTACTCACTGACTGACTCCACTGGAAAGAGGGAGATCATGTGTGTGGTGTCCTTTATATATGGGTTGGTGTAATGCCCCCCTGTGGTAGTGTCATCTCCGTGTGTATCGTGAATGCCCATTGGTCGTGTCCTATCTTACTGATCTATTGGTTGAGTGTGTGTGTGTGATGTGTCTGGTGCTCCATCTAGTGTCTAGCTAGCCTACATGCATTTACATTGATGCACATCACCACATCCCCCCTTTTTTGTATGTTCATATTTTCTGTACACTTTAAGAAAATTGAACAAAGAACAGGTTGATAAGGTAGGTATATACAAGTCATGGGAACAGTGATTAAACAATAAGTCCAAATCATTTGTGTGAGTCCAAAAACCATCAATCATCATGGTCAAATGTCTCTCTTGGTTATGAACACCATCAACGTCCCTGTGCCACAGGAACCAAGAAGTGGTCAAATCACTTCGCTGTCTGATTTGGAGTCCCTTTCTTTTTTCGATGTTTCTGATGGTGCTGTCGGATGGCATCTTGTAGCTGATAAGGTGTTGACGTTGAAGAGGTACCATCAACAGTATCATTCGAGGTCATGGAAGTGCCATATGTTGAAGTTGGATAAGACTGTACTTACTGGTTCTGGCCACATGCTGTGCGGGAAGGGTGATCCTGCTGAGAACCATTGAAGCTTGTCGAATTGGAAACAGAATTGCTGCTCGCATAAATACCTGGTGATGGTGTGAAACTAGAACCTTGCATCTGGCCAGGCTGGGGTGCAGCAAATCCTGGGCTGTAACTAAGGCATCTAGTCTGTAGTGCAGATTGCGCTTGCGATAGCCCTCCTTTGGCCTTGATTCCATTAGTGGGCAATCCGTAGTGCTGGCCTGTTTGAGAATATGCTGCATAGACTGCTGGCTGCTGCATGCCTGAATACTGGGTTTGTCCAGCAGGAGCTGTCATTGGCTGCACTGCTGGTGTGGAAACAATGTGTGGATATAGCTGTGGTGAATATCGGTGTATTCCTTTTGGACTGTAGCCATTGCTTGTTATTACTGACCCAGTGTAATTGTTAAGTGATCCATCTCCTGTCGTTGTGGCATCTGCTGTCACCCTGAGCGTGCCATCACTGAGGTTGCGGCACTCCCTGTCTGGAGTAAAGTTCAGCTTACGTGAATCAGAATCTGCGTTTGGTTGCTCCCCATCTGGAGTCTGGTCTGTTTTAACTGAGTCAGTGTTAGTTTGTTGATGCTCCCCGACCGGAGTCTTAGCAGGTTCACTGGAGTCAGCTGAGATTTCTGGAAGCTGCACGACTGGAGTCGGAACATGCAGGAATGCATTGACTTGTGGAGAGGTTCGAGTAAATGAGGGTGGAAGTATCGTGGTGTCACCGGAGTCACCAGTGGTCTCACAGTTATCATCGAGTGTCTCTGTACACACTAGCTGAGGTCTGTCACTTTGCACATCTTGCATGGGAAGTGGGATGCTGTCGTCACTTGTCTCACATACCGTGGGTAGAGCCTCAGTAGCTGCTTGTTGTTCACTTGGGTTTGGACTGTCATCGTCGGTTTGTTCTTCACTGTAGCATGATAGACCGTCATGGTCACCCTGCTGTGCACTGGAGCGTGATAGACTGTCATAATCTTCTTGCTGTTTACTTGAGCATGGCAGACTTGCATCGTCTGCCGCTGGTTGGTCAGAGGAGGTTGCTAGACCCTCGTGGTCATGTTCCTGCAAGGACTGCGCGTCGGAGTCTTGCGTTTCTTCTATCATGGAGGCTGTCCACGAGCTCGCTGCGGAGGCTTGTGACACTGGAGTCACTTCTTGTTCATGCAAGGACTGCGGTGTGGAGTCTTGCGTGTCTTCTTTCGTAGAGTCGGGAACCCTGAGCGGTGCGTGGACCACGCTCTGTGTGGCAGCAGGCCGCTCTCTGTGGGCTTGTACCGCTCTCTGTCTCTTGGTTTCAGGCTGCAGCATCATCCTGCACTCACGAGTAGGGATGTCATATCTGCTGGGCTGAAGATCCTCAAATCCAAAGAACGAATCCGCGTCTGCGTCGGATTCAATACGGGGGTCGCCAATGTGCAACACGTCTAGTTGAGGTTCGGATTTGGTACTGGGGTAGCCTCCCAAGGTGAAAGGTTCGTCCCAGTCATAGTCTTCTAGGACCATATCATCACTGTTTGCGTCGGAGCTGGCATTGGACTCGCGAGGTCCAGAGAAAATGTAAAGGCCGGTATCGAAGTATTCAAGGTCGGAATCATCGGTTTGGACGTAGGTAACTGCTTGTTGCAGGGTTCTTCGGAGGTTAATTTCATGCCCTGGTTCAATTTGAGGCATTGTGCTGTCATTCCAGGTGAAGGAATGTTTTTTTATGGCTTTAAAAGATTTTTTCTTTGATTTGGGACGTTTCCCCTTTAAATGGGCGTGGTCCGGGGCCTCTGACATCATGACGCACGTGACATCATACGTAGGAAGCGTTTGCGCATGCGCAGATCGCTGTTCCTTTACCAATGGCTGTTTTCGTGATTGCGCATGCACAGCGTCTCGCACATGCGCAAACAGACCTTCCCGTTCTGTGCGCTTCTCGCGCAACTGTGCAAGTGCAGACCCTTTAGAAAGATGGCCGCTGATCAAAACTGTTCTCTGCTCCGAGATCTCGGCATCATGGTGAGTACTGGCGCTTCTCTTTCCTTTTCTTGCTGGTTGGAGTGTGTTTTCCTCACAGTATTTGCCAAATTTGTCCAGGACTGCCTGGAAGTCGCTCCTGTTTTGCCCTTTGGAGAACTTGAATTTTTTTAAGATTTCTTCTGCTCTGGCACTGGCGATGGTGAGGAGAAGTTCTGTCCTTTCAGCATCGGCCAGGTCTTCTAGTTCGGCTGCCACCAGGAAGATTTCAAACTTTTGCCGGAATGCCCGCCAGTTTTCGCGGAGTTCGCCGTGGCACTGGAGCTGCTGCGGAACCCGGATCTCGAACATCTTGCCTGGGTTTTGTTGCTGGTTGTCACTGTACGCTGAGGTATAGCTATCTGGATTGAAACAGTTCAGTCCTGGTACCGTGATTTGTTATGTTGTAGGTGTAACATAAGCGGCTTCCTTGTGCTGCATTTGACAAAGGAAGGTTCAGACGTGGAGACAACTTCAACACATTTATTAAACGATTTACACTTCTATTACTCGGGTTCAACACTACTGCTAATCCTACTATAGCTACCCAAACTGACTAACCAGCTGCTGCAATCCACGTGGTGGGTGTAATATTGAATCAACCCTGTGTCTGTACTCACTGACTGACTCCACTGGAAAGAGGCAGATCATGTGTGTGGTGTCCTTTATATATGGGTTGGTGTAATGCCCCCCTGTGGTAGTGTCACCTCCGTGTGTATCGTGAATGCCCATTGGTCGTGTCCTATCTTACTGATCTATTGGTTGAGTGTGTGTGTGTGATGTGTCTGGTGCTCCATCTAGTGTCTAGCTAGCCTACATGCATTTACATTGATGCACATCACCACATTGTGCTTTTAAAAATTGTGAAACGGGCATGGCAGTTGCTGAGGGAGGTAGAGAGGGTGCTGACTGCTGTGCCGCTGGCCGGCAGGCTTCTGCCAGGGCTGGGGAGAGTAGTGGGGAGTGGCCAGGAGGTGGGCTGTGGGGTCGAGGTGGATGGGCACCGAACACCATTGCCGCAGCTGGCAAGGCAGCCATGCAGCTACGCACACCGCTGACAGCCCACTTGGAACATGGGTCGTATAGGTCCCCCCCTCACGGCACCGCCCTGGGTGCCATCTGGCCCCAGACGACCCATCAGCTGTATGGACGCACTCCAGCACAATCAGTGCCATCTTTTTGGCTGGGATAAGTGTGTGTGGGGAGTGTAATGTGTATGTGCGGCTGCAGCTTGTCAGCCTCCCGAGTGTCGATCACATGCGAATCCCGCACCGTTTCTCATTAGAATTGATGGTGTTCCACGCGTCACCGGTGTTAGCCCCTCATTAGTAGCAGAATCGGTGTACGTGTGGCGACGATTTTTCTGTTGTGAAAGTCTTCAGATTCTCTGTTGCCGTCAACTTCGGGTGGGAATCTCCGATTGCTGTGCCGAAATCATGTTCGCTGATTGGCCGGAGAATCCGTTGTTACGCCAAAATCGGTGCCGGTGCCGTTTTTCAGATGCTCCGCCCCTCAAAAATAGCCTAATCGTTGAGTACGTCGCATGCCATTGGGACAGCCTCAGGACATTACCTGAGACACCCCCCAATGCTCCACCCCCGATGGGCCGACTTCCCGACAGCGTCGGTCACGTGCCCTCTCAGTTTTCGGTGACCTCGCGTGGCGGCTGCGGACTGAATCCCGCCCAAGAGCTTTATTGGAAAGGTATTTACTCAACAGGCTGTAACGATAGGCTGACTGTCATCCCGCACAAACAGCCGATGAGGTCATCAATGTACCGTGCGATCAGACTCTTAAAGTGGCCTTGTTCCAATTCGGAACAGACATGAATACACAACACTTCCCTCCCCTTTACATCAGAGATTCCTGCAATGAAACGCAATGGGCAGGATTCTCCAACCCCCCGCCAGGACACCCCGCTGTCCATGCACAAGACTACGCCGGTCGGTCTGCGCATGCGGGAACCACGCTGGCGGTTCTGCGCATGTGCTAACTCGCGACGGTCCTTCGGCGCCGGTTGGCGCGGCGCCAACCCCTCCGACGCCGGCCTAGCCCCCGGAAGTGCAGAGGATTCGGCAACTTCCGGTTGGCCCGACGCCGGACTGGTTCTCGCCATTTTTTTACGCTGGCATCGGGCCATCGAGGGATTCAGGAGAATCCCTCCCAAGATAACTTTTGTAATCAAAATTTACAAAATGAACAATTAATACACATGACAGTCAGTAAGTTACATGTTTTGGAGGATGTCGATTTCTGTCTGATTGTCAGCGAACCTCAGTTGTCTGTGTTTTTGTGTTGACTGCAAGCTCTGGTATTTGTGGTGGAGTTTGGACCTCGCCCATTGTTGCCTCAACTGTTGATGTTGTGTTCACAGGTTGACTTGGTTTTGAAGTGCGCTTCACTGGGTTACTGTCTTCCACAGTTATTTCTGGTATTGTCAGGTTCTCAGGAATGTCTAGGTCTTTATATGACACAGTTTGGTGCAGAAAAAAAGCAAGTTACTGCGGATGCTGGAATCTGAAACCAAAGAGAAAATGCTGGAAAATCTCAGCAGGTCTGGCAGCATCTGTAGGGAGACAAAAGAGCTAACGTTTCGAGTCCAGATGACCCTTCACTCTGGCAAACTAGTGTGGTAGTATGTATTAGGAGTCATGTGGGGCTGGAAGCCCTAATGTCATTGGCTGACAGATCCCGGGTCCTGGTTGGCCGTTGACCTCTAGCTCCGCCCTGAAGGCGGAGTATAAGAAGCCGGAGTCCTCCCCCGCAGGCCATTCTACTATCGAGCTGCGGGAGAACAGACACGCTTAATAAAGCCTCATCGACTTCACTCTATTCGTCTCACGGAGTCTTTGTGCGCTACAATTTATTAAGCGTGCCTAAAAAGGACTATGGAGCTCAGGATCATCCCGGAATGCCTGAGGATCAGCCCCCATGCAGTGAACGCGGCAGCAGCCTTCAAGCACTGGCAAACTTGTTTTGAGGCCTACCTCAGAACAGCCACCGGCCGGGTCACAGAAGACCAAAAACTACAGGTCCTGCACTCGAGGTTAAGCACGGAGATTTTCTCCCTCATCGAAGACGCGGAGGATTTCCAGACGGCGTTCGCAGCACTGAAAAGTCTCTACATCCGCCCAGTTAACCAAATCTACGCTCGCTACCAGCTCGCGACGAGACGGCAAAGTCCCGGAGAATCGATGGACGAATTCTACGCCGCGCTGCTGATTTTGGGACGAGCCTGCAGCTGCCCTTCGGTGAACGCAAATGAACACACGGGCATGTTAATGCGCGATGCTTTTGTGGCAGGTATTAATTCCTCCCAAATCCGCCAAAGACTTCTAGAAAAAGAGTCGCTCGGACTCTCAGAGGCACGGGCCCTAGCAGCCTCTCTAGACGTGGCCGCGCGTAATACCCGCGCCTATGGCCCCGACCGCGCGGCAGCCCATTGGGCTCCGTACGTACCCGTCGGACAAACCCACCCCCCCCCCCCCGGACACCCCACAGGCTTGCGCAGTCCAAACGCCAAGTCGCACCGGGGGCGCCCGCTGCTATTTCTGCGGCCAGGCGAAACACCCCCGGCAGTGCTGCCCGGCCCGCGCAGCAATCTGCAAGAGCTGCGGGAAAAAGGGCCATTTCGCGGTTGTGTGCTGGTCCCGCGAGGTCGCCGCTGTCCCGGGAGAACAGGGATCCCTGCAAGCCGTTTACGCTCCCCAAACCCCCCAGCGCCCCATGTAAGACCCGCAGGCGCAGCCGCTCTGGGTCCCGACCACCGCGGTCCCGGGAGAACAGGGAGCCCTGCACGCCGCTTACGCTCCCCATCCCCTCCCCCCCCGCGCACCATGTATGACCCGCCGGCGCTACCACTTTGGGTCCCGACCACCGCTCTCCCCGGAGAAGAGGGAGTTCTGCGCATCTCTAACGCCCCCCAAACCCCCCACCCCGCGCCCCACGTCTGACCCGCCGGCGCTACCAACTTGGGTCCCGACCACCGCTGTCCCCAGAGATGAGGGAGCCCCGCGCGGTCCTAACGCTCCCCAACCCCCCCAGCACCCCATGTGCGACCCGCAGACGCCACCATTTTGGGTCCCGGCCACCACGAGGGGAGGAAGGGCGCCGCCATCTTGGACCACCCCAGACCTGTACGACGCGTGGGGGCGGCCATTTTGTCCACCCCCGCCGCCATCTTGTGACCCCCCAGCCATGTGCGATGTATGGTGGCAGCCATTATGTTCATCCCCGACGCCATCTTGGACGGCAACAACGGACCCCACTCCACTACTACAACCATGTCTCGCTTCAATTACGCTCGATCAAGCTCGGCCCCGGACACTCCAGACGACGACGACAACGGTGCTAATAAACGGCCACGTGACACCATGCCTAGTTGACTCCGGGAGCACGGAGAGCTTTATCCACCCCGACACGGTAAGACGCTGTTCCTTGACCACCTATCCCAGCGCACAAAAGATTTCCCTAGCTGCAGGATCCCACTCCGTACAGATCCAAGGTTTCTGCATAGTTACCCTAACGGTGCAGGGGAGGGCGTTCAAAAACTACAAACTACACGTCCTTCCCCAACTCTGCGCCCACACTTTACTGGGATTAGATTTCCAGTGCAATCTACAGAGTCTTATGTTCAAATTCGGCGGCCCAATACCCCCACTCACTATCTGCGGCCTCGCAACCCTCAAGGTGCAACCCCCGTCCTTGTTTGCGAACCTCACCCCGGATTGCAAACCCGTCGCCACTAGGAGCAGACGGTACAACGCCCAGGACCGGACCTTCATTCGGTCCGAAGTCCAGCGGCTACTAAAGGAAGGCATAATCCAGGCCAGCAATAGTCCCTGGAGAGCGCAGGTGGTAGTAGTGAAGACAGGGGAGAAACAAAGGATGGTCATAGACTATAGCCAGACCATCAACAGGTACACACAACTAGACGCGTACCCTCTCCCCCGCATATCCGACATGGTCAATCGGATTGCCCAATATAAAGTCTTCTCCACCGTGGACCTCAAGACCGCCTACCATCAGCTCCCCATCCGCCCAAGTGACCGCAAGTACACAGCCTTCGAGGCAGACGGGCGATTATACCATTTCCTAAGGGTCCCATTTGGCGTCACAAACGGGGTCTCGGTCTTCCAACGGGAGATGGACCGAATGGTTGATCAACATGGGTTGCGGGCCACGTTCCTGTATCTCGACAATGTAACCATCTGCGGCCACGACCAGCAGGACCACGACGCCAACCTCCAAAAATTCCTCCAGACCGCCAAAGCCTTGAACCTCACGTACAACGAGGACAAGTGCGTTTTTAGCACCAACCGGCTAGCCATTCTGGGCTACGTAGTGCGCAATGGGATAATAGGCACCGACCCCGAACGTATGCGCACCCTCATGGAATTTCCCCTCCCGCACTGCTCAAAAGCCCTGAAACGCTGCCTGGGGTTTTTTTCATACTACGCCCAGTGGGTCCCCCAGTACGCAGACAAGGCCCGCCCCCTAATACAGACCACGACCTTCCCTCTGTCGACAGAGGCTTGACAGGCCTTCAGCCGCATCAAAGCGGATATTGCAAAGGCCACGATGCGCGCCATCGACGAGTCCCTCCCCTTCCAGGTCGAGAGCGACGCCTCCGACATAGCTCTAGCGGCCACCCTTAACCAAGCGGGCAGACCCGTGGCCTTTTTCTCCCAAACCCTCCACGCTTCAGAAATCCGCCACTCCTCAGTGGAAAAGGAAGCCGAAGCCATAGTGGAAGCTGTGCGACATTGGAGGCATTACCTGGCTGGCAGGAGATACACTCTCCTCACCGACCAACGGTCGGTAGCCTGCATGTTCGATAATGCACTGCGGGGCAAAATCAAAAACGACAAGATCTTAAGGTGGAGGATCGAGCTCTCCACCTTCAACTACGAGATCTTGTATCGTCCCGGAAAGCTGAACGAGCCGTCCGATGCCCTATCCCGCGGCACATGTGCCAACGCACAAATTAACCGCCTCCAAACCCTCCACGAGGACCTCTGCCACCCGGGGGTCACTCGGTTTTTCCACTTTATCAAGTCCCGCAACCTCCCATACTCTTTAGAGGAGGTCCGTACAGTCACAAGGGACTGCCACATCTGCGCGGAATGCAAACCGCATTTTTTCAGGCCGGATGGTGCGCACCTGATTAAGGCTTCCCGCCCCTTTGAACGCCTTAGTCTGGATTTCAAAGGGCCCCTCCCCTCCCCCGACCGCAACACATACTTCCTTAATGTGGTGGACGAATACTCCCGCTTCTCATTCGCCATTCCCTGCTCTGACATGACCGCGGCCACAGTCATTAAAGCCCTGAACACCATCTTCACACTGTTCGGTTGCCCCGCATACGTCCACAGCGACAGGGGGTCCTCTTTCATGAGTGACGAGCTGCCCCAGTTCCTGCTCAGCAAGGACATAGCCTCAAGCAGGGCGACCAGCTACAACCCCCGGGGGAACGGGCAAGTAGAGAGGGAGAACGGCACGGTCTGGAAGACCGTCCTACTGGCCCTACGGTCCAGGGACCTCCCAGTTTCACGGTGGCAGGATGTCCTCCCGGACGCTCTCCACTCCATCCGGTCGCTATTATGTACGAGCACTAATCAAACGCCTCATGAGCGTCTCCTCGTCTTCCCTAGGAGGTCCTCCTCTGGAACGTCGCTACCGACCTGGCTGGCGGCCCCAGGACCCATCTTGCTCCGAAAGCATGTGCGGGCACACAAGGCGGACCCGTTGGTCGAAAGGGTTCACCTCCTCCACGCGAACCCGCAGTACGCTTACGTGGAGTACCCCGACGGCCAACAGGACACGGTCTCCCTGCGGGATCTGGCGCCCGCCGGCAACACACACACCCCCCCGACACCATTCACCCAACCCCCCCCCCTTCCTGCCACCGCCGCACCCCGCGACCGCCCCCTTCCCAGGAGGATCGGTTCCCCTCCCCTCAGGCCCGACCAAGAATAAAGCCCAAGCTGAAACTGTAAGGCTCCCGGAGACGACAACACCGGTACAAGCACCACCACCACCACCGGGGCCGAGGCGATCGACACGAACGACCAGACCGCCCGACCGACTCGTGGCGTCGATCTAAATCAATATATGGACTTTTCACAAGAACATTTTGCTTTTCTCCCGATACCTTCTGTGAATAGTTGTAACAGGACAAAATTGTACATACTGTAGTGCCATATGAATGTTTTCCTCCCAGGACCAGCCCTGTAAACCCTTACCACCATGCGAAGCATCACCCCGCCGGGTTCATTTTTGACAAGGGGTGAATGTGGTAGTATGTATTAGGGGTCATGTGGGACTGGAAGCCCTAATGTCATTGGCTGACAGATCCCGGGTCCTGGTTGGCCGTTGACCTCTAGCTCCGCCCTGAAGGCGGAGTATAAGAAGCCGGAGTCCTCCCCCGCAGGCCATTCTACTATCGAGCTGCGGGGGAACAGACACGCTTAATAAAGCCTCATCGACTTCACTCTATTCGTCTCACGGAGTCTTTGTGTGCTACAACTAGCTATAGTTTCTAAAAGTTGATCAGTGTTTCTTCTCCACACTGCATCATCCTGAGTTTGAACTGTGCAGGAGATCAGTCCGGTGCTGAGACGATGACAGGTATCCACTTCTATGGTCCCTGGCCAAGACTTCCTGACCGTTCTGAAAAACATGGCATTTAGCTCTGTTTTTACAGCGCAAAATCTGACTTTGCTGTTTCCTCTCAACAATTTACCTTGTCTTAGGTGACTTCAGCAGATCAAAAAATGCTGATTTACATGAGTAATGCCGGAGAACTGTGTGAATGTGTTGTATTCCTGTATGTCAGCAGAAATGGGTTTAGTTGTTTGACAAGGATCCTCGCTCACGAGTTACCTACAACGAATGGTTCAGCCAGTCCATTGTGGCAAGATGATAAGGAGCAGATCGGATGTATTGGTTTCCATTCTCCTGTCGATAATTTGTGAATTCTTGTGAATGAACTGAGGCCCCTTGTCGCTAACAAGTTGTTCAGGATAATTGAATCTTACAAAAAATCTGACCTGGGGCTGGATTCTCCATTTCAGCAGCGAAGTGCCGGCTGAAATGGAGAATTCGCGGGCGTTTTATGACGCCAAAATCGGCGCCGAACCCTCACCAATTCTGGGACCGGTGAGGGGTCAGTAGCAGCGCCGGGTGAAACTCCCGGCTCTCGGATCAAAAATGGCTGGAGAATGGTTGAGTCCCTGCTGGGTCGCGCCGTTCAATATGGCGCTGGCCGTGCGCAGACCCCACCCACCAAATGCGACCCCAGAAACCACCCCCTGGCCAACCCCCAGCCACCCCCCACCAGTCCCTCCAGTCCTCGTGGAAGCCACCGCAGCCAGCAGCATGGATCCTGCCTGAGTGCGGTGGCACAGGACACAGCCCACAGTCGCCATGCTGGGTTCTCGACCACTCAGACCACATGTCAACCGTGCAATCAGGAACTCGGCACATCGGGAGCGGAGCATTGCGGCAGGGCCTGCCAATGGCGTGCCAACACTGTTGCAACCAGGTGCAGAGACTTGAAAACCAGCGTAAAACCGGCGCCCCTCCAATTTGGGCATCGGAAGGGATTCTCCGCCCTATTGCCGATCACAGTATCTGCCGGGCAATGGAGAATTCCGCCCTAATCTTTCTACTGTTCTCTCCAAAGATGTAGGGTGTGATTCTCCACTTGCCGACGCTGCCCCCGCACCGAAATTTAATTTATGAAATGTTATTGTATATGTATATGCTGACAAAAGCAACGTCCATCTATGCATCCGGCTTGCTGAGAGAGATGCAATGGCCCAAGTATCGTTGTCAATGGCCGATGATCTGTTTGTAAATTACATTTCCGTCCAGATAGGTATTGGTAAAAATGTTTGCTTCTGAAAATCATGCCTAGAGCTTCTTTCTCTATCTGTGCACAGTTCATTTCTGCTTTGTTCAAGGATCTTGATGCAAGCGCGATTTACTTCTTCTCACCATTTTATCCAATTAAGGGGCAATTTAGCATGGCCAATCCACCTACCCTGCACATCTTTGGGTTGTGGGGGTGAGACCCACGCAGACACGGGGAGAATGTGCAAACTCCACACGGACAGTGACCCAGAGACGATATCGAACCTGGGACCTGGCAGCAATGCTCACCACTGTGCTGTCCTGCACATTCCTTGAAAATCTTCGGTAGACCTGCTTCGGTCTCTGATATGTGATTCACCTCGGCCCAGTTTAGTTTGATTAGCTCCAGCCAGGTTCTCCCCATGAGGGCTGGATAGTTATCTTTAATGATATGCAGGGACAGGTCTGCAGTCCGTCCGTTTAGCTGCACATTTACATCAGCACGGCCCCTCAACAGAGCTGCTTTCCCGGCACAGTGTTATCTTTGAGGGTTTTAAGGAAATATATCATAGTTTCTCTTCGGAAATAGTTTCTGGTACCAATGAAACGGCTGCGCCAGTGACCACTTCCATTTTCTCCAGTTGACCAAACAGTAAAGGAGTGTTCCAGTGGTGGTTCGTTGAGTGTTCCAGTGGTGGTTCGCTGTGCCCGCAATGGCCAGTACGTCCAATAACAGTTTGTCATCAGACTGTGACCCTGATCCTTACTCGCACCCTCTTTGTATCACATGGATCTTTTTCCCTCGATTCAATTATCCACTTGATACAGTTGGTTCTTGCTTCTTATAGTTCTTGTTTGGAACTGGTTGTTTCTTTCTCCAACAAACACGTTTTGATGTGCCCCTTGTTATTAAAGTTCCTGCATTTTGCATCTTTGCACCAGCAGTCTGCTGCTGTGTGCCCGGTTTTTGCACATCAGTGGCAATTTGAAACATGTGTCTGCGTTCGAGTCTTAGGCGACATTTTATGGCTTGTAGTGCTCAAATTTAATTGTTGGGCTTCCTTAGCTGCTAATTCCATAGAGATCGGGACTTCTGAAGCCATCATTAGGTCTAAGTTGCTCTCTGTTAACAGCCTTTTTTGGATAGCTTCGCTTCTTAGCTTCTTAGCCCACACACTAGCCTGTCTCGAATGGTGTCATTCAAGAACTCCCTCTCGAATAATACAGTGGATGTACCTACACCACATGGGTTGCAGTGGTTCAAGAAGGAAGCTCAGCACTGTCTTCACAAGGGAAATTAGGGACGGGCAACAAATGCTGGCCTAACCAGCTATGCCCACGTCCCATAACAATGAATAAAAATAAAGACCTTGCCAAATTCACAGTATTCAGCTAATTTCTTCAAAGCAGCTCCGTATTGTGTGATTGATTCACTATCTTGTTGGTTACATTCATAGAACCTGAATCTCTGAGCGATGCTTTAAATGGTCCTGCAATATCTCCAGAATTTTATAATAGCCTTTTGAGCGTCGTTTTTCTGGCTGTGCCAGGAGGTTGAATGTTACCCCCCCTCTCCCCCGCACCATGCGCTTCCCTCCTCCATTGTACTCATGAAAGTTGGGATGGCAATATCTACCACAATCATGTTTGTTTGGATAAAATAATCAAATCTTTCAATTTATGAGCTCCACTCCTCAGTTCTCATAATACGGTCCTGTGGCGCCAAATATCCCCACTATTTTTACTAAGGAAATTGCTTGCATAAGCACAATGCGTCACAAATGTTTTTTCAAACAAAGTACCCTGAGCTCAGCCTGTTTCCTACTGAGTTTCGGAACGCCGCCCCCCCCCCCCCCCCCCCCCCCCCCCCACCCCGCTCTAAACTATTGTTGCAGGGTACTTGCTATTCACCGTGCTCCAGTACTGGTCCAGATCATTCCGGGCAGAGAACGTGGCAAGTTTCTTTTCGATGTTTTCCTCCCCCGAAACCTGTGTTTAAATTTTGGTTCCTTCTATCGCTGCGATCAATAATTGGCACTACTTCATCGGCAGTTTTGCTTCTTAATCTGTATTGGATTTCAGCGCACGGATCAACGATTTATCTTTTTATTTGCTTCTTCGGAAGACTGCTAGCATGGTTCTGACCTCCTCCTCGCCAATTTTCTTTGTGGTATTTTCAAAGGAGAGGCTTGCAGGCCATGAAGGTACAAACAAAACAAAAGCTTTCTCAGAAACGCTCTCAACACGCCGTAAAGCGAGGCTGTCCATTTACCTGTGCAACGGCCAATAACATCATCAATACATCATGTGGTCAAACTCTTAAAGTGACCTTGTTCCAATTAGGAACAAAGATGAATGCACAACAGAACTGGACATTGCTCTCTCAGCATTGCACTGCAATAATCCTACAAACACGGCAATCCTTACTTAGACTTTCTCCCCAGATTTACTGCTCACTTGCTGTTGCTTATTTCATGCATTGAGCAATATTGTTACAACACGTTAATTAATTATAAGGTTATTATAATTATAATATCATTGTGGTTCAATCTGTGCTTGAGTTGTTCTATGATGGAAATTATACTGTACATTTATGATTACCACATTTTCTCATTTAAGTTATTTTAAAGTTTACAAATTGCATTTGCTAAAACCTTGTGCAAGCAACCATTACAATGGTGTTGGATAATTACTCCAAAGACAATCCTAGTCTTCAGCTAAAACAGAGAAAAAGGAATCTTTTTAAATGGATTGAAATCTTGCCCAGCGCACTGAACTCTGCACTGAAATTCAACATGTCTCCCTTGCTTGTGCGAAGCTCTGTGCTGAGATCACAGATTAGTAAAATCTATGAATTCCTATGCAGGTTCAAGTAATAAATATCAGACGGAATTTAATCCAGCCCACCGTGGCTGAAACCATCAGGGAGATGCCCGGCGATGACAAAACCTTTCCCGATTAAGTCGGAGGGCGTAAAGGGGCTGACACTGTTTTCCTGGCCACAGGATGTCAATTAGACTCATTACTTGAGTGAATTGACATCCAGCATCCCGGAGCCCACTGTAATTCAGTGGTGACTCAGGGATTAATCAGGAGCCGCATGGCTCCCCAGTGCTTCCCAAAGGCTGCCCAGTAAAGAGTGCTGGATTTGCAGTGGGCTCCTGGGAAAGGGGTGAAGGTGGCGTGGTATCGTTCATTAGCAGACGCCCTGTGCCCAAACAAGGGACCTGATATTGCTGAAAGCCACACGGCCTGTCCTTGTCTCCAAACTCTTTCCGCTCCTCCCTCGTGTGACCCCTACCCTACGATTCCCATCCTGCTCTTACTCAGCTTTGGCTTGGTTTCCCGTGGCAATCCTGGGCTTCTGGTGGTTGCATTGGCACCCCGATGCTGGTGGTGCTGTCAGCAAAAAAGAGCTACCAGCCTCTGATAGGCCTGCCGCTCTCAATAAGCTGAATTTCCACCTCTTGAGTCCTGAATTCCAGGGAATGCCCAATAATGGGTTGCCTTTTAAGTACCTGAAGGGCACTCAATACATTTGGGCCTTTCCCATGGAATTGTCATGAGTTCCTCAATAGTTTTCCAACTGGTGGGTGAAACCCCTGTCAGGCTGATTTTCGCCCACCCATTATGTTTTCTCTAATTTCTTCATTTTCATTTTTAAAGCTATTTTCTTTTCTTTAAATGCTGCTCCCTCCTCCCTTCCCTACGGTATTTTGTTTTACTGAATTTTTGTACTGTATTGAAGACAATGGTTTTAGTCGACTTCCAGGATTTCACAATTGGGGCCTTCATGTGTGTTTGGTTAACTGATGCCAGGGTGCAATGTTGCATTAAACTTGCAAAGTAAAGAAAGCAGCAGGGTATGCTCCATCACTCGTTGGAATATGGCACATGCTGAAGAAACTTTGGACGGCAGCCTGGTGTACTCATACAAACATCAGTATGTGTTGATGGTTACATATTTCTGTGAGACCGGATCAGAACTAATTGAAGATAAGCATGGCTCATGTTGAACTTGGTGAAGGTACGCCCTCCGCTGAGCCTCATGTACCGGATAAGGAGCCAAACAGTATCCTTGATTGATTGTCATCTTATAATCTCCACAAAGGTGGACAGAATCGTCAGGCTTCACTGCCAGCACAACCGTAGCAACCCAATATGTGAATTGCACCGGGCGGATGATTCCCAATTACTATAGGTGGTCCAATCCTGCATCGATCTTTGGCCTTAGTGCATGGGGGACAGGGCGAATCCGGATATCATGGTTGGGCCTCTAGGTCCACTTAGATCTTGGCGAGGCCCCTCGGATGACACCGAGCCCTTCCCGGAAACCCCCTGGGAAATGTGCCAATACCACGTCCGGCCCCTCAGGGTACATACGGCACACTTGCTGCCAGTCCAATTGGAGGTCTTTCAGCCAATCGTGCCCCAGCAAATTTGTCTGTGCCTTTCACTACCACCAAAGATAGATTTGTCAACTATGTCCATATTCCACGGGAACTTCAAAGGTGCCCACGATCTCCAATGATTTCCATATGCATGTCGCCGCAAAGCGTTGGTGTCTCACAGTGCCAAAATGTGTATGCCTGAGCGATTTGGTCCTAAGTGCCGTGGTTGATCACTGCAACTGCGGCTCTGCTGTCAAGCTCCAGTTGTATTGGGAAACCATTGATTCAGACCGTTATTTGGATGGGCACTACCAATGGTGCAGAGATGCAGCAATGGTGGTGGGCCCCCTCCAGCTGGTCGTCTACGAAATGTGTTCGCCCTCTGGAATGGTCATCAGGGTAGCAGCAGTGGGCGGGATTCCCCTCCGGCGTCTATTTCATCTGCTCCTCCTGGCACCGGTCGCGTATGTCGGGGGTCTCTGTCATGGGGAGGTACGGCGTCTCTCGCTGGGAAGTGTTGCCGTTGGTCCTGGTCTCCTGGAGTGCGTCGCCAACAGAGGGAGTCTGGAACTACGGCATGGGAGAGGGCGCTCAAAGCCCTCTTGGGTGTCCTAGACTTAGGACAGCCATTCCCCGAAGCTCATGGACACCGCGTGCAGCATGTTCCCGGAACAAAGCTATTTTGGTTGCTTTCTTCAGGTCAAGGTTCTTGAGCTGCAACACCCTGGATGTTGCAGATCAGCCAGTCTCTGAGAGCCTCAGATGTGGCATTGTAGCACAGTGATTAACGCCAGGGACCCGGGTTCGATTCCCGGCTTCGGTCACTGTCTGTGCGGAGTCTGCATGTTCTCTTCGTGTCTGCGTGGTTTTCTTCCAGGCGCTCCAGTTTTCTCCCACAATCCCAAAAGACGTGCTTATTAGGTGAATTGGACATTCTGAATTCTCCCTCTGTGTACCCGAACAGGCCCCGGAGTGTCGCGGCTAGAGCATTTTTACAGTAACTGCATTGCAGTGTTAATGTAAGCCTCGAATCTAGCGATCTCTGTCCTGAATGTATTCAACAACTGAGTATCAAATGTTGCATGTGGTAGAGAGATCCAAAGATCCAAAACTCTGAGGCAAGGAATTCCAAGCAATACCTGCAGAGTTTTGGTTTTCAGTTCCAGGCCTTGGCTTTTGTTAATCCTAACTCCAGGAAGCAGAGTGGTAGTTTTTATGACATCTTTCCCAGCAGTTCTGTCATCCATACCAGATACTCCAGGAATGTTGTACACTCCACAAACACGTCATGCAGTTTCCAGCAGGGATAGAATTGTCTTAAGCATAAGAGCATGAATATTTGTTGGCCATTCGCGTAGAAGCTGCAGCTCAAAGTCAGGCATTTGGCCTATATGTTGATACTCAGTTATGGAATACATTCAGGACAGAGACCGATAGATTATGAATACGAAGGGAATGGAGGGATATTGCTTGATGGTGGAATTGAGCCAGATGATCAGTCTTGAACATGATCAGATCGTATGGAATGAGAGAACAGGCTCAATGAGGCCAAATGACCTACTCCAGCTCGATTTCTTATCTTCTTCTGTTAATATGTCATACAAGTTTCCTCCCACTTTAAGTAACTCTTACCACCCTGCCTCTATAACTCTCTATTCCCTTCCCCCTCCTGGTTGTTGAACAATTTCCCTCAAACACACTGACTAACTACATGCTCTAACTACTCTGATGAGTTCCACATTCTCAGTAGTCGCTGTCGAGAAATTTAACAGCAACTTGCATTAATTTCTAATTTGCGCCTAAAGTCCTCAATTGTTTTGTTAGTGTCCATCTGTTTTGAAGTCAGCAACAAGTCCAAACAGTGTCTCAGGACGTGCAATAAAACCCCATTGTAATCATAAAGACTTCTCTCAGGTCTCCGGCTAGCCTTCCACAGAACTTCAGCCTGATCAATCTTTCCTGATAGTTGAATATTAGCAATTCTTTTCTTCCTTCAGTCTTTTATTTTGAGGAGTGGAAATCAATACTGAGCACAGTACTCCCAAGTGTGGGCTAGACAAACTTACATCCAAATGTAAGATCATCATTCTGCTATTGTATCCTATTCTTTTCTAAATGAACACTGGTATTTCCCCTTTGTGTGATCTTATCAAATTGATTTATGTGCCTGAATATCCTGACCTCTCCAATTCACTGAGATAACAAATGCTTAACATCAGTGATCTTTGTGATGCACTCTTCGATATCATAAACTCTCGTGCTCCTCTCCGTCCCACTGTTGTAGCCAAGACGGATGGAGTCTCATCTCTGAGAATGCAGTACTGGAGATAATTTTCTGGTCCCCTGCCGGTGGGCTTACAGATGGGGGAGCCTGTAAAGTTACCCAGATGGCCTTCACACCACCCTCCCGCCCACACCAATTTTACAGTGGGACAGGCGAGGCCTCAGCTAGTCCACCCTTACTCAAATTGAATCCATTAAGTGGGAAACTAATGACCACAAGGGTTATTTCCTGCCTGGCCTCAATGTTGAGGCATGTAGGAGGAGTTCAGCGGCAGGAAGAAGCCCGGTAAATTATCCAGTTCAGGCCTTGGGCGGGGAGGGGGTTGCACCTCCTGCAATGGCTTCCAATTCACATCGGGCACTCTCACCACAAGGTCTGCCACATGGGTGACCCTTCCCCTGGCCTCTTCATAAAGTCCTCCACCTCTCTTTCGCCATCTTCACAGGCCTCACCTCCCCTCCCCACTGTGAGACCACGTGGAGGGACTAACGTTTAAACAAGCCCAAAACAAATTCCGCTACCTGGGGTTCCAAATTGCCTACGACTGGACACGGATCCACAAATAGAACCTGACGGGTCTGGTGGAGGAAGTTAAAAGGGACCTGCAGAGGTGGGACACACTCCCAGTCTCCCTGACAGGGAGGCTGCAGACAATAGGGGCTGGTTTATCTCACTGGGTTAAATTGCTGGCTTTTAAAGCAGACCAAGGCAGGCCAGCAGCACGGTTCAATTCCCGTACCAGCCTCCCTGAACAGGCGCCGGAATGTGGCGACTAGGGGCATTTCACAGTAACATCATTGAAGCCTACTCGTGACAATAAGCGATTTTCATTTCATTTCATTTCACAATCAAAATGAACATATTGCCCAGGTTCCTCTTCCTGTTCAGATCCCTCCCTATCTACATCCACAAGGCCTTCTTCAGCACTGTAGATAAACTAACATCTGTGTGTGTGTGTGTGTGTGTGGAGGAGGGGAGGCGGGGGCGGAGGGAAGGGGGAGGTGCGACGGGAGGTGGGGGGAGAAAAGAACCCGGGGATCCAAAACAATGGTCCTGCAAAGGAAAAGAAGTATGGGAGACCCAGCCCTCCCAAACCTACAGTTCTACCACTAGGAGGCCACAGCAGAAAGAGTGAGGGGATGGGTGAAGGAACCGGGAGCGGAATGGATGAGGTTGGAGGAAAGTTCCTGCATAGGGAAATCCCTCCAAGCTCTAGTCACGACCGCACTCCCATCCCCTCAGATCAAACACTCAAAAAGCCCAGTAATGGTAGCCATGCTGCGCACGTGATATCAAATGAGACACTTCGGCATAACTGAAATGCCCACTATGACCTCCATCTGAAACAACCACAGATTCACATCCATAAAATGGATGCCAAAGGGGGAGGCAGGATGAGGCACACTGACACTTAGCGACATGAACGCAGAAGCCAGAGGTTACAACTACCTAAAGGGAATGAGATGAGGTATATACAGGTCAAGAACTTCCTTCGTAAGGAAATGTTGACTCACCCCGGAAGCCAGGTCACTCGCTAGTTGAGGGAACTGTTGGAGGTGGGCGACCTAGGGAAAGGGATCTGTGGGGACCTATACGGACGACTATTGGAGGAGGTACATTCCCTCCTGGATGAGACAAGGAAAAATAGGAGGAAGAACTAGGCATGGAAGTAACAAGGGGTATTCTGGATCGAAGCACTAAACAGGGTGAACTCCACCTGCACATGCACAAGGCTAAGTCAAATGCAGCTAAAGGTGGTGCAGACAGCGTACCTAACCAGAAGCTGAAAGAACAGGAGGTGGAGGGCAAATGCAAACGGTGCCAGGGAGGCCCGCCCAACAACACCTACATGTCATGGGTCTGCCCGAGATTTGTTGAGTTCTGCGCAGCCATCTTTGAGGCAATGCCCAAGGTTGTGGGTGTGAGGGTGGAGCCATGTCCAAAAAGTGGCAGTCTTTGTGGTCTCAGTGCAGCCAGAACTCTTTATGGTGAGCGATCTGACACCCTAGACATTGCTCACTAATCGCCCATTGAAGAATCCTGCTTGGCTGGTGATCAGCAGCACCACCGAAAGCTGCAGTCTTGCTGTCCGACCTGTCGGAATTCCTCCAACTGGAAAAGATAAAATTTACCATCTGTGGGTCGGAAGAGGGCTTCCACAAGACGTGGAAGCCATTCACCTACTTGTTCCAAGACATGTTCGTAGCCAGCAACCAGTAGAGTGGGATGGGTGTGGGGAGGGTAGGGGATAAGGGTGGTGGGGGGGAGACACAAACAAACCACCAATCGCAAAGGAAAGGGAAAGGCGGGGAGGGGTGAAGGGAAGGGGAGAGGGGGCTGGCAAAAGCCTATCAAATAGACCGTGGCACACAAGCAATGTAGGAGACAGGCCCAAGGGCAGGTAGAAAAGGCAAAGGCAGCAACAGCACGCTGCACTAGACAAGCTAGGGCCAACACTGTGTAGTCCAGCTAAAGCAGAGCGGCCAAAGGGGGCCCACAGAGAGGGGGGGGGGGTGCAAAACATGTAAATATGTAGACTAATCCTAGTTTGCTTGAATTGTTTTTGTCTTCTTCTTGTTCTTCTTTGACATCTATCACTTGTAATTTTTAATTTTTCTTTGGTGCTTTGCTCAACACTGTGTGCGGTGATGAAACTCGTAAACCCCACTCTACTGGTTACTGCCCCACTCTACTGGTTACTGGCTACAAACTCGAACTGGGATGTGGAACATAAAAATGTGAAAACCAATAAAAACATTTTTTTTAAATTGGCCAGCACCTCTCTGAGATAGACCTTCCTCCCACGTGATGGGTGGAATCCCTGTCTCCAGACATTGAACGCCCATTGAAGTGTCAAATGGTTGCCGAGCAGTCAGTATAGGTGGAGGGGCATTCCCCGCTGATGCCCTGGGTAAAAGGAGAGAAAACCCCACCACCCAAAAAATGCTGATAACTTTTTCAGGACTACAGTGAAGAATCAGCCTTTATTGTGAATTCAAATCAATAAGCACTGCTTGTACTCATAGCCCTTTGACTCAGAGAAAACATGAACTAAGCCAATGTTACACAATAGGGTATGGAAAAAAACACCGAGTCCTGAAGATTTCCAGGAAAAGTTATGTTCTGCCATCTCCTTTCCTCCCTCCCTCAATCTCCCACAGGCATGCGAAAGGATAATGAGATTTGGATATCCCTTCCCATCAGAGCTTTGTTCTGAAGTTTGCAGTGAATTTCTTTGTTGTGCGTTTTGGGGCTATCATCTAATTCATCACTGACTGGAAGAAGAATCTAACCAAATTAATTTCCCTTCACGAAAGCCAGCTAACTGCCACAAGCACTTAAAACTGCTCTAGCTTCTTAAACAATCACAATTAATGCTGTTAATTGTGCCAATTCCTCTCAATCACTCCAAGAAAAACAGTGTTAAAGAATCTCAAGCATATTCATCCCATGGGCTTTGTATAGTTAGTTTCTTTCAACTCTGGGTGGTGAAAGATTGAATTCCTCGGCTGGTTCACGGCCTTTTGTCTTTTGTCTCCCAAACAGCTATTTTTTCCCCCTGTGTTTTTTTCCTCAATTCTCTTCATTCCCTCTGTTGCTAACCAGCCCATGTCTTTCTCACCACGTTTTTAACAAGAGCTGCTGTGCTCTGCTGTATAACTTTTCACAGAATCCTTTCACACACTAAAATAAAAAACATCTGTGTAAAATCATAAGTAGGAGAAAGTCCTATGTTAATCGCAGTTGTTTTAATTTGGTGGGAATTCCTTTGTTTCCCCGCCCTAGCTTCCTTGCAAGCTGATATTTTAAATGGTTCTCTCCTCGCTCTGGATATTGGCTTCTTGTTCAAAGCTTCCACCTTCACCCCAGTTAAAAAAATCTGCCAACAACCTATCAGTAATCCATCGCCTTATCCTAGGTTCCTTTCTTTCCTGAAATCCTTGAATATGTCAGGTCACATGTTTGGCCCGATTCTCCCAAAACTTCCTGTTTGCAACAATCTATCTAATTCTGCTCCTCCCAAAGAATGGAACCTGCCTTAATGAGAACCATGAATTAAATTCTCGGTGACTGTGCTATGAAATACCTCTTTGACCTTTACCTTCATTATTTTACAGGATTTTAAGTCAGCCCTTTCAAATTCACTCAGGCTATATAGCACAGAAACAGGCCATTTGGCCCGATCAGTCAACACTGCTGTTTATGTGCCACTCATGCCTGTTTCAATATTTTCTCAGCTAAATCTATCACTGTACCCCTTAATTCCCTTATCCGACAAATGTTTGGCTAGCTTCCCCTTAAATGCATCTGCATTACTTGCTTCAATCAGTCCCTTCAGTAACAGCTTTTACATTCTCACTACTGAAGTTTCTTCTGAATTGGATTTCCTGATGACTATCTTATATTGATGGCCTTGAGTTCCATTCATCCCCCCAAAATAAACCATTCTGTCTGTATCCACTCTATGCAAACCTTTGTTAATTTTAAAGACCTTTAGCTCTTTTTTATCCCAGAGCAAAAAATACCCAGCCTTACAATCCCTTTCCGACATTTCCCACACATTTCTCACATTAGCCTTGTGAATTCTCCCTGCACCCTGTTCCTTCATATCTTTTTTCAGATGTGTCTTAACTAGCTTTCTCAGTGCTAATCTGCTTGTGATGTGTAAATTGGTTTATTAACATACTGGTGCGATAAAGCTGCTGTTTTATTTCAACATAACAATTAATAAAACTATTTGGTGTGTGAACAGGCTTCTCACTCAGCAACAGGGAGCAAGTTAACTGTGCTGGTACATTATAACTGAGCAATAAAATCATTTTGGTCTAGTTTTTTGAAAATAAAATGTATAATGTTGACTTGCATGTTTTCTCCTCAATCGCATATGTCTCGGAATACTTGGAATATCAGAGTATAAGAAATGCTAGTACAATTAGACCATAAGATCTGTTGAAAATACCCTTTGATGCAGGATGATCATGGGCTGGCCTTTTCCTCCACAATCTCCATCTCTCTTGATTGCCAGAGATCAAACACCTGTCTATCTCACTCATATTTTATGATCAGGCAAGGGGAAGTTGAATCGACCCCCTTTTTTCCACTCCTCAATTGACCACAATAGTTTTTTTTAAAGATTTGCTTCAATGAGTGTTTAGCTGTTTACAAGTAAACAGGTTTCCTGCTGAATGTTTCCAGACTGGCTCATTGCTCCCTGCTTCTTTGGGTAAGTAAGCCTTGTTAGCTAAAATCAGTTTTGGCATGTGGGGAGGGGACGAAGAGTTGATGTAAAGGAGGGATGGGCCAGGATTGCAAAAAAAGGTCAAGGTCTCTGTGGAATTCTGACAGGGAAGGTGAGGGGTGTAATGATATGTATATAGACAAGTTAGGGTTAATTATTACATCTCTGTGTAAATCAAACACCAGAGGGCACCACCACTTCTCTGTATTTAAGTCAGACCCTGAAGGAATTCTGGGAGTAGCACAGGTGAAAGCATGGTGAAAGCATCAGAAGAAGAATAGATTAGACAAAGTTAGCACAAGGTTAGATCATAGTGTAGTTAGTGACTATTTAGATTATTGAGTACTGTAAGACAGATTCAATATTACTTTATTATTTACTATAGCTCAGTAGTGTGTTCAAACTTCATTTAATTAATAGTGTAATAATAAATTAGTTTTGTTTCCATCTTATGATTGGTGAATTCTTTGTCATCAACACATTGGATCATTCTGAAACAAAGGACAAAGAATATAACATATTGCCACAGATGGTAATATAATAAGGGAAAGATGTGTTTGGTGGTGGTGTCATGCCTGAGTTGGCAGAAATGGCAGACGATGATCCTTTGAATGCAGAGGTTGGTGGGGTGAAAAGTGAGGACAAGGGAAATCCCATCATGGTTCTGGAAGGGAAGTGAAGGGGTGAAGGTAAAAGTGTGGGAAATGGTTGAGGGCACAGTCAACCACAGTAGGGGCAGCAACCTTGGCGCAAGTGAAAGGTGGACATGTCAGAACCGTTGTTTTAGGAGGTGTCATCATTGGAACAGATGCAAAGTAGATGGAGAAACTGCACACTCTATTTTTGTGTTGGAGATGTGGGTATGGGTTGGAGATAGGCCTGCCATAGCAATGGAGGTGGGTGGATGACGAGGTTGGCAGGTTTGAAGACCCATTTACTGGGTCATCTGCCCAATTGTATTTGTGGATGATAGACCTATTAGCCCTTGTCCTTCACCCCCCCCCCACCTAGATAAACTGATGCCTGGCTACCTACTCAACCTGTTTTTGTTGATATAGTTGCCAGATGGTCTCATTATGAATGAGTCACTGAGTTCCAGGAATGGCTAATGGACTCAGCCCAGAAGGCAATGTTGGCAGAGTTTACCAGGGAATACTAGGTTTGTTTGATTGATAGCTGCATTACTTTGTAATAATCTCCTCTGTTTTAAAGAGTTTTTTCAATGTCCGTGTGAGTATTTGATCAAGATTAAACATTTTTAAGTAGATTGAAGGTTTTTTTCAGTGAGACTTTCACTGCCTGTTTTTGAGTGACACTTTTATGAGTAGGTAAGAGGGGGAATGTTCTTCAAAGGGAATGCTAAAGGCATCATTTTTTTTCTTTTTTTGCTTCCTTACTCAAGGTTAAGGTCCCCTATGGCTCATTACTGAGGTGTGTGAAATTCCTCCCCAAATTAGACTTCATCAAAATTATTGAGGGATTTAAATACCCACGCATGCAATACAGCTGGCAAAGATGGAAATGTTCTGTGTGGTCTTACTACTCGTACCATTATCTCACGCTGGCGGAAATTACCAAAAACATGAATGGGTGCTGCAATCCTGAAAGTTAATCCCGTCCAATATTTTTAAAGGCCTTCAGACTCAGCCCTACTCCACAAAAATCTTGGCCTATCGCTGATCAACTCAGCATAGTGGTTAGCACAGTTGCTTCACAGCTCCAGGGTCCCAGGTTCGATTCCCGGCTCGGGTCACTGTCTGTGCGGAGTCTGCACGTTCTCCCCGTGTCTGCGTGGGTTTCCGCCGGGTGCTCTGGTTTCCTCCCACAGTCCAAAGATGTGCGGGTTAGGTGGATTGGCCATGCTAAATTGCCCTTCGTGTCCAAAAAGTTTAAGTGGGGGTTATTAGGTTACGGGGACAGGGTAGATACGTGGGTTTGAGTAGGGCGCTCTTTTTATGGGCCGGTGCAGACTCGATGGGCAGAATGGCCTCCTTCTGCACTGTAAATTCTATGACTCTATCTTGCCAATTAGTTAATGGAATTGCTATACAAGGAGTGGCAAATTCAAAGTTCATTTTTGCTTATTCATGGTTTGTGGTATTCAGCTCAGCCAACCTGAACTCTGTGGCAGCAGAGCACGCCAATCCAAATAGGGAGATTCAGTCTTCTATCCTACACCCAGTCCCCTCATCGCACCCTCAAGTAGTGTCTCCTGTCAAGATTTCAGGATGTTATAGCTGGGGACTATGGAGAACAGGCACTTCAGACTGTTCCACTTTCCAAGTTAATGGGGGGGAGGAATGCAATTATAAGGTAACTGAGAATCTCCAATGGTGAAAAGGCCTCAAGGCAAAGGAAATGCAGTTGAAATAACCACCTGAGCAATATGTTCCCCTGATTATCAATTTTATCTGTGAAGGGGCTGGCTAAGTCCCCCAGCCACTCATCATAATGTCTTTCTCAGGTGCTACAGTGATAGTTTTTAAACTTTACCAGACTGGCAAATTTTTATCACACTGCCAGGAATGACTGGCGCATTGCCAGGGCCCCTTGCACAATCCAATATCAAGAGACAGCTTCGGATACTCAATGGAAAATGGTGCGAACATTGGAAAAACATCTTTGGTTTTGTACCCAACAATCCCAATATAGTGGAGTTGACTGGCAAAGACGCCTATATCACAACAGAAACCAAACTTTAAAAATCTCGGGTCAGATTTTTGCCAAATCGGGATGACCTGGCAACTTTATAAAATGGCAGCTGGGACTCGGAAGTGAAAACCCCACCTCCATTTCTGGCATATCCTGTTTTTGCCGGCAAGGGAAACGGGTGGGGCATGGTTCATACAGGCATGAAACACAATCTGTTGGGCTATTTTAACTTAGTGCTGAGTTCAAAAAGATTCCATGTTCGGTGTTTCAAAGACCTTGGGCGAAATTCTCCGTTATCGGCGCAAAGTCCGCCGATCGGCGCAAAAAACGGCGCAAATCCGACTTGCGTCACGTTGGAAAAATGGGTCGAAAGTCTCTGGCCCGAAATGGGCTAGCAGCGGCGTAACGGGATCCGCGCTTGCGCACGTGGTTCACGCCGTGCAGCGTCATACGCGCCGCACGGCGTGACGGCTCATAAGGCCGCGCTGCTCCCCCCACCCGACCGGAACACCCGACCGGAACACCCGACTGGATGGCTGGCCGCCGCTCAGTCCCGAGGTTCGAGTCACGGGATGTGGAGGCGCTCCTGGACGCAATGGAGCAGAGGAGGGACGCCTTGTATCCCGGGCACGGCCGCAGAGTTGCCCCACGCCGCAGCCGGCGTCTGTGGAGGGAAGTGGCAGAGGCCATCACCGCTGCGGCCCTGACACCACGGACAGGCACCCAGTGCCACAAGAAGGTGAACGACCTCGTCAGAGCAGGCAGAGTGAGCCTCCCCCATATCCCCCCTCCCCATATCCCCCACATCCCCCTCCCCCAAATCCCCCCCTCCACCAAATCCCCCCTCCCCCATATCCCCCCTCCCCATATCCCCCAAATCCCCCATATCCCCCATATCACCCCTCCCCATATCCCCCTCCCCCATATCCTCCATATCCCCCCTCCCCCATATCCCCCTCCCCATATCCCCCTCCCCATATCCCCCATATCCCCCTCCCCATATCCCCCCTCCCCATATCCCCCCTCCCCCATATCCCCCTCCCCCATATCCCCCATATCCCCCCTCCCCCATATCCCCCATATCCCCCCTCCCCCATATCCCCCATATCCCCCCTCCCCCATATCCCCCCTCCCCCATATCCCCCATATCCCCCCTCCTCCATATCCCCCCTCCCCCATATCCCCCCTCCCCCATATCTCCCCTCCTCCATATCCCCCTCCCTATATCCCCCATACCCCCCTTCCCCCATATCCCCCTCCCCTATATCCCCCCCATATCCCCCATATCCCCCCTCCTCCATATCCCCCCTCCCCCATATCCCCCATATCCCCCCTCCCCCATATCCCCCCTCCCCCATATCCCCCATATCCCCAAGTGAATCCAGCCCTAACCTTAACCTCTGCAATGCACGCGCAACCGATGGAGTGCATTCATATACCTGCCTAACAGTGTTGCCTTTTACCCCTGCCACCCCCCACAGGAGAAGCGCGCACACAACAATAGGGAGCATGTGAGGACTGGAGGAGGCCCCACTGATGAGAGGCCACTGACCGATCACGAGGAAAGGGCCCTGGAACTGGCTGGCGGACCTGAGGACCGGGAGGTTGCTGATGCAGAGGTCGGGGGCGTACTAGCAAGTGAGCCACCGACAGCCCGTCCCCATATCCCCCCTCCCTTATATCCCCCTCCCCCATATCACCTGATCACTGCCTGCGTGTCTAACCATGCATGCTTCATTGTGTATCGCAGGATCAAACGTCCAGGCACCCATCCCCGCAGATGCAGACCGCCCGCAGGATGCCCCTCGGAGACCACGGGAGACGGAGAGACCCGGACCCTCCAGCATGCGACGCCCGCAGGATGCCCCTCGGAGGCCACGGGAGACGGAGAGACCCGGACCCTCCAGCATGCGACGCCCGCAGGATGTCCCTCGGAGGCCACGGGAGACAGAGAGACCTGGACCCTCCAGCATGCGACGCCCGCAGGATGCCCCTCGGAGGCCACGGGAGACAGAGAGACCCGGATCCTCCAGCATGCGACGCCCGCAGGATGCCCCTCGGAGGCCACGGGAGACAGAGAGACCTGGACCCTCCAGCATGCGACGCCCGCAGGATGCCCCTCGCACACCACGGGAGACGGAGAGACTTGGAGCAACAGGGAGATGACACCCCCGTCACGTGCGGGAGCGACCACCCAGCGACGAGGGGGGCAGCCACAGGCCCCCGTCACATCCGAGCCAGGACACCACTACCCAGGACACCACTACCCAGGACTCCATTACCCAGGACACCACTACCCAGGACACCACTACCCGGGACAGCACTGCCCAGGACACCCCTACCCGGGACAGCACTACCCAGGAAGACGAAATACCGGACAGTGACTCAGAGTGGATGGGTGGAGACGAACCCCCACCCCAAAGTGCCATGGACTCAGAGTGGGACGAAGCGCACGACACAAGGCCACTGCTGTCACCATCCACCATCGCAGAAACACTCACCTTGGTTGGGCACTTTAGTGATGAGGCGTCTGGTACACTCACGGGTGCGCACAACACAGCCATCCTGGTACAGCAGGTGGAGGTAGGAGCAGCAGAGGGGCCGGGCGGTCGGAGGGCAGCCCAGCCCAAGCGAACATCTGCCGCCCAGATGGATCCCGGGTTCCTGGAGTTACCACACCCACACATAGATCCGATGCAACCACCGACCCGGAGACGAGCGAAGAGGGTGACGGCCGGCTTGCGGCGGCTGCAGTCGCAGGTGGAGGAGTCCACCCGCGTCCAGGAGCTGGGAGTGGTGCCGGTCATACGTGCCACCCAGGCCGACACCGCACGGGTGGCGGCCGCTGTGGAGGCAATGGGTGTGACGGTGTCAGACATTGGGAACGGTTTGCGAGGCCTGGGGCTTTCCGTGCAGGCGGCGTCTGTGGCCCAGGACATGGCTGCCCTCTCACAGGAGGCCATGAGCCAGTGCCAGCGCCAGATGGCAGAGGCGCTCAACACCATAGCCCAGTCTCAGCAGGCCATAGCCCAGTCTCTGCAGGCCATCGCTGAGGGCATCGGCGCCAGTGGCCATGTGCGAGCCGGCGTCGCACTGTCACAGACAGGGTTTGCCAACCCCCTGGGCTCCATGGCTGCAAACCTGCAGACCCCTGTCGATACCAGCACGGGCCTCCAGGACTGGCAGCGCCAGATGCCGGGGGGGCGTCGGATGGCCAGTCCGTTCGCATCCCCCACCCATGTAGAGGCCGGGGGGCCATCGGGCACCCCGAGGGAGGAGGAGGTGGTGTGGTCCGTCCCGGGTCCCCCTGTAGGGGAGGTCCGGGAATACCGCGACACCTCGGACTCCCCCCCTTCCGTCCCAGGTGCATCGGGTGGGCAACGGGCAGGACAGGCTGGCAGCTTGCCATCCCAGTCGCCCGGGCCGCAGCCTGGCCCATCTATGCCAGGACGCCCCAGGAAACGGCCGCCAAAGGGATCCAGTGTCAGAGGGCAGGAATCACAGGAGTCCACCTCCAGTTCTGCTGTACCGTCTGGGGAACCACGTAGACGTAGTCAAAGGGCCCGTAAGGCCAAACAATTAGACACTGAGTAAGTTGGCATGGGTGCAGGGCACAGATGAGTTTTAGGGGCTAGGGCACGTGCATGAACTCCTTTGGTTATTAAAGTCAATGTTACACCTACAGAAGCTGCCTTTGTGCTCTGTCCAAAGTGTGCGGGGGTGTCATGTACGTTGATCGCAAGTGTGTGTGTGAGGGGTGGTCTTACCTCAGCCCCAGGTGAGTCTGCCCCGTTCTCCCTGGGCCGCAATCAACATCCCCCCGGGCAGAGGACGGGACCGTGCGCTGCAGTGTCACAGCCGCATGCAGGGATGGTCCGGGTGGATGCGTCCACCCGCAACTGTGTGAGCCCGGCCCGTTGTGCCGCAGGTGGATCGGCAATGGGGGGGGGTTGCTGTGCATGCGGGTGGGGTGGGTGGGGTTGGGGAGGGGGGTGAGGGTGCTGGGTGGGTGGATGGGTGGGGGGTGTGGGTTGTCGGCTGTTGCCATGGTGTGCGGTCTGTCTCCATACTACCCGATTCCCACACCCATCTAGTCAGTGAAGCGGGCGGCTATCAGTCTGTCCCGTGCCCGCTGGGCCAGCCGGTAATGGTGGACAGCCACCCGCCTGTGTCTACCCCGTCTGCCCTGACCATTACCCCCATCCCCCTCATCTGGGGAGGACTGCGCCTCTTCCTGCTGCTCCTCCACTCCGCCCTCCTCTGCCTGCGGCACATCGCCCCTCTGCTGGGCTACGTTGTGCAGGACGCAGCACACCACAATGATGCGGCCGACCCTATCTGACCGATACTGGAGGGCGCCCCCAGAGAGGTCCAGGCACCTGAAACGCATCTTCAGCACGCCAAAGCACCTCTCTATCACTCCCCTTGTCGCTACATGGGCATCATTGTAGCGGTTCTCCGCCTCATTGCGTGGCCTCTGTATAGGCGTCATCAGCCACGATCGCAATGGGTAGCCCCTGCCGCCCAGCAACCAGCCCCTCAGCCAGGGATGGCGTCCCTCGTACATGCCAAAGATGGATGACTGCGACAACACGTATGAGTCGTGTACACTGCCTGGGTATCATGCGGTGGTCGCAGACCACCTGTATGTTCATCGACTAGGTCCCCTTCCTATTGGTGAACATGGCCCTGTTATCTGCAGGTGGCTGCACGGCGACGTGCATCCCATCAATCGCGCCCTGGACCATGGGGAACCCGGCCACGGCAGGGAAGCCCACGGCCCGGGCATCTTGGCTGGCCCGGTCCACAGGGAAGCGGATGTAGCGGTGCGCCATGGCAGATAGGGCATCTGTCACTGCCCGGATGCACCGATGCACCGATGTCTGCGATATGCCGGACAGGTCCCCACTCGGTGCCTGGAATGACCCCGTTGCATAAAAGTTCAGGGCCACCGTAACCTTGACGGACACGGGGAGAGGGTCTTCCCCGCCAGTGCCACACGGTGACAGGTGTGTCAGCAGGTGGCAGATGTGTGCCACGGTTTCCCGCCTCATCCGGAGTCTCCTCCTGCATTCCTGGTCCGTGAGGTCCTGGTATGACTGTCGGGGCCGGTACACACGGGGCGCCCTCGGGTGTCTCCGTTGCCGTGGGGCCGTGACGTCCTCCTCCCCCTCCTCGTCCTGTCGGTCAGGTGTCCCTCCAGCCTGGGCGGCTGCTGCCTGTCCCTCTGCGGCAGCCTGCGCCGCCTCTCGGGCACGCTCCTCCTCCTCCTCCTCCTCATCCAGGGCAACAGAGACATTAGCGGCTGCCGCCACTGCGGCCAACATCGCTGGATGATCGGAAAACATGACGGCCTGGTGGGGTGGAGGGGAACGACGACATGTCACCATTGCCCATATCCCCTCCTGCCCCCAGCCAGGTGGCATGGACCACATGGGTCCAACTGTTGGAGGCTGGCACCTGGCCAGGTGGACCAACTCACTTGCCCTCGCATCCCGCTTCGCGGCACGGACCCCAACCTCCTCCCCGGCACGGATCCTATCCTCCTCCCCGACACGGACCCCCCATCCCCCTCCCCAGCACGGACCCCTCCCAACCTCCTCCCCGGCACGGACCCTATCCTCCTCCCCGACACGGACCCCCCATCCCCCTCCCCAGCACGGACCCCCCATCCCCCTCCCCGGCACGGACCCTCCCCAACCTCCTCCCCGGCACGGACCCCCATCCTCCTCCCTGGCACGGACCCCCCATCCCCCTCCCCGGCACGGACCCCACCCAACCTCCTCCCCTGCACGGACCCCCCATCCTCCTCCCCGGCACGGACCCCCCATCCCCCTCCCCGGCACGGACCCCCCCAACCTTCTCCCCGGCATGGACCCCCCAACCTCCTCCCCGGCACGGACCCCATCCTCCTCCCCGACACGGACCCCCCATCCCCCTCCCCGGCACGGACCCCCCCCCAACCTCCTCCCCGGCACGGACCCCCCATCCTCCTCCCCGGCACGGACCCCCCATCCCCCTCCCCGGCACGGACCCCCCCAACCTCCTCCCGGCATGGACCCCCCCAACCTCCTCCCGGCATGGACCCCATCCTCCTCCCCGGCACGGACCCCCCCAACCTCCTCCCCGGCATGGACCCCCCCAACCTCCTCCCCGGCACGGACCCCATCCTCCTCCCCGGCACGGACCCCCCATCCCCCTCCCCGGCACGGACCCCACATCCCCCTCCCCGGCACGGACCCCCCCCAACCTCCTCCCCGGCATGGACACCCCATCCTCCTCCCCGGCACGGACCCCCCATCCCCCTCCCCGGCATGGACCCCCCCAACCTCCTCCCCGGCACGGACCCCCCAACCTCCTCCCCGGCACGGACCCCCCAACCTCTTCCCCGGCACGGGCCCCCATCCCCCTCCCTGGCACGGACCCCCCCAACCTCCTCCCCAGCACGGACCCCATCCTCCTCCCCGGCACCGACCCCCCATCCCCCTCCCCGGCACGGACCCCCCATCCCCCTCCCCGGCACGGACCCCCTCCAACCTCCTCCCCGGCACAGACCCCATCCTCCTCCCCGGCACTGACTCCCCATCCCCCATCCCGGCACGGACCCCCCCAACCTCCTCCCCGGCACGGACCCCATCCTCCTCCCCGGCACTGACCCCCCATCCCCCTCCCCGGCACGGACCCCCCCACCCCCCTCCCCGGCACGGACCCCCTCCAACCTCCTCCCCGGCACGGACCCCCCATCCTCCTCCCCGGCACGGACCCCCCCATCCCCCTCCCCGGCACAGACCCCCCCAACCTCCTTCCCGGCACGGACCCCCCTCCCGGCACTCCCCCGGAGCCCAGCCCACTCTAACCACCCCCCCCCCCCCCGCCACACACATCCCGAGACACACCTCTCCCCACACATTCAGACTGCGGCCACGCCATCGCCTGCCCAGAGCCAACCCCCCAGGCTGTCACTCACCTCCACGCTGGTTGGCGTGAACCTGGAGCACAGGGTCACGCCGATGAAAAGGAGGTTTGATTTACTTCGACGTGAACGGTCATCACGTCGACGGGACTTCGGCCCATCCGGAAGGGAGAATATCGGCAGGCTGAAAATCGGCTGCCTTGCGCAGACCCGTGCCATTCTCCGACGGCAGCGGCGCCATTAACGCCCCGCCGACTTTTCTCCCTTCAGAGACTTCGGCAACCGGCGGGGGAGGGATTCACGGCGGCCAACGGCCATTCTCCGACCCTCTGGGGGGTCGGAGAATGACGCCCCTTAACCTGCAGTGTGGGAACACAGTTTTATGGAGGAGGTGTAAACGGTTGCAACGGGTGGATTTAACACCTGTTTAGGTGTCGTGATTTGAAGTGTTTTAATTCTCCTGTCATTTAAAATGGAAAAAAAAGTTTGCAGCATTCACTTGGACACACACGACTGAGGTACATTGATTGACGGTCCATCTGTTGTAGCTTCGAAAAAACAATTGCCACTGATTTGCAATTTCAATAAATTCCATTGTTTACATTTCCCAAGGTTTATCATTATAGCTAATCCCATTGTGAATGTTTGGTTGGGTCTCAAAATGTCCAGAAACATTTATCTCAATGGGAGCTCTATTGACATTTTAAGAGGTTATAAAAGGATTAGCTGTGTTTAGTGACAGGTTGACCACGTGAGGGGATTTACACTTTTGCACGGGTATATGATTTAGAGATATTTTTAGTGTCAAGGGTTTTTGAGCGAGATATCTATTTTTTTTTCACTTCTATATGGATCCTGATGTCTACCCATGCTGGATTTTGGATAAGTGGCTGTGCAGTGTACAGTGGCATGGGATGGAAATGAGAGGGTATGGGGATTGTAAGTGAGCATGGAGGGCGCATGGGGGTGAGGGGTGAGGGCTTAACAGTCCTGAACACAACTGGGCCAAAATCCTAGAGAACCGAGATGGGCCTTCTAAGAAGGCCTCTTCAGTACACGCCCCCCCTCTGTAGCCATCTCCAAACTGCCTCCGGAGACCTCGCTCTAACTAGCTCCACCTCGGCAAACCAGAAATATGGTAGGCAGGGGGCCCTGTTAGTGGTGGCAGATCAACCAGTCCTGGAAATTTCCTGACACGATCTTCCCACCTCATTGTTGAAATTTCAACCCACTGCCCATAAGTGCTTTAGATGGTCCTGAGATATTGAATGATGTTTCGAAATGCAACTTCCTTCTTTTTATTTTGTACCTGTTCTGGAGTACTGTTTGCTGCTCATGTACCTCATTTAAAACAGTTTATTGTTATCCTTGATGGTCAATCAAAGTGAGTTAGGACAGTAATCAGGAGTTCAGGAAATCTTGGAAAGTTGGATTTTATTTTCTGAGGAAAAGATAATGCTTAAAGGTGAATTGAACTTCTCACAATTGTGAAGAAAATTCACAAATGAGCAAAACTATGCTTGGTTCGAGCAGAAAACCAACAATCCACTGTCGAGTGCCCCAGCAGCCCATAACTCACCCACACCCAAGATCACAGCTTCCAAATACCGGAGCCCCGCAAGGCTGCGTACTTAGCTCCCTACTCTACACGACTGCGTGGCAAAATTTGGTTCCAACTCCATCTACATGTTTGCTGACGATACGACCATAGTGGGTTGGATCTTGAATAACGATGAGTCAGAAGACAGGAGGGAGATAGAGTACCTAGTGGAGTGGTACAGTGGCAACAATCTCTCCCTCAATGCAAGCAAAACTAAAGAGCTGGTCATTGACTTCAGGAAGAAAAGTACTGTACAAACCCCTGTCAGCATCAACAGGGCCGAGGTGGAGATGGTTAGCAGTTTCAAATTCCTAGGGGTGCACATCTCCAAAAATCTGTCCTGGTCCACCCACGTCGACGCTACCACCAAGAAAGCACAACAGCGCCTATACTTCCTCAGGAAACTAAGGAAATTCGGCATGTCCACATTAACTCTTACCAACTTTTACAGATGCACCATAGAAAGCATCCTATTTGGCTGCATCACAGCCTGGTATGGCAACTGCTCAGCCCAGGACCGCAAGAAACTTCAGAGAGTTGTGAACACCGCCCAGTCCATCACACGAACCTGCCTCCCAAACATTGACTCCATCTACACCTCCCGCTGCCTGGGGAAAGCGGGCAGCATAATCAAAGACCCCTCCCACCCGGCTTACTCACTCTTCCAACTTCTTCCATCAGGCAGGAGATACAGAAGTCTGAGAACACGCACAAACAGACACAAAAACAGCTTCTTCCCCGCTGTTACCAGTCTCCTAAATGACCCTCTTATGGACTGACCTCATTAACACTACACCCCTGTATGCTTCATCCGATGCCGGTGCTTATGTAGCTACATTATATACCTTGTGTTGCCCTATTATGTATTTTCTTTTATTCCCTTTTCTTTTCATGTACTTAATGATTTGTTGAGCTGCTCGCAGAAAAATACTTTTCACTGTACCTCGGTACACGTGACAATAAACAAATCCAATCCAATCCAAACGAGCAAAGGATTTTCTGTGGCAAAGAGTTAAAATATCAAACGACACACGTCAGACGTCGAATAAGAAAGTTTGACAGTATTTCACTGCAAGAAGTGTAACAGATTTATGGAGTAGGTTACTGGTCTGGCTTTGCTCCAAATTAGATGCATTTCTGCAAAGAACAGCGATTGGAGCAGATGGCCAGGGGTTGAGAGCCATGAATGGTGGATGGACTTTCTGATTGTAATGGTCTTTTCTTGTTCTGAACAAATTTTAATAAAATGTTGACAATATTTCAGTTAATAGCATTTGCCTGTCAATATGGTAAGATATTTTTGGCCTTCACATGACTAATCTCCCTAATGTTTGCAATATTGATTCATACCGTATCAAAGAACAGAACATCTTCATTTTTACGTTTGGCTCTTCCTCAGCTGTGTTTCCGATATTAAGTAGAAAGAAATGTGTAAAAGTGTGAGCACATTTAAATGCTAAACAGCTGTTTGATGGCCTATATACATGCTGTGAACACTGTTCTGTACCCAGAATAGGTTAACCATATGGTAATTCAGAAGACTGCTTTCAAAATAATGAGATGGTACGAGGAGACTTTCAAAAGGAGATTTCTAGGGCAGCATGGTGGCGCAGTGGTAGCACTGCAGTCTTACGGCACCAAGGTCCCAGGTTCAATCCTGGTTCTGGGTCAGTGTCCGTGTGGAGTTTGCACATTCTCCCCGTGTTTGTGTGGGTTTCGCCCCCACAATCCAAAGATATGCAAGGTAGGTGGATTGAACATGCTAAATTGCCCCTTAATTTAAAAAATGAATTGGGTACTCTAAAGTTATTTAAAAAAAGGAGATTTCTGCCTAATGTATAAATTTATACCAATGAAAGCTGGCCCAAATTGATGGAATCTGCCCCAAATTGATTTTGTGGCAGATGGCCTGTAGCGAGTGCATGAAAATGGAAACCAACCTCAAAATGCATAAGTAAGAAAAGGTTTTTTCATGCTTTAAGGAAGGGAAAAAAACTTCCAGTGCACAATTCCCTGAATGTGGCTGAGCCGATGTGTGCTGTGATAAAATTCTAAATAGGAAACATCTGTAGGGAGATATTTGCAGCTAGAATAAACGGTAAAGATAAAACGGAAGATTATCTATTCCCTAATCCACAATAAAATTGATAGCAGAATTCTCTGTGGATTAAAATGAAGAAGAAAAGCTATCAAAAGTGATGTAATCAAGAGCATCACTAATGAAATGGGTTCTTGGGCTATTTACATTTAAATGGGAAAGCAGAGATAATTCAAGGGAATCCACACATTTGAAATTAAAAAGCCAAAACAAAAATGGAGATATGGCTAATAGAAGAATAAAAATTCAGTATAACCCATTCGATTTCCTTCACCTGTTAACTAGTTTCAAATTGGTAACATACAATTTCTGATGAGGAATGAGTTTTAGCGAGGGGCACATTGTGGTTAGAGAGTCGAGGTTGAGTGATAGGCAGGCTGCTCCCATACTGCCTTTGCTTCATCTTCTCTGTTAATTAGTTGAGTATTTGAGATATATACCAGTTAAAATCCTAAAGATGGATACTGACTTCGAGCCACAGGTTGAGGCTTTGGCAGGACTGATTTTTCAAACTCTTATATACTCCGGAGAGTTTGGTTTGCAGTTTTGTTGCTTTATATGGGGGAGGTATGCCCACACGTTCTGTTTGACTGGGTCATACAGATGCAACAACGCCAATGGCTTTCATTTATATAGCACCTTTAACATCATAAAACGACCAAAGATGTTTCACAGGAACTTCTCCACCAAACTTTGGCACTGACCCACATATTCAGATGAAAGAAAGATTTTAACAATTACCTTAAAGGAAAATAGAGGCAGAGAAACATGGGGAGGGGATTCCAGAGCTGAAAGCTTGTGTTCCTGGAGGCAAGGTTGCTTTTGGTGGAGCAGGAATGTGAAAGAAACCAGAGTTAGAGCACACGGGTTTCAGAGGGTTGTAGGGCAAGGTCATGAGTGTTGGGAGTAAGGTGAGTCATTTGAAAACCAGAATTAGAATTTTAAAATCAAAGTGTTGCTAGACGAGGAGCTAATACAGTGTGCACAGGGGCAGTGGGTAAATGGTGTTATGTTCTGGGGCGAAATTCTCCTGAAACGGCGCGATGTCCGCCGACTGGCGCCCAAAACGGCGCCAATCAGGTGGGCATCGCACCGTCCCAAAGGTGCGGAATGCTCCGCATCTTTGGGGGCCGAGCCCCAACATTGAGGGGCTAGGCCAACGCCGGAGGAATTTCCGCCCCGCCAGCTGGCGGAAACAGCCTTTGTTGCCCCGCCAGCTGGCGCGGAAATGACATGTCGGGGCGGCGCATGCGTGGGAAACTGTCAGCGGCCACTGACAGTTTCCCACGCATGCGCAGTGGAGGGAGTCTCTTCCGCCTCCGCCATGGTGGAGACCGTGGCGGAGGCGGAAGGGAAAGAGTGCCCCCACGGCACAGGTCCGCCCGCGGATCGATGGGCCCCGATCGCGGGCCAGGCCACCATGGGGGCACCCCCCGGGGCCAGATCACCCCGCGCCCCCCCCAGGACCCCGGAGCCCGCCCACGCCGCCTTGTCCCGCCGGTAAGGTAGGTGATTTAATTTACACCGGCGGGCAGGCAATTTATCGGCGGGACTTCGGCCCATTCGGGCCGGAGAATCGAGCGGGGTGGCCCGCCAACCGGCGCGGCGCGATTCCCGCCCCCGCCGAATATCCGGTGCCGGAGACTTCGGCAACCGGCGGGGGCGGGATTCACGCCAGCCCCCGGCGATTCTCCAACCCGGCGGGGGGTCAGAGAATGTCGCCCCTGTATTGTGGCCATGGAGAATATGCACACAAGACATCTAGTTCATTACTTGGAAGATAGTTTATTAACAAATGAACATGTGGAAAGATAACTAAAGAAACTACAATACAAACAATAATGATTAGTGAATTCTCCTGGAACGACTTCTCATGCGACTGTCCTCTGTTATGACTTACTACCAACTCCCAACCTCTGGAGTCACATGGTGGATCCCTGTCACCAACTATTGGTCAGAGGTCATATATCTAACTATATACATTACCATGCAAATGCATATCCCACAGGGGGAACCTAGTGTCTGCCAAAGCAATCAGTAGATTTGACTGCTCTGTGAATAATGGAAGAAGATACTGTGAATGTGTGTGGAACTTTGAGAAATTTGGCAAAAAAGAAACAAATCTGGTTGCAGTGAAGTGTCTGGCACTGCTTCATCAGCTATTGCTGGACAGCGTCAGTGGCATGTAGCATCATCAGACAGGAAAAACCTCAGTGCTTCACCATCTCCTTAAAAACACACAGATTTAAAACTTTATTAGCATGCCTCCAGTCACATTTTCTAAGATCTAATATTTAATTTCAGTTTTTAAATGTGTACACTGAATTTTGCAAAGGCAAATTATGACCTCAGGGAAACATAAAATGTTGTAAGCACTGTAAAATTAATTGACTCGCTCTAAACAAGACTCCTCAATAGATAAATACAAAGTATGTTTAAAAAATCCTCAGTTAAATCCTATACAAGAGGCAAAACCGTGCCTTGGATTTGTCCAGAAAGTATTCAGTGCCTTACAGCGAAAAATAAGGGTGCGGATAAAGGACATAAAGAAGGCTAACTAACTGGAAGCAGTGAGTAGCGATAAGGGGGTCTTTCTCAGGTTGGAGGACATTAATCAATGCAGTGCCACAGAGACCAGTTCTAGGATCGCAGTTCTTCACATTATATATTAATGATTTGGAGAAAGGACCAGAATGCACTGCAGCCAGATTTGTAGATGATATAAAGTGGGAGGGAAGGCAGGTTGTATGGAGGATATAAATAGTTTACAGAGAGATATTGACAGGTTAAGTGAGCGGCAGGAATTTGGCAAATTGAATTCAATGTGGGGAAAATGTGAGATTGTTTATTTTGGAAGAAAGAATGAAAAGGTTGATTATTATATAAATGGAGAGAGACTGCAGAAAGCTGTAGCACAAAGAGTCTTGGGAATTCTTGTTCATGAAACCCAGAAGTTTGCATACACATGCGGAAGGTAAGAGGGAAGGCAAATGGAATGCTGGCTTTTGTTTTGAGGGGGCTGGAGTATAAGAGTAAAGAGGTATTGCTGCAACTGTACAAGGTTCTAGTGAGGCTAGATTTACAATACTGTGTACAGTTTTGGTCCTCTTATTCAAGGAAAGATAAATTATCATTGGGGGCTGTACAGAGGGGATTTACTAGGATGTTCCTGCGTATGGTGGGCTACCATATGAGGAAAGATTAAACTGGTTTGGGTCTGTACCCCTTGGAGTTCAGAAGAATTAGAAGTGATTTGATTGAAACATATAGGGTGCGATTCTCCGCTCCCGCGACGAAGTGCCCCCGCCGTCGTGAACGCCGTCGAGGTTCACGACGGCGCGAAACGGCCCCGATCCCGACCGATTCAGGGCCCGATAATGGGCTCGGATCGGGGCCGCGAGAAACCCGGGGGGGGGGCGTGTCGCGAAAGCCGCGTCGTCACCGCGCGATGTCCGAATGATGCGGCAGTGCGTCATAAATGGCGCGATCCGCGCACAGAGGACCCGGAGGAGAAGAGAGAGGAAGAGATGGCTGAGCCCCGACGAGCCGCACCGACGTTCCGGGATACGGACCTGAGCACCCTGCTGGATGAGGTCGAGCAGAGAAGGGACACCCTCTGCCCAAGACGTGGGCATCGCCAGCCATCCAGCACGGTGTGGCGCGGTTGGCGTGAGGTTGGCACCGCTGTGAGTGCTGTGGGGCAGACCCCCCGGACGGGGGAGCAGTGTCGGAAGAAGCTGCACGACCTCACTCGGGCTGCGAAGGTAAGTGCCATGAGGTTGCCCCCGGCACCCCCCTCCCGGCATGAGGGGGGGAAGTGGGGTGGTGGGGGGTCAGGGGGGGTTGGGGGTGTCAGGGGGGGGTTTGGGGGTGTCAGGGGGGGGTTTGGGGGGGTCAGACGGGGTTGGGGCATCGGGGGGGGTTTGGGGGGGTCAGGGTGCCCAACGATTTACTCGACCCACATGAGCCCCGGGACCCCCCCCCCGGAGCGATGCCATGGCGTGCTGTCTCCTGAACCAGCAAAAATGTAGTTTATATCTGCACGCCCTTATGATACCCGCCTAATTGTAATGCTTTATCCAAACCCACCCTCAGGACAAGACAGCTCACAACCAGCGTGAGCGTATGAGAACCGGAGGGGGTTCTCCTATGCTGCACCCCCTAAACATTCATGAGCAGAGGGCCCTGGACCTCACTGGGGGATCCGCCACCCGGGAGGTCGTGACATGCCAGCTCGGAGGCGCAGAAGACAACCCTGCATGTCACCCCCCCCCCCCCCCAACCCGTCATCGTCTCCCTCACACATTGCTCACTGCAGCCTCGATCCCCTCCCCCCCTCACACTGTGCACCCACCACCACCATACACCCGGGCCGCCGTGTCTAACGAACCCCGAATCTTTATGTTCCCCAGGGCCAGCCGCCGAACGTCCAGAGACGTCTCGGCCAAGAGACAGCGGAACATCGCCAACCACAAGTGCACCCAGGGACGCACGCCAGAGCTTGGCAGTCGGTCGGACAGGAGGTCAAACCTCTCAGTACGGGACGCAGGACCGGGACGCTCACACCACCGAGAGAGACAATAGTGAGGGTCACAGGGCAGACATTGAAGATGAATCGCACATCACGGCCACACACTCAGTGGAATCACCTGGAGGTCAGCACGACATGGCCCGCATGGAGCTTGCGCCGGGCCATGAGTGGGAGGAGACCAGACCAGAATTCCTAACGGATGATGACCTCGAGCTTGCGGCACTGCTGTCTCCCACACCACACACCATCGCAGAGGCACTCACCTCGGTTGGGCATATAAGTGATGAGGCTCCCGGGCCACGGTCTGGTGCGCACCCCACTGCCGAGCCGGTACAGCAGGTGGAGTTTGGAGCAGCCAAGGGGCTGGACGGTCGGAGGGCAGCCCAGGCCCAGTAAACAGCTGCCACCCAGACGGTTCCCGGGTTCCTGGAGGTACTTGACCCACCCGGACAACCGATGCATGTGGACACCCAGGGACTGAATAACGGGATGAGGGCCATCTTCCAGGACATGCACACATAGTTGGAGGAGTCCATCGCATTCAGGAGCAAGGAGTGGTGCCGCTCATCGCAGCCACCCAGGCCGACACCGCACGGGTGGCGTCCGCGGTGGAGGCAATGGGTGAAAGGGTTTCGGCCATGGGTCAAGTTCTGCAAGGCATTGGGCTTAACGTGCACGCGTCATCCATGGCCCAGGAGAGGGCTGCCCTCTCACAGGTAGCCATGCGCCAGAGCCAACACGACATTGCCGCCGCTCTCCGGGCCCTGGCCGAGTCTCACCATGCCTTGGCCCAGCAAGCGATGGCACAGTCCCAGCAGTCAGAATTAAGGGGAATTAAGGGTTACGGAGAGAAGGCAGGAATGTGGACTTAGTGAGTGTTAGATCAGCCATGATCTTATAAAATGGTGGACCAGACTCGAAGGGCTGAATGGCCTACTCCTGCCCCTATTTCATGGTCTTATGGCATGAGAGGAAAATATGCATTATTTTCATATTCAATTCATTCATGGGCTGGTATATTTCTTTTCTATGTGGGGTTCTGTTGTTTAATATTTT
This sequence comes from Scyliorhinus torazame, assembly GCF_047496885.1. Classification (NCBI taxonomy): domain Eukaryota; kingdom Metazoa; phylum Chordata; class Chondrichthyes; order Carcharhiniformes; family Scyliorhinidae; genus Scyliorhinus; species Scyliorhinus torazame. Next base: position 117,835,395 of record NC_092720.1, on the reverse strand, counting down.
TCTTGACAAAATATTGTTTGTTTAAATTGAATGTATTTGGAAAACATTCCCTCTTAGAAAGGCACATATCTATCTTCAAGTTCCATACTGGCTGAATATTTGCAACATGGATCCATGCCCCTTAACCAAACATTCCTGCATTAGCCCACACACATATGTTTCCAATAAAAAAAGACCCAAAGCTCTCATTCCTGGACTCCCAGCCTATGTGTTTCTTGCCAGACCAAAAGAGAAATCTCTATGCAATGCAGTCAAAGCAGAACAAATTCCAACAGTTGGGAAACTTGGAATGTAGGATACAAAATGTGACAGTGAGTTGGAATATACTTTCCCCGCTGGCAGCTGTGTTTAAAACCAACTCAAGCAGATGGGAAGGTCTGCACATTTTCTGATGGCTATTGACAGTATTAATTTGGGTGGGCTTGGAAGATCTCAGTTTCCTGAGCAGAATGGAATCTGCACAGGCGAGGTGCCATACCTCTTTTTATTAAAACAGTAAGAAATATGTACAAGGCCAAACGGTACAAACACTAATTTTGTGTTGGAGAAACCGTGTACCGTCCCCTCAGTACCAAAGTACGGGGAGAGGGGGGAAGGCAGGAGACTCTGATTATTAAAACAGTTCACAACACATATCAACACAAAAACAAATGGTACAAGCACTAAACTTTGCGCTGGAGAGCCCAGATACCCTCGCCTCTGTAACAACAGAAGGGAAAGGAAAGGGTGTGGTGGGGAGAGAGGGGAAAGGAGGACAGTGGGAGGGTGGGAGTCGGGCTGTTGGTGGAAGGGGCCCAATAGGACACTGCCTGAACTATCGAAGGAGGCAGAAAAACAAAAGAACCTTCAATTAAGATGTGCCAGATTCCGGGAGTCCCCCAGAGGGGGTGAGGGGCGACACAGTGTCAGGCACGAGTGAGCCCTGCACCCCACTGCAGAGAGCCTCATTGTCACCCTCCGCTCCCGAAACTGGGCGGCTGACAGCCTTCGGACAGTAGCTCTCCGGGCCTGAATCGTGCAGGTTTGGTTGTAATTGAAGTTGATTGAACTTAAGCAAATGATTTCCAGGCCACATGTGAAACCTCTCATTGGATGATTGTTGCCCCGTTACCCCGTGGGGTAAGAGCTGGAAACAGAAAATGCTGGATGTTTCCTGAGTTACAGATCAAATCAAATGTGTTGCTCTTGCTCCTTTTCAAAATAGAAAGTTCAATTTCCCTCAATGTTTATCCCTCAAAAGTTTTTATTTGGGTAATAATTTCAAGAAAAAAAAAGTTTCTGTAGATTAGTGAAAAGTCAAAGACCAGTAGCTTTATTAAGTCAGATTGAAGCTGCTTTGCAAAGTATGCATCTCATTCGGACCCTGAGCAGGAGTGTTTGATAAAGGAGAAAAATTCTTCATTGCAAACTCCAGTATTTCACATGCATTTAAAAACATAAAATGGCCCCCTCCTTCACCTTCCAAAAATGAAACGAGACAAATTTTGAAATTGTTGGCGTTGTCAATGCTGTTGCGATATTTTTTAACCCTGCAGCATTATGCTGGAAATTGGAAATGTGCCCTTAAAATGATTATTAACAATAATGTGCTTATCGCTGGCAAACCAACATTTATTGCCCCCCCCCCTTATGTTTTTTGAGAAGGTGTGGTAAGCTGTTTTTTGCCAACTGAATGAAGTAGCCGAGCAAGCCAGAGGGCAGCGAAGTGTCAAATATTTTGCTCTGTTATGGATCTGGACATGCACACAGGCTGGGTAAGGACGGTACGCTTCTTTCCCAAAAGGACATTAGTAGACCAGATGGGCTTTTACAACAATTGAGTAGTTACGTGGTAACCATCACTGATTCTAGTATTTTTGTTCCAGATTTATTTAATTAGCCAAATTTTAATTCCTCAGCTGTCAAAGCGGGATTTGAATTCATGTCTCTGGATCATTAATCCAGGCCTCCAGATTACAAGTCCCATAACAACGACTATGCTCCCGTTCCCGTTCAATTGCACCTTTCAAATTTTCTAATTAAAATTTAATAGTGTTTCTGATGAACCAAAGCAGCAGATCTGGCAGCTATCCAGGCTGGAGTTTGTGCAAGTCAATGGATTATTCTTTACTGCACTACATTTTAAAATAAATGTTTTGCCTCATGGCATCTTGTTATGAGCTAACTGGATCCTGGTCATCATTCTTGTTCCAAAATCAGCCACTAGTCAGCACATGAGAGCACATTCGAGTCTCTTACTGTTGGATACTTTACTTCCTCTCTGTGATTAACTTTCTAGATGCCTTCTCACCGAGGTAAGATTGGGAGGAACAATTCACAATGTGGGGAACAGTGAAAGGGAGCAATATTTTTTTTTTAAACTAGCGTGATAGATCGGTAGCACAGTGGTTAGCACTGTTGCTTCACAGCGCCCAGGGTCCCAGGTTTGATTCCCGGCTTGGGTCACTGTCTGTGGGGAGTCTGCACGTTCTCCCCGTGTCTGCCTGGGTTTCCTCCGGGTCCTCCAGTTTCCTCCCCACAAGACCCGAAAGATGTGCTTGTTCGGTGAATTGGACATTTTGAATTCTCCCTCTGTGTACCCGAACAGGCGCCGGAGTGTGGCGACTCGGAGATTTTCACAGAAACTTCATTGCGGAGTTTTTGTAAGCCTACTTGTGACAATAACGGTTATTTAAAAAAAAGTAAATAATTGAAATAGAAACACAAAGTATGGGATAAACTTTGCTGGTCTGGCAGCATCTGTGGAGAGAAACAGATTTAATGAGCGCGATTCAGCAGCCTCGTCGCGCCTAACATGCTGCCGTGGCGAGGCAGTTGAACCTTGTGAGAGGCCTCTTGTAAGATTTGTGACGCTCGAAACGTCTGAATATAATCTCACAAGGTGTCGCAGCCTGGATCTTGCTCTTGCTGGGGTCATTTAAATATACGTTCTCCAGATTTACCCGGGGCCAGGGATTCACTGGCCATGACTGGCTGATCTTGCCAGAGTGCCATTTAATACTGGTCCACACAAACGTGGACCAATCATATTGACACCTGGGGAGTATCCCAGGCCATTGGAGACCCTCAGGTGGTCAGGGAAAGAGCAGTATGGCACCTGGGCACCTTGCCGCTGCCAGCCTGGCACCTTGGAACTGCCACCTGGGCAACCTGGCAGTGGAATTTTGACCTTCTCAAGCAAATGTTTTTTTCTTCATGTGAATAACGCCGCACTCTTGGTGATCTCCCACTGATTCACTCGCCTTGAGGAAACTTAATTATTGCAATTACCATTTAAAAGCCTCCCCATGTGACGATTGGAAGATGTTAGGAAATTGTATTATAAATGTAGTGGGCAATTTAAGGGTTAAAAGCTTAGGGTCAGTCTGTTTTGACTAGGAAAGTCCCTAGAGAGTTAATGATTTGCAGCCTGCCTGCAGAGATACTGGGCTAGATCCTCCGTCGGTGGGATCCTCCGCTTCGCCGTCAGCGCACTCACGCCCGCGGATTTCCCGACGGCGTGTGGGTGCCCACAATGGGAAACCCCATTGGCCAGCTGCCAATGAGGATCCCGCTGCCGGCGGGGGCGAGCCACACCAGAAAACGTGTGCGGCGGGATGGAGAATCCCACCCACTGTTTTTTTTCATCTTGAGGAGGTGAGGTCAGTGCTGGGTGGAGTTCCGAGAGCTCCATTTTGGAAAGCATTAGAAGTTTAGTTGGGAGGACAGTGAAAGGGAAGTCTTGTGTGACCACAAGAGAGGCAGTTTTCTTTTCTGACCACAAAAGACGCAGTTTTCTTTTCTGACCACAGGAGAGGCAGTTTTCTTTTCACGTGCTATAAAAGTGAGAATATTTTCAAACAAAGCAGCCTTGTCTGGAGACAAGGAAAAGACTGAAACAACTCAAGTGAGGCAGCTATTTGAAGACCTTCAGATAGAGTATCTAGGAGATCTCACAAAAGCCAGAATCTGCTTTGTAATGGAAGTATCACTTGAGGCCTTGTCTTTTTCAGCTTGATTGAGAGCTGAATGTGTATTTTCTTGTGGTTAAATGGAAAATTGAATAGTAGTGTTTAGGTGTACATGTAAACAGTTCTTTTTAGATTTGAAGTTGAAAAGTTTAATATTGTAGTTTTAATAAATGTTATTTTTAAATACCCAAGCCCTATTTCTTCATGCAATCACTCCTGGAGCGAATTGATCTTTCCACACAGTCTTAAAAAAATACAATAAAATATTGGGGTTTCAGTCCAGTACCCTAGCCACTGTTGGGATCTGGTTTGGGATCGTAATACACAGCATCCACTCCCCAGCACTTGTTCCAGATCCATTCGAGGGGATGGCAGCCAGGTGCCCTGATCCAAGATGTGCAGAGGGAGTCCTCACCAGACTCCTGGACGGAGCCCTGCAGAGGCAGGACCACCTGTACCCGAATTCCAGAAGGAGTCCCTCCAGCAAAGTGACCACCCCTGCCTGGGAGAGTATTGCTGCTTTAGTAAGTGCCAGCTCCCTACGATAAGAATGGGGCAGCAGTGTCATGGAGTCATAGATGTTTACAGCATGGAAACAGGCCCTTCGGCCCAGCTTGTCCATGCCGCCAAGTTTCTATCACAAAGCTAGTCCCATTTGCCCGCATTTGGCCTCTATCCCTCTACACCCACCCTGCCCATGTAACTTTCTAACTGTTTTTTAAAGGACAAAATTGTATCTTCCTCTACCACTGCCTCTGGCAGCTCGTTACAGATGCTCACCACCCTCTGTGTGAAACAATTTCCCCTCTGGTCTCTTTTGTATCTCTCTCCTATCACCTTAAACCTCTAGTTCTACACTCCTCTACCTTTGGGAAAATATGTTGACTATCTACATTATCAATGCTCCTCATTATTTTATAGGGTCTATAAGCTCACCCAAAGCCTTCTACGCTCCAGGGAAAAAAGTCCCAGCCTATCCAGCCTCTCCTTATAGCTCAGACCATCAAGTCCTGGCAGCATCCTCGTAAATCTCTTCTGCACTCTTTCTAGTTTAACAATATCCTTCCTATAATAGGGTGACCAGAACTGAACACAGTATTCCATGTGTGGTCTTACAAATATCTTGTACAACTTCAACAAGACGTCCCAACTTCTGTATTCAATATTCTGACCAATAAACCCTAGCGTGCTGAATGCCTTCTTCACCACCTTGTCCACCTGCGACTCCACCTTCAAGGAGCTATGAACCTGTACTCCTAGATCTCTTTGTTCTGTAACTCTCCCGAACGCCCTACCATTAACTGAATAGGTCCTGCCCTGATTTGATCTACCAAAATCCATCACCTCACATTTATCCAAATTAAACTCCATCTGCCATTCATTGGCCCAATAGGTCAAGATCCTGTTGCAATCTTATATAACCTTCTTCACTATCCACTATGCCACCAATCTTGGTGTCACCTGCAAACTTATTAACCATGCCTCCTACATTCTCATCCAAATCATTAATATAAATAACAATTAACAGTGGACCCAGCGGTCCCTGTGGCACACCACTGGTCACAGACCTCCAGTTTGAAAAACAACGCTCCACAACCACCTTGGTTTCGGTCGCCAAGCCAATTTTGTATCCAATTGGCTACCTCTCTCTGGATTCCGTGAGATTTAACCTTTTGAAACAACCTACCATGTGGTACCTTTTCAGAGGCCTTGCTAAAGTCCATGTAGACAACGTCGACTGCACTGCCCTCATCTACCTTTTTGGTTACCCCTTCAAAAAACTCAATCAAATTTGTGATACATGACTTTCCCCTTACAAATCCATGCTGATTTTCCCCAATTAGCCTTTGCCTGTCTAAATGCCTGTAGATCCTGTCCCTCAGAATGCCTTCCAACAATTTACCCACTGCAGAAGTAAGGCTGTAGTTCCCAGGCTTATCCGTACAGCCCTTCTTAAACAAGGGCACAACATTTGCCACCCTTCATCTTCAGGCACCTCTCCTGTTGCTGTTGATGATTCAAATCTTTCAGCTAGGGGGCTGGCAATTTCCTTCCTAGCCTCCCATAACTTCCTGGGATACATTTCATCAGGTTCCTGGGGATTTACCTCTCTTGATGCGCTCTAATACCTCCAGCTCTGTAATTTATACACTCCTCAAGACATTAAGTGCTAGAAAGAGACATGACCTTCTTTGTGGGGCCAGGGTCAGTCTGTCACCTGCACCCTCTCGCCCACGACTTGCGCCTCCACTGTGATCTCTCACCCAGCCACCTAATGGATTGCCCACCTCTCCGCCTCCCCACCAGCAAACCCCACGGTGCCCTCCCAGTCTCAACTCAGCTCCTGACAACCCTACTATCACTCCATTCCCACACATGCCACTCCTTATCCATCTGAACTGGCAGGACTTTCACCTACTATCTTCCCATCTGTCTTTACGCAGGAACAAAATCGAGTACAACAAGCGTGAGAGGGCATAGCCACCTGGATTCTTGCGAGAGAACCGCACCCTCACCCCACATGAGGAAAGAGCCTTTGAGCTGGACGTGAGGAGCAGGACTGCGCCTGTGCAGGAGGCGAAGTGGGGGCGACGAGCAAAAGTGAGGAACTTAAGTTCACAAAGTCATTTCTCAAGCCTCACGTGAATAAACATTTTGCATCATTTGTCTCCCGTGATGTACTAATGGCATCTTCCTTCCCTCGCAGGGAAATCAGACGAGCAGCCGGGACCATCCTGATACACCTGGGTACCACTGACCTGAGCTTTCCTCTTCTTGTTGATGAGGTCTTGGATGGTGTGGTCATTCATGTGGAACCTGTCTTGGTGTTTCCTTGTCTTGTAGCAGATGGTGTCTTCACAGCTTCAGATGATGGCTCTCTTCAGCTCTTCCCAGTTTTCCTCAATTTCATTAGAATGGACACTTTGGAGGTTTTGACAAAGACATTGTTGGAAGTTCACTCACATGCTTGGCTCCTGAAGCTGCTCAACATTTATTTTTTCCTGAGCTGTTTCTTCATCTTCCGTTGCTTCTGGTAGAGTTTGAAGGACATAGAGATGTGGATGAGTAGTCTGTCCAGCAGTCATATGCATTAGTCATCACTTTGGTGATGAGGGCATCCTTTTGGCTTTGAGATCGGACAAAGTTATTCATGTGCCAGTGCTTTGATCGTGGATGTCTCCAGGAAGCCCTGACTTGTCTTTGGCGGAACAGTGTGTTAGTGATGACAAGCTGGTGTTCCCTGCATTAGCGAGCAAGAGAACAGCATTGGAGTTGCAATTCCCAACTCCTTCCTTTCCGGTGATTCATTTTCAGATTTGGGAGACTTTTCCAACCCTGGTGTTAAAGTCCCCAGAGTGAACTTACCTTCCTCAGGAATGTTGGGGAGAATGGAGTCCAGGGTGGAGTAGAAGCCTTCTTTCAACTCATCACTGACATCAAGATTTGGGGGCGGAGTTTCCTCCTGGTTCTTAGAAAGTTGCAGACAAAAGGGTCATGAGGTGCTCGTTAATGCTGGCAGGTAGCTCCCAGAGTTGGTTGATGAATTTGTTCTTGATAGCGAACCAATTCCATGTGTCCTGGGATGATCTTTCGGTTATCCTCTCCAGAGGAAATGCATAACCACTGCCATCTTCCCTCAGCTGCCCTTTGCCTGCTCATTGGGTCTCTTGCAGGGCAGCGATGTTGACGTTGAAGTGCCTGACTTTATGGGCAACAAGAGCAGTTCTCCATTCCGGTTGATTGTTTTGCTCCTTATCCATGAGGGCTCATATATTCCAGCTTTTGAACTTCAGTTTAACTTTGATTTTCTGACCACAGGTAGACGAGCCAGCTGGATACGGTTTTTCAGCCAGGTTGGGGATGGAGCAAACTATTTTTAGGACACCTTTTCTAGCCCTTTCCCCATGCAGGATGAGCAGAGCGGATCCTGAAGTGGGCTGTTCAGCCATGAAGAAAGCTGCGGAAATGCTCTCCTGTTCCTAGTCCAAGAGCGAGAGAGTAGTAGTGCAAGACCCGTGGTGTCCGAAAATAGCCCCGGTCCCTCACAATCCATGCTGCCCAGGGGGCGCCCTCCAACAGGGCGTGGAAGGCAGCAGACCACTTCAACCAAAGTTTTGGATCCCGGGGCTACACCCAGATATAGTGGAAAAATGAGATGGAATAAGAAACAGTAGGTGCCCAGTGGGCATGGCTGAGCATAGGCATTATTTAGGGTATGTCACCACTGTAATACAGCACTGGAAATAAACATCACTCTAAACACCACCCTGTCATTTCATGGTGCTATGCTCTGCAATCCCCTACGCACACTCAGCTCTTCATCCCTGTGATTTATGGGAGTGGCAGCGTAATGCCTCTCCCACCTCCCACACTTATGACTCAGTAAAGACGCACTAATGCTGGCAGGGCCCCCAGCCCCCATCAATGCCTAGGCCTCTCATTTCTACCATTCTCCTCCAGTGATGAGGATGCCATGAGCTGACAAAGTGTAGAGAGGCTGACTCACCCAGAGGTCAGTTGAAGGAACACATCAAGACCCCTGACTTTGAAGGAGGTTACAGCAGATGAGAGCTCATCCCATATCTCTAAACGACATGATAATCCCGTTCATTGGGAGGATGCATTCAGCTCTCTATCAGGCAGGAGAGAAATATATTACTGAGGATAAAAGGAGCACAGCTTGGTCCCAAATGCATCATCATGCTCCTTCAGAATCTGGCCAAAGGCTTTAGCGCACTGTCCATGAACCTGGGCACCATCATGAAAATTTACTGCTGGCACCACAGTAATGATGGGATGCCACAGCCCACGGTGGGAGAGCTCTTCACTCCCTAGTCCTGGTCGTCACCCAAACCAAGAGGCTATGAGGATGCCCCTAGCCCTTCGGCCTATAAGGGCCTGGGCCACAGCCGAAGGTCCTTCCTTCTCATCCTCCACGGGCCTTACTTATCCTCCTTCATGGGTTGCCTCCGCTACCCTCCTCTACCTGCTCCTCATCCGAGGAGATGTGGTGCTCTTCCACATCCTCCAAGTCCAGCTGGTCTCTCCTCTGTAGCGCCAAGCAATGCAGAGTGTAGCAGACCACAATAATTGAGGACACCCACTGGGGGCTGTATTGGAGGGCAACTCTCGACTGGTTCAGGCACCGACACTGTTTCTCAGTAGTTCTATTGCTTACGCGACCAGCTTGCGCGTTGAAGCTTGAGATTCATTATATCGACTCTCTGCATGTGTTTATGGCCTCCGCACTGGCGTCATGAGCCAGATCTTGAGTGGGCATCCCCTGTCATCAAGGAACCATCCAGCAGCCGCTGCTCTCCCTCAAAAACGTCAGGGGTCTGAGAGCGCGCCAAGATGTAACTATCATGGACACTCCCCGGGAAATGGGCTCACACCTGCATTATGCTCATTGTGCAGTCACAAACGAGTTAGACATTGAGGGAGTGGATTCACTTGCTGTTCATGAATGTTGCCATGTAATGCCATGGGAGGGCAGCATGGTGGCACAGTGGTTAGCACTGCTGCCTCACGGCACCGAGGTCCCAGGTTCGATCCCAGCTCTGGGTCACTGTCCCACACATTCTCCCTGTGTTTGTGTGGGTTTCTTGTTGGACCTGGAAAGGGTGGTCCACCATCCACGGGACAGGCACAGTCTTCTCTGGCACTGAGGCTCTAACATCTGTGGGTAGAATGTCTGACGCCACAAGACCCTTTGCCGATAGTGTCTCCACCATTTGTGGTGCTGCTCCATGTACAGCTATGAGTCCAGCCTCCCCTCCTCTGCAGGGCGCTGGTCCTGGCTGCATGCAGCGGCATATGTCTATCTGTGCTGCTGGTCGATCGATATTAGAATAGCCAACTCAACAGGATGCATGAGTTTCCAGAATCATGCACTGAAAAGAGAAGTACACCAATGTGATGGTTGAGGATTCTTATCAGAGCCCTCTCCCTCTACCCTCCATTCTTCTGGGACGTCCACCCATGCTTTTCCCCCTTAGTGAGTGTCTCTCCATTAGGCCTATGCTCTCCCCCCTCACACTGGAAAATACCAACAGCTATCCCTCTCAACTCCACTAGGGTTAGGCACCTGGACCCTCATGTGTCTCAGTGGCACACGTTGCCCCTTTATTATCAAACCACAAGCTGCGAGTATGTTTCTTGTATTGACCAAATGACCACACAACCAGTATGTTTGTTCAAAGGACAGTTTATTATTAAACACAAGACTTATCTCTCTGTGCAATGATACACGCGGCTACGCATTAAACTACACCTATCAACTAAGATGACCTTTACCTAACTTCTGGATGACCGGCTCTGTGCAGGTAGATAAGGCCTTTATCTGAATCCCCACGTGTGTCGGCTGGAAATCGTCAGGTTCATCTCGGCTGCGGCTCGTCTCCCACAGGTAGCGATCGTGGTCTTGAACTTGGCTGGTCGTTATGCTGCAATTGGAGTGGGCACAGGTCGGTCCCAAAAGAGGCCGATCCCTAGTGCGCAAGACTTCTTGGGCGAGATTCTCCGATGCCCCGCCGGGTCGGAGAATCGCCGGGGGCTGGCGTGAATCCCGCCCCCGCCGGTTGCCGATGTCTCCGGCACCGGAGATTCGACGGGGGCGGGAATCGCGCCACGCCGGTTGGCGGGCCCCCACGCGCGATTCTCCGGCCCGGATGGGCCGAAGTCCCGCCGCTAAAATGCCTGTCCCGCCGGTGTAAATTAAACCAACTACCTTACCGGTGGGACAAGGCGGCGCGGGCGGGCTCCGGGGTCCTGGGGGGGGGGTGCGGGGCGATCTGGCCCCGGGGGGTGCCCCCATGGTGGCCTGGCCCGCGATCGGGGCCCACCGATCCGTGAGTGGGCCTGTGCCGTGGGGGCACTCTTTCCCTTCCGCCTCAGCCACGGTCTCCACCATGGCGGAGGTAGAAGAGGCTGGCTCCACTGCGCATGCGTGGGAAGCTGTCAGCGGCCGCTGACGCTCCCGCGCATGCGCCGCCCGGAGATGTCATTTCCGGGCCAGCTGGCAGGGCACCAAAGGCCTTTTCCGCCAGCTGGCGGGGCGGACATTCGTCCGGCGCCGACCTCGACCCTTAAGGTTGGGGCTCGGTCCCCAAAGATGTGGAGCATTCCGCACCTTTGGGGCGGCGCGATGCCCATCTGATTTGCGCCGTTTTGGGCGCCAGTCGGCGGACATCGCGCCGTTTCCGGAGAATTTCGCCCCTTATCTTTCTTCTCTTACACGCCCTTTTGTGCGGGGTTAACTCAGGATCCAATGGATCGATAGGCTCTCAATCACTCTGATCGATACCGGCCAATTAGAGGCGGGTACCTTGATAGCTGGGTGGGTCCTAGTCATTATTGTTCCAAGTGTGTATGCCTTTCCAAATAAGGGGAGGTGGCGCAGGGAGTCTGCTACTGTTGCTATTCCTTAATTTGAGTCTATTGTCCTGGGGAAATCGGTGATTGACCTGTAACAGGTGCAAGTTTCAGTTAGGTCTGATTTTCCTTTGCACAATACACAGGGGCTGTGCACTGTCTGTGTCCCGACTTGACCACAATTCCCATTATCCTTTGCGGGCAGTCATTTTCGGTGGCCACACACATCTCCCTTGATATTTAGCCAAACAGCAAAACTTGCGTTAGTTGACATAGCCATCAAGTTGATGCATGGGACAAGTGTCTGCATCCTCATTGGGCACCTCAAAGACGTCCACCATTAAAACCTAGATTGGGGTGAGTGTTGATAGACTTCACCATGAAGCCTTGCATTGGGGTACACATCAGTGTAATCTGCGTGATGTTAACTCTTGTATGAGAATTGGATCTCAATACTTTGGACACCAATCAGTGGCACTGATGTTTAGCTCTTCTGATTTTATTGACAAAATTGATCAGTCAATGAAGGGTGTAGTAAAATATCAGGAACATGACTGCCTCGTGTGGCAGATGAGACAGCGCTGATTAGAGTGAAGCCTGCAATTAGCATGACAAGCACATAACTAAAGAGCACCCTCATTCTCGCAATTCATACCCAGCACACTAATTCCTGACAGTCAAACTACCCAGACAATTGGAATTGAAATTCCATTGAGCTTTACCCTTTTGTCCTTCCAGTGCTGCCTGAGACTGGGGTTCTACTCACATTGCAGTCATGCTTTCCCAAGTGAGAGAGCCTTCATGAAGTAGGGATGCAACTCATTCCTGAGTCCCTCACTCTACCCTTGCAGTCTGGCCTCTCATGGGACTCCAACCAGAAACCTCACAGTCGTCCCAGTTCTGTATTCACCTTCTTTCACACACTTTCTAGCCCGCACAAAGGACAGACAGTCCCTCGTGTCAAATTATGCCTGCATGCCAGCCTCCAGACCCCCTTAAAACAAAGGGAGTCAAAAAATGAAGGGAAGGCATGGCCTGCAAGCGACCCCTCGCCCCACGATTGAAACACCAGCCCCGGACCCGAGTTGAACCTATCAGTGTTCCCCCCCCCCCCTTAGGGTGGCATGATGGCGTAGTGGTTAGCACTGTTGCCTCGCGGCGCCAAGGACCCGGGTTTGATCCAGGCCTCAGGTCACTGTCCATGTGGAGTTTACATATTCTCCCCGTGTCTGCGTGGGTCTCACCCCCACAACCCAAAGATATGCAGGTAGGATTGGCCACACTAAATTGCCCCTTAATTGGAATTTTAAAAAAATTAGTGCCCCCAACCTGTGATAAATGGTGCTGGTATGACGTCACACTGGAGCACGCTGAATATTCAGTGAAGGGGAAGGTCCAGAGTGAGTGTATATTTTATATATAGAGGTACAGATTACAGATAATGCGCACCTCAAATTCCAACAACCGGTTTCCGCCTACTCCTAGATATTGGAGCACAATTCCTAATTAATGCTCACCATCTGAATACAATTGAACACCCAATTAAGATACAATTAACAAGCACTTTGTGCACTCATCCACATTTCCAACAGAGGTAGAAAGTGCATTCAAGAATTATTCAAAAAGTTTAAGTTGTCCTGTCCCTTCCTGAACATTTTTAATGGAACTCTTATATTTACTATACATGTTGTGGGTTCCTGAATCACTCACTGCAATCATTTTCAAGAAAGAGTAGTTTATTCACTAGCTTAGCAGCGACTTCAACACTTTATCTCTGCACATGATCCCAGGTAGCACCCCCACGCTCCTGCCACGTAACCTCTTTTGTAGCCACATCATCATGTTCTCATGGGACCACTCAGTCTATACTTACCCTGCCACAGAAGACCCTACAATAAGCTTTGTTTAGCCCAGTCACTATGGGCTGGATTCTCCGCAGCCCCGCGCCAAAATCGCGTTTGGCGCGGGCGCAGACAATTGAAGTTCCTGACCGAATCGGGCCCGGCGCCGCTCCAATAATTCTCCGGGCCCGAGAGAATGGCTTGTCCGCGAATTATGCTGCATGGCTGAGGGATCATTGCTAAAGGTCCTCCCAGCGATACTCCGCTCCCGACTGGCCGAGTTCCTGACGGCGTGGAACTAATGTGGTATAGCCGATCGGGACTCTTGTGCAGTGGCGGTGGACTCAGTCCGTGGCGCCCTGTTGGGGGGCAGGGGGATCGAGCCAGTTCAATGCAGCGGCGTGCGGCCAATCGGTGGGGCCCAGTTTGTTCATGTTGGTCCGTGGTCCGAGTCCGCCATGGTGCTGAGTGTGGCCACTGAAGGCCGCCGCCATGTGCATGCGTGGACTCGGAACCGGAAGTGCGGGTGCCCGTATCCGCAGCCAAAGCTGTGTGAAGCTCCCCGGGTCCCTGTAAGCCCCCAAAAGGTAAGCCTTTTATTTTTTGCAGGAAACTGGGGAGTGCAACGCCAGCGTTTTTACTCCAGCGTGGGGACATAGCCCCATTTTGTGAAAATCCAGCCCCCATATCTACCAGCGACAGGGACGGGCCCTCAGCTAATGTCTCTTCCAAAAGGTAACACCTTTGACGGTGCAGCACCCCCATCAGTACTGCACTGGAGTGTTAGCCTTGACTGTTGAGTTCAAATCTGAGACTCGGACTTGAGCCTGCAACTTCCTGACTCAGAGGAGTGGGTATACCGATGACCTATCACCAGAACAGGTTTCTAATGAAACATGACTAGCATGAAATGTTAACTCTCTTTTCCTCTTTATAGAGAATGCTGCCTGACCTGCTGAACATTTCCAACGGTTTCTGTTTTAATTTCAGCTTTTCAGCATTCATTTTGCTTTGCTTCAAAAGTACTTAACAGTAGGGGGTCGGTTAGCTCAGTTGGTTGGACATTTGGTTCATGATGTGGAGCGCTGCTAACGGTGTGGGTTCAATTCCCCAACTAGCTGAAGTTCTCCATGAAGCAAGCCTTTCCAACCTTGCCCATCGCTTGAGGTGTGGTGATGAGTCAACACTCTCTCTGCCAGATCCGAGGTAAGCAGCCAAGTAACACAAAGAGGTTTATTATTACTTACAGTCAAATCACGCCCTCACCACAGAGGGTCATCTTCCCTGACATGCACCCAGGTCGGGGATGTTATACCAGAGGGGCTACACTTGTTAAGAGGGAGCCCCGCTCCTTTACCGGGGAAGTTCATATTCCCCGGAGGGCATGGGAAACTTGATGGTTCCCATCCTGTGACCTCTGCTGGAATTATAACACACTAAAAAGGGGAGAGCAGCCTATTCTTGGGGCTATGCTCACTTCGACTTAATTTCACAGTAATTGGCTGCAAAATGCTTCAGAACACACTGAAGTTGTTTCGGTGTTGGGCCCATACAAGGAAGCGAGAAGAACAGCCAACGTGACCACTGCACAGGCCATGGTCAGCCTGGAGCTGTGGATAGACACCTTGATCAGACCCAGGGGCAAACACACCCCTCTGGCTTTCCACACAAGGTGGCCAAAGATCAGGAGCAAGTGATTGAGATGCAACCAGAAACGAAGGAGTTTAACAAATAAGTGAATCGCTCCCCCGCCGCAGAAGTTACAGGCAGCCTTGGAATCCCTGAACCAACTTAAAGATCACTTTGGCAGTTCTATTCATTTACTTTATTTTCTTACCGTTATGTACAGTTCCTCAGGCTAGTGTACTCAGCCCAGCTTCACCTGCTTCACCACTGACCTCCCTTCCATTATAAGGTCCCATTCTGGGATGTTTGCCGATGATTACACAATGTTCAGCACCATTCGCGACTCCTCAGATAATGAAGCAGTCCACACAAGTGCCAGGCAATGTCCATCTCCTACAAGAGAGGATCTAACCACCGTTCTTGACACCGCTCCAGGGCAGGTCAAAGGCTGGGAAGACTACGGCGAGTAACTCACCTCCTGACTTCCAAAGCACGTCCACCATCTACCAGGCACAAGTCAGGAGTGTAATGGAATACTCTCCACTTGCCTGGATGAGTGCAGCTCCAACAACACTCAAGAAGCTTGACACAATCCAGCACAAAGTAGCCCGCTTGATTGCTCCCTCTTCCACAAACATTCAAACCCACGAACAGTGGCAGCCATGTGTATCATCTACAAGATTCACTGCAGTAACTCACCAAGTTTCCTTAGACAGCACCTTCCAAATCCACAACCATTACCATCTAGAAGGACAAGAGCAGCAGATGCCTGGGAAATGAAAATGAAATGAAAATCACTTATTGTCACAAGTAGGCTTCAAATGAAGTTACTGTGAAAAGTTCCTAGTCGCCACGTTCCGGCACCTGTTCAGGGAGGCTGGTACGGGAATTGAACCGTGCTGCTGGCCTGCCTTATTCTGCTTTCAAAGCCAGTGATTTAGCCCTGTGCTAAACCAGCCCCTGTTCTCCCTCCTGGGTTGGGGCACTTATATTGCAGGCTGCCAGGTGCGGCTTTACTTTTAGGCAGCACGGTAGCATTGTGGATAGCACAATTGCTTCACAGCTCCAGGGTCCCAGGTTCGATTCCGGCTTAGGTCACTGTCTGTGCGGAGTCTGCACATCCTCCCCGTGTGTGCGTGGGTTTCCTCCGGGTGCTCCGGTTTCCTCCCACAGTCCAAAGATGTGCAGGTTAGGTGGATTGGCCATGATACATTGCCCTTAGTGTCCAAAATTGCCCTTAGTGTTGGGTGGGGTTACTGGGTTATGGGGATAGGGTGGAGGTGTTGACCTTGGGTGGGGTGCTCTTTCCAAGAGCCGGTGCAGACTCGATGGGCCGAATGGCCTCCTTCTGCACTGTAAATTCTGTGTAAAAAAAAAATCTGCTCAAACCTTCCTCTCCGTTCCCTGGATTACAACATATACATTATGAGAAAAAAATTACTTTAAAAAATTGACCTTGCTCAAACCTCACTTTACTGAACCCTAGTCCGAGAAACAGCTCTTTTATTTAACTTTTTGCGTTGAACAAAAATTATGTTGCTACTTTTGAAGCTCATCTGATATTAATCAGATGCAAATTTTTGGCATAGGTTAACTTGAACTGAGTCGATTTAAGTTTGGTTCAGGTCCCATCCCCCAGCCTTGGTGTCAGTCCTCGAAATGGCCTCCAAGGCATTGTGTTAAAATAGACAGAAGTCAGCTTGCTGTGCACAGTGATGTATTTTCCACCATCAGTGCAGATAATGAACTGTGACAATGTGTTGTAAACAAGGTTTGGATGCTGTTCTGTATTATTGAATGCTGTGTGTAGAAAATCTTTTTAATATAACAGCAGGCACCTGCCAATTCAGATCCACTTTTAAGAAAGCATGTGGGATTGATTCACGTTAGTTCTGAAAATAGACTTTGCTACAGTTGTGATGAAAACCTTGTTTAATCCACAGTTGAGAAGTTGCTTTTTATAATTTTCCAGTGTCTCGCCTGTGGGCTGGAATACCAACCTGTTGACAAGGAATCCACAGTAGGATTTCGTTTTCCATCAGGATTGTCGACTGCTACATTAAAATCCTAGCCTGGAATAGAATGCAAATGGTTACTTTTGTACACCACAAATGAGCCCAAACTGCATTGGTATAAAAGCAATTTTGGTTTATTGCAACGTAAAATTATTTACAATATATATCAGATGGCAGCCGGGTCTGTCCTCGCGGTTCCATCCCTGGCCGACTTTATGCCAAACTTAACCGTGATTAATCCCGGATTGCCCGCCCCCTTGTATTTGGCAAGACTCATGGGGTAAGTGATTAACCTACCCCGTATGTCTCATGTGGGTTATAACAACCCTCCCCTGCCAAGATACTTTTGCCGGCTATGGAGTAGGTGGAGGTCTTAATCTCTTTGCACTTGGCTGTGTGTCCTGCACTCGCACTGCTGGATCAGGCAGCATATCTCTGGACGGCGAAAGCAATCGGAACGTCGTGGTGGATGCACTGCCGGAGGCTGCTGCTCTGCTTGCTCCTCGTCAAATATCTCCGAGGTCTGAGTTTCCATGTCAGAATCCGTATGTTCGATCTCTCTTATTTTGGAGTCTTGACCCCCTTGGGGTAACGTATTAGCCTCTTCGGGCATTGGATTTGGCTTGACTCTAATTTTCCTGTCTCAAGGAATTTTTCGTAGATTAGGCTGTCTGGCTCCATTGTGATCAAGGTGCTTTTGCATGATTCGACCTTTTGCCTTTATTTGATAAGATACCGGCCCTGTCTGACAGACGATTGCCCAGGGGATCTACTGGACATCTTCTGCAAAGTTTCTAACATAGACTGTTTCACCTGGTATGAATAATCAGGGTGGTTTTCGTCGAACAGGGTGTCATGATATGTACAATCTCAGGAGAGTAAAGGGTTAACAAGTTGATGTTCATGTATCTCAACACTAGATGGCATCGCTGAGTAGTCTTATAAAAGGCTGCGTCTCTAAGCATTCTGGGAGAAGCTTATGGTGAAGGATAGTGTGAGGTTGAGATACAGTGTTGGTTGCATTAGTGAGACATAATAGATTACTGTAACATAGATTCAGTACTGTTATTTTGTTCGGTATTACTCAGTGGAGTGTGCAAACCATTTAAAGTAGTGTAAAATAAACCAGCTTTGTTTTAAATACATAGCTTGATGTTCTTTGTAAATACTACGACTTTTAACTATCATGGAGAACTATACAAGGAACATCACACAGGGCAAAGTCCTGGCTGTGGCATAGTTTCCCGCCTATATCAGGAAAAAACATACTCAGATGGGTTTGAAGCCTCCGACCCATGAGCAGTTCAGCCGATGCTACCCTGGTTGCAGCTTGTGGAGTGGCTGTATAGCAGAACAAGAACCTGGTCCGTCTTGTGGCCGTGAAGTCTGTTTTTTTGGGTCCGCATTTGAATGTTCGTACCGCCCTTTCCACCACCCTATTTGAAGCTGGGTTATACGGTGCTGTCTGAATTTAACCTTCAGGAATCCTGAGAATTCTTTACTCGTGAAAGGTGTTCCATTATCAGGAACTAACACCTCTGGGATATCTTGTGTACAGAAGGACAAACGTATTTTTCAATGGTTGCCCTGGAAGTGGTCGCCAACATCCTATGGACTTCCAACCACTTAGAGTGGGCATCTATCAAGAGCACCCACGGTCGCCCCAGCCATTCCCATGGGTGAAGAAGCACAGCTGGTGGAAGCATCTGGTGCTCCTGACATACACTGCAGTGCTGGGCTACTCCCTCTATGTCAGCATCCAGGCCCAGCCACAAAACATAGCTATGTGCTCACATTTTCATTTTGAACATTCCTGGGTGCCCATTCTGCAGATCTCTCAGGATCAGGTCCTGGCCCTTGCTTGGGACGATGACACACTGATCCCATAACAGAATGCTGCCTTCCACGCTAAATTGAGATGTCGTTGTCGAGAAAGCCCGCAATTTATCAGGCAGCTGACTCTGCTGACCCCCATATAGAACTATGCATTGTACCTTTGAAAGGACTGGGTCGGTCTGGGTCCACTCAAGGATTTTGGATGCTGTAACAGGCGACAAGTTCATAAACTTGAGCATGGTCACTACCTAGTCTGTGCTGGGAGGGGAAGGAGGACACATCACCAAAGGCAGTCAGCTTAATGCAACCACGTTTGCTATCTGGGTGCCGGGACAGTGTTTAAGTAAGTACTTGTAGGCAGCCAGCAGGAGGGCCCAATGCTGGATCCTGGCGGAGGAGATGGGCAGAATTGCCTCATCTTCTTCGAAAAGACTGAGCAGTGGCTTTTGGTCCGTGATGATTGTGAAACGTTGACCATATAAATATTGGTGGAGCTTTTCCATGGCAAAGGCAACTGCCAGACCGTCATTCTTGATTTACGCATAATTCTGCGCGATTGCGTTCCGGGAGGCGAAAATGATCGGCCTCCCTCTGCCATCTTCCATGCGATGTGACAAAACGGCGCCAATGCCGCAAGGTGGCCTGTCACACGTGACAAGTAGTTGTTTGGCAAGTATGTCGGAGGAAGTCAGTTGTTTATTTACCCGCATGAATGCCTCTTCCTCTTGCTTTCTCCATGCCCATTCCTCATTCTTTTTTTCGGAAGAGGTGTAGATGCAGGGCTAATGTTGTTGCAAGGCCAGGGATGAGCTTTCCATAATAGTTCACCGGTCCCAGAAAAGACCGCAGCTCTGTGGTGTTTTCAGGAGTGCGGGCCTGCTGAATGGCTTGTACCTTCTCTGTGACCAGGTGCAACCCTTCACGGTCCACTCGATAGCCCAGGTACCCCCACTTCCCTTGCATGGAAAACGCACTTCTCTGTCCGCAGGCGAAAACACGTCTATGAGAACTGAGGGAGCACCTCATCCAAGTAACTTAAATATTCCTGTTCAGTCGCCCCCATGACCAACATTTCATCTGGATAAACTGCCACTTGTGGCATCCCTTGGAGTATGTTCTCCATCACCCTCTGGATATGGCATAGGCCGGCAACACTCCGAGAGGCAGCCTGGTGTATTCGTACAAGCTCCTATGGGTTTTTATGGTCACATACGGGTGGCAGGGTCCAATTCTTTTTTAAAATAAATTTAGAGTACCCAATTCATTTTTCCAATTAAGGGGCAATTTAGCGTGGCCAATCCACCTAGCCTGCACATCTTTTGGGCTGTGGGGGCGAAACCCACGGAAACACGAGGAGAATGTGCAAACTCCACACGGACAGTGACCCAGAGCCGGGATTGAACCTGGGACCTCGGCGCCGTGAGTCCGCAGGGTTAACCCACTGTGCGGCAGGGTCCAATTCTAACTGCAAATACGCATGGCTCATATCGAACCCTTCCCAAATGCCTTGGAGGAAATCTCAATGACTCTTTGTCAAAGCATCCAGAAGCGAAAGGTTAGCTCCCTTTTCTCTCCACAGGTGCTGTCAGACCTGCTGAGATTGCCCAGTATTTTCTGTTTTTGTTTCAGATTCCAGCAACTGCAGTAATTTGCATTTACAAAAGGAATGTAAATGGAGGTGATTCATAACAATAATAGGTTGGAAGGCTGTAACGCGCCTAATCTGAAGATGAGGTGCTGTTCCTCCAGTTTGCACTGGGCTTCACTGGAACATTACAGCAGGCCAAGGACGGACATGTGGACATGAGTGCAGAATGGTGAGCTAGAATGGCAAGTGGCAAGAAGGTCTGGGCCCTGCTTGCGGCCGGACGAGAGATGTTTTGCAAAACGGTCAACCAACCTGCATTTAGTCTCTCCAATGTAGAGTAGACCGTACTGGGAGCAGCGAATGCAATAGACCAGATTGAAGGAGGTGCACATGAAGCGCTGCCTCATTTAAAATCAATGTTTAGGGCCTGAGATGGTGAGCAGGGAGGAGGTAAAGGGACAGGCGTTACTCTTTCTGCAATTGCATGGGAAGGTGCCGTGGGAAGAGGGTGAGGTGTTGGGGTTGACGGAGGAGTGGACCATGGTATCCCGGAGGGAACAATCCCTGTGAAATGCTGACAGGGGTGTGAGGGGAAGATGTGTTTGGTGGTGGAATCATACTGGAGTTGGTGGAACTGGTGGAGGATGATTCTTTGAATTCGGAGGCTGGTGGGGTGAAAAGTGAGGACAAGGGGGACTGTATCCTGGTTCTGGGATGGAGGAGATGGGGCGAGGGCAGAAGTGTGGGAGATGGGTCGGACACGGATGAGAGCCCTGTCGACCACAGTGGGTGGGAAACCCCGATTGAGGAAGAATGAAGACATGTCAGCAGCACCGTAAAGTAGCATCTTCAGGACATGCGATGGAGGCAAAGGAGCTGGAAGAATGGGATGGATTCCTTCGAGGATGATAGGTGTGAAGAGCTGTAGTCATGGTAGCTGTGGGAGTCGGTGGATTTGTAATGGATATTGATGGACAGTCTATCCCCAGAAATTGAAATAGAACGGACAAGGAAGGGAAGGAAAGTCGGAGATGTACCACGTGAAGGTGAAAGAGGGGTGGATATTGGAAGCAAATAATTATTACAGGCCCAAACAGGAACATGAAGTGGCACCGAAATAGTCATTGATGCACCAATAAAATAGTTGTGGGTTGGGGCCGGAGTAGGACTGGAACGAGGAATGTTCCACATACCCCATAAAGAGACAGAAAAAACTGGGACCCATGGTTTGGAGGAAGTGAGACAAATTGAAGGAGAAATTGTTCAATGAGAGGACAGACCCAGCCAGACGGAGGTGAGTGGTGGAGGATGGAGGTTGTTCAGGCCTCTGTTCGAGTAAGAAGCGGAGAACCCTCAGACCATCCTGTTGGGGAATGGATGTATAGAGGGATTGGACATTCATGGTAAAGAGGAGGTGGATAGGGCCGGGAAACTGGAAGTTGTAGATATGATGTAGGGCATCAGAGGAATTGTAAATGTAGATGGGAAGGGACTGGGCAAGAGGAGAGAGTACAGAGTCAACATAGGAGGAAATGAATTCCGTGGGGTAGGAACAGGCTGACATGATGGGCCTGGCGGGAGAGCCCTGTTTGTGGATTTGGAGGAGGAGGTAGAAGCCGGCTGTCCGGGTTTGGGAGATTATGAGGTTGGAAGCTGTAGAGGGAAGATCCCCAGAGGAGATAAGGTTCGTGACAGTCCTTGAAACAATGGCTTGATGCTAGGTGGTGGGGTCATGTTCCAGGGGGAGGTAGGAGGAAGTGTCGGTGGGTTGGCTTTCAGCCTTTGTGAGGTAGAGGTCAGTACGCCAGACAACAACAGCCCCACCCTTGTCGGTGGGTTTGATGACAAAGTCAAGGGTGGACATGAGAGAGCGGAGTGCAGCCACTTCAGAAGGTGACAGATTAGAGTGGGTGAGAGGAGCAGAGAAATTGAGATGGTCGGCACAGGCCTGCCCGCGGATTGGTTGGCCCTGTGGGGGCACATCCCGGGGCCAGATCCCCCCGCGGCCCCCCGAGGCCGCCCGCAGAGCCAGATCCCACCGGCAAATACCTGTTGTAATTTACGCTGGTGGGATTGGCCGAAAACGAGCGGGGAGGCCGCTGCCAGCGGCCGCTGACCAGCGTGGTGCGATTCCCGCCCCCACAAAATCCCCGGCGCCGGAGAATTCGGCAGCCGGCAGGGGCGGGATTCATGCCGTCCCCCACCCCCCCGGCGATTCTCCGACCCGGCGGGTGATCGGAGAATCCCGCCCCAGGCCTCCAGATACTGCTTCACCCGCCAATGGGACTTTCCAGTTCCACCGTAGTCAATGGCCTTTTAAACTGCTCAGCCCCAGATGCTAATGAGGTCAATCGGCAACATCAAAGACGACTTAAAAGACGAGCCTGTCTGGGCAGCACGGTGGCTAGCATGGTTAGCATTGCTGCTTCATGGCGCTGAGGTCCCAGGTTCGATCCTGGCTCTGGGTCACTGGCCGTGTGGAGTTTGCACATTCTCCCTGTGTCTGCGTGAGTTTCGCACCCACAACCCAAACCATGTGCAGGCTCGGTGGATTGGCCACGCTAAATTGCCCCTTAATTGGAAAAAAATTATTGGGTACTCTAAATTTATTTTTTTTAATGTTTTTAAAAGACGAGCCTGTTGGCTTGAGACGGCTGTCCATGTCACGTAAAATTATAGATCTAAGCAGTCAGGTTCTACTGGAAGCGAAGCATGTATGTCTCCCATTTAATTTCAACTCCAACCAAACTCATCAGCCGAGGGAAACTTAGGGGCAATTTAAAATGGTGAGGCCTTTTTTTTCCCGAAAACCAGATGGTTGAGATGCAAAGTGTGAGGTTTGTTAAATTGACCATCTGTGGAGAAATCAGCTTCAAAATTTTCACGGCTTCTTCCAGCATTTTCATCTCTAACCCTACCCTGTAGAATAGCAACATCCTGGCTCTTAACAAAACCTGTTGGTCTATTCACCCTCTCGATTCTCGATTCTCGACTCAACGGGCTGTACGGAGAAAAATAAATCAATTTGCATAGCAAGAAGAAATTTCTGTTAATTTGCATTGAATAATTCTTTATTAGTCAGGAGCTTCACACATTGAAGGCAAAAGTCTGCATAATTGCAAATCATATGCAGCACCGAAACAGGCCATTGAGCCCAATCAGCCCATTCTGGCCTTTATGCTGCAGTTAAGCCACCTCACATCTTTCAGAAGCTTGAAGGGTTCTTGGAGCATGAATGCTTTTGAATTATGACTCTCTTTGAATTCTGCATTGTATCCCTGAACTTGTTTCTTCACTCTGGACATTAAAGGTGGTTAAGTATTAAACACGAGTCCGAAGAGAATGAAGGTCAAAGTTGAATGTCTGTCGAAGACATCTGAACTTCGTGTCAGGAGATATGTTTCAGCTGCAGCAGTGACAGGAGAAGACTGCCAATATTGTCCAATTCTGAAGTGGGTCTCATTAAGAAAGTTAAAAAAAACAAATCAGTATTTATGAACTCCATCTCAGGAGTTCCCACAGCACTTTATAACCACTGAGCTACTTTAAAAGTGTCGTCGTTGTTGTAAATAGTAAGTGATGTAGATCATTTGTGCACATTAAGCTCCCGCAAATAGCATTATAATAATGACCTTATCACCTTTTGGTTGAGGATATAAATATCAGGTGGGACACTGGTGGGTACTTCATTTTCTTTGAAATATTTCTTTGAAATAATTTCATGGAATCTTTTATGTTCACCTTGGAGGGTAAATGGAGCCTCAGTTTAAAGTATTGTTCAAAAGGCAGCATCTCCAAAAGTGCATCACACCCTGGAGTGACAGCGTATAATTTGTACACATTCCCTGGGATGGAACTTAAACCCACCTCCTGTTGGGTTGGAGACAAGATGGCCACTCACTCGGCCATATCCAAATTAGGCCTGACATTGTGAGCTGACTGCCAGCGAGAGTTGGGAGATGGCGCACAACTGCAACTATGATGACTTTAAAGGGGAAATTGTTTGCCAGAAGGGTTTGCTGGAGGAAATGTCTTACATTTTAATGTTGCAGCCCACCTCCTTTTCAAGTGCTCCATGGCAGGTACTTCTGCAAGAAGTACAAGGAAGAAGATGTTAAAATTGTAATGATGCTGAGACTGGGGAATTGATAATGGGAAACAAGAAATGGCAGAGACTTTGAACAAGTATTTTGCATCTACCTTTATATTAGATGACGCAAAAAGCATCCAAATAACAGTTGAAAATCATGGGGGAAAAGGGAGGGCAGAGCTTAAAGCAGTCACGATCATTGGAGAAAAGAACATAAGAACGAGGAGCATAGTTAGGCAATTCAACACCTCAAACCTGCTCCACTTTCCTGCCCATTCTTCAATTCATTACTAATTAAAAATCTCCTCAAATTTACTCAATGCCCCGCCATTCACCGCATTCTGGGGCTGTTAATTCCAGGGGTTCTAGATTATCCCATAAGTGAAAGCATACGCTCTATGTCTACTTTATCAATACCGTTTGTCATTGTGTTTCGCTCAATCAGACCTTCTGTCATTGTTCTTATATCTCAAGAGTATAGGCCTGAAACTAGGAAACTAGGGAAACTAATGGGACTCAAGACTGACAAGTCTCCTGGACTTGATAACCTCCATCCTAGTGGCTGCAGAGCCAATTGGTGCCTTGTTTTAATCTTCCAAACTTTCCTCAATTCTGGAAAGGTCCCACTGGATTGGGAAATCACAGATATAACACTTTTGTTCTGGAAAGAAGGAAAGCAGGAAACAGGAAACTGTACACCGGTTCGCCGAACATCTGGCATTGGGAAATTACTGGGATCCATTATTAAGGAAGTAGCACTAAGGCATTTAAAAAGCATAACACAATCAAACAGAAATAACATGGCCGGGATTCTCCGAGCCTCCGCACTGAAATGGCGCTCGACATGGGGGCGGAGAATGGGGTCTCAGACCCGCGATCGGCTCCGAAGCCCGGACGCGATTCTCCGGCGACCAGAGAATCGGTGCCAGTCGCGCGCGGTCGATGTGGCGCTGGTCGGGGGCAGTTGAAAGAGGCCCGTGCGGCGATTCTCCGCGGTCGACTGGCCGAGTTCCGCTGCCGTGGTTCTATGGTTTCACCCAGTGGGAGCTTGGACTCGCGGCCGCAGTGGCTGTCCTGTGAGGTGGCGGGGGGGGCGGGGGGATCAGACTCCCGGGGGGGCCTCCACGACAGCCAGGCCCGCGATCGGGGGCTACCGATCGTCGGGCGTGCGTGATCCGGAATGTCCTACCTTCTTCAGCGCCAACCCGCAGTGTGCCTCCGCCATGTTGCGCGGGGGCCAGCAACATTTTGAAAAAAGTCTGGAGTGATTCGCGCCCGTTTTCCAGCGGGCGTGGGGACATAGCCCCATTTTCGGAGAATCCCGGCCCATGTTTTTATGAAAGGGAAGTAATGTTTGGCAAATTTATTAGAATTCTTCGAGGAGGTAACAAGCAGAGTAGATAATGGATAATGAGTAGATGCCTCATTAAGAAAGGAAGAGAACAAATCTGCAATTATATGCTGCTTTACTCCACCTTATGAGTTACCACAGCGCTTTATAACTGCTGAGAAACTTCCCAACATGCATTTGAGAAGGTCACATAAAAGGTTATTACACACGATCTCCGGGTGTTGGGGATAATGGGTGAGATTCAATCAAAACATTTTAATGTCCTATTTCGGGTGCATTTAGCGGTGGGTTTCTCAGCACCTGCAGTCCTCAGAAAGACCCCACTATCCAATGGTACTTTGCTGTTTATTTTGGCCTCGGCGAAGAATGCCCCTTTTATGCCGCACTCTAGTAATTTCCTGCAATGACGAGCTTAGCTCTCCAGTGCAGGAATACTACTCACAGCCAAAAAGAAAATGCTGGAAAATCTTTTTGGTTTCAGATTCCAGCATCCACAGTAAGTTGCTTTTACCCTTTTTTAATACTACTCACAGGTTGGGATGCCATTTTAAAAGGCAGTCCAAATATTTAGACTCTCCTCAGCGAAACCACCATGACCTCCGGACCCCCCTCCCCACTTCACCCAATGTACATCTTTTGGGTACCTCAACCCCCCCCGCCTCACTCCACCTACTATGGGCAAGGCATTCCTGGACCCAACCTGTGGCACCTGGGTACTTTGGCACTGCCATCCTCGCACCCTTTCAGTTCCCCTGCCAGCCTTTCAGTGCCACCTAGGCACCCTGGCAATGCCCATGTGCCAGCAGGAGTGACAGGGTGCCACCCTGCCCAATACCCAACCAGCCGGGGGTTTCCAATGGCCTGGGAGATACCCCAGATGTCATTATGAATAGTCCATGTTTGTGTAGAGAAGTATCAAATGATACCCTGGCAAGGTCTTCCAGGCATGGGAGGTGAGTCCTGGTCCCTGGTAGAATCCAGTGGATGCATATCTAAATGAGCCGAATGGCTCATTTAAATATGCTGATCTGGATCTTGCCCAGCCAGTGTGAGATCCAGGCCATGACGTCATGAGAGATTCCATTAAATCCTGCAAGGTGTTTCGAGTGTCGCAAATCATGCAAGAGGCCTCTCATGAGATTCAACGGTATTGTCCTGACACCAAGTTGAGCCCGACGAGGCCGCTTAATTATGCCCAATATATTAACACGGGAAGAGGATTGGCTAACTAATAAGAAACAGAGAGATGGGATTAAGGGGTAATTTTCTGGTTGTGAAATGTTAGCCAGTAGAGTGTGTCATGATGATGTGGCTTCTGCATGAATTATATGAATATGTTATTGCATCAGTTGATCAAATGTATATTGAACGCTTGAAAAAGGGCTTCTCTCAAAAGCAAGAAAAGACACTGACTTAAGATGGCTGCCGCAAGTCACCTGATGTTTATTATTGCAAGTTGATAAGCTTCTGGAAAGTTACAATGTGAATTACAATTCAGAAATGCCCAGACACCCTCATGAAACTTCACACCCCCTGATGTCAAGAACCACTTCAAAAGGATTTATGGGAAACTGCACTCACATTTGCATTTCCATAACACTACCTCTCAAGCGGAGACAGAAAGTCTACCAGCACAATAGCAATATAGAAAAGTGTTTTTCCTATCTCATCAAGATGTATAATGAATCATTCAGAAACTAATGGCTGGGACATTATAAGCCATGAAAGAAAAGCCACAGTCTGTCCAGATATTAACTAAGCAAACACCTTCTGAAATCATAATGATAGAGGAGAGGTCATGTGACTGAAGTAACATTTTTCAAAATCTCTTAAATACAGCGCACAAGCTGCTAAAATAAAGTAGCCTGAAAAAGCTGCCAATGAAGGAATAACAATCTCCCCTCTCACCTAAGTTAAGCCCACTTTAGAGTTTAAAACCCCAGCACTGAACTTGAAATGAAAATCGCTTACTGTTACAAGTAGGCTTCAATGAAGTGACTGTGAAAAGCCGCTAGTCGCCACATTCCGGCACCTGTTCGGGGAGGCTGTTACAGGAATTGAACCTTGCTGCTGGCCAGCCTTGGTCTGCTTTCAAAGCCAGCGATTTAGCCCAGTGTGCTAACAGCCAACTTACATTGAAAGGAACCTCAAGTGCAAAAATCATCGACTTCTGGAAAATACCTATGATATTTTTTAAAGAAGTTGTCTCTAGCAATTGCAGTTTTACATAGGCTTCAACACCACTTGATTTTCAGGACCACCTACAAATATTCCTGTAGCAGCTGCAGATTCCAGCAAAGGACTCATCAGCAGTGAACTCTCAATTTTCCCACGTTTCCACATTGAACTTTAATTTGGCTAATAAAATAACGACTTAAAGTATAATTTATAAATTTTGCATGGTGGGTCTGTGCAAAGTTTGAGGTATGCGGTTGGTTTTTTAAGTAGTTTTTATGTCTTTTTCTGGGTGGACCAGTACCAAACGGTGCTTGCCCAAAGTCCCCGAGGCAAAGTGATTGAATCCCAAAGCCTCAGGTACCTCAGGAATCTGCACATTAGAGTAAGGCTTACTGCCTCGCTCTAAAGGATTCCCCTTGCAACGTCTCACGAGTTTGCATTGAATCTAGTGAGGCGTTGCGAGCCGAGAAGATCCTGGGAGCGGGGTCTCTCGGCTTTCACCGGCCACGATGCACGAGTTGCTTTTCCGGCGCAGCGTGGCTGGAAGATCATGCTCATTGAGTAAATACCTTCATCCTTTTAAATTCACATCAAAAACTATGTTACACTCGGCTTTGGAGTGGTACGATAGGGGATCAATTTTACCACATCTCACACAGCTGTTGAGGTGCTACAGGGATCAGTGCGAGGGCCTCAACTATTTACAATCTATCCTAATGACTTAGATGAAGGGACCAACATTTTTGTAGCCAGATTTGCTTCACGAGGTTGATTCAGAATTAAAGAAATTGCCTTCTGAGGAAAGGTTGAATAGGACGTATCTGTATTCATTTGGGTTTAGAAGAATCTGAAGTGATTTTACTGAAACATCAGGGGCGAGATTCTCCGACCCCCCGCCGGGTCGGAGAATCGGTGGGGGGCGGCGTGAATCCCGCCCCCGCCGGCTGACGAATTCTCCGGCGCCGGGGTTTTGGCGGGGGTGGGAATCGCGGCGCGCCAGTCAGAGGCCGCTGGCAGCGGCCCCCCCAGTGATGCTCCGGCCCACGATGGGCCGAGTGGCCACCCGTTTTCGGCGGGTCTTGCGGGTGTAAATCACAACAGGTCCTTACCTGGCGGGACCTGGCTCCACGGGCAGCCTGTAGAGTCCTCGGGGGGCGTGGGGAGATCTGGCCCCGGGGGTGCCACCCTGGTGGCCTGGCTCGTGATCGGGGCCCACCGATCGGTGGGTGGGCCTGTGCTGTGGGGGCACTCTTTCCCTCCGTAGCAGCCGCTGTCAATCTCCTTCTCGATTGGTAGTCTCTTTGAACAAGAAGGTCTCGGCACGATCCGTCCATTTCTCTACGCTTTGGCATTTCTCTTTAAAGTCAGATACTTTAGTTCAATCTGATCACAGAGTCCCTTGTAATTTTCCAACACATGAGCATTGGTTATCACAGCTTTCAGGCCGTCAAATGCCAGTTGAAACTCCGCCGTCCACTGGAATTTGTTACACTTCTTGAGCGAGACCGTCAGTGGAGCAACGACGCTACAAGAATTGTTCACCAATGTTCGAACAAATCCACTCATGCCAAGAAATCGCATTTTTCCCTTCGACTTGAGGGTATCGGAAACTCCTCAATAACTGGTGTTTTCACATCATGTTGGACCATTCCACCCTGTCCATTTGTATGGCCAAGTAAAGTGACTTTGGCTTTTCCAAATTCACTTGTATCCATGTATATCACAAAACCCGCCTCCTGAAGTCGATCGAATAACTCCATCAGATGTTTTAAATGTTTTTTCCCTGCCTGGCTGAAAATTACCAAATCGTCGATGTATACCGCACAATTGGGTAATCCTGAAACAACTTTGTTAGTTAACGGTTGAAATGTGGCTGGGGCGTTTTTCATGCCAAATGGCATAACTTTGAATTGGTATATACCATCTGGAGTCACAAAAGCTGAAATCTCCTTCGCTCTTTCGGATAAAGGTACCTGCCAGTAACCTTTAACTAAATCCAGTTAGGAAATAAAAGCTGATTGTCCCACTTTCTCAATGCAATCCTCCAAACGTGGGTTGGATAAAAGTCCATTCTTGTAACTGCATTAACCTTTCTATAGTCCACACACAACCGTTGGGTACCATCTGGTTGTGGTACCATCACTATGGGTGAGCTCCATTGGCTGCAACCCACTTCAATTATGCCATTTTTAAGCACACTCTAAATCTCTTTGTTAACCTGTGCCAATTCTAAAGGGTTAAGTCAGTATGGATGTTGTTTAATTGGAACAGCATTTCCCACATCTACATCATGTGTAGCCATTTTAGTACTTCCCAATTTATCTCTTCAAACTTTCCCATGTGATATCAATAACTCTTTCAGGTCAGTTTGTTTTGCCTCTGGAAGGTACCTCAACAATTTATCACAATGTTGAAGAACATTCGCGTTTTCCAATTTAATTTGAGGTCTGTCAAATTCACAGTCATCTGGATTTGGTTTGTCACTTTGAGTTAGAATCATTAAAACCTCCTCCTTTTTCTCTCCTTCCCTTTCAAAGTACCTTTTAACCATATTCACATGACACACTCGGTGAGTTTTCCTTCTACCTGCTGTTTTTACCACATAATTCATCTCACTTAATTTCCTTTCAATCTGATAAGGTGCACAAAACCTTGCTTTTAAAGGTTCACCTACCACTGGTAACATCACTAAAACTTTATCTCCACTGGCAAAACTACGAACTTTGGATTTATTGTCCGCTACCCGTTTCGTCACATTTCGTGCAACTTTTAAATGTTGTCTAGCCAATTCACCTGCTCTATTTAATCATTCCCTAAAATTTGACACGTAATCCAATAATGTAAGTTCTGATTTCTCACTCACCAATTTTTCCTCGATCAATTTAAGTGGTCCTCTTACCTCATGACTAAAAGTTAGTTCAAAAGGACAAAATTTGGTTGATCCATTCGGTGCATCCCTAATTCCAAACAGTATGAATGGAATTTCTTTGTCCCAATCCTCTGGATAATCGTGGCAATAAGCCCTCAACATTGTCTTTAATGTCTGATGCCACCTTTCTAACGCTCCCTGCGATTCTGGATGGTACGCAGTTGATTTAAATTGTTTTATTCCTAAAATATCCATAACTTATTTGAATAACCTCGAGGTAATATTTGATCCTTGACCCGATTGTATTTCTGTGGGTAGTCCATATCTAGCAAAGAATTTAAGTAACTCCTCCACAATCTTCTTAGCTGTAAGATTGCGTACTGGAATGGCGTCTTGAAACCTAGTAGACACATCCATTATAGTCAAAAGATATTGATTCCCACTTTTCATTTTAGGAAGCGGTCCTACGCAATCAATTAGGACCCTTGTAAAAGGTTCCTCAAATGGTGAATAGTTTTATCACTGCTTGAGGTTTCCCTTTCACTTGACGTGTGTGACATGATTGACAAAATTTAACTACGTCTTTATGTAGTCCAGGCCAATAGAAATGTTTCTGGATTTTAGCTTGAGTTTTCCTTATTCCCAAATGACCTCCCACTGGTACCTCATGTGCAACTCGCAACACCTCCTTTCTATACCCTACTGGCAATACTACTTGATGAACTTCTGCCCATTTTTCATCTGCCTGCATATGTAAAGGTCTCCATTTTCTCATCAAGACATCACTTTTATGGTAATAACACTCTGGTATACACGCAGATTCTTCTTCCGTGCATGCTTTCTGATACATCCATTTTATTTCTCTCTTTTTGTTGTAACTCCACCAATTTTCCTGAACTAAAACTATCCGCTTCATCTTCCACCTGTTCTTGTTCTTTTTCAACCATCTGATCAAAAATCGTTTCAAACAATTGCACTTCAACTTCATCTTCACTCTTTAATTTCTCCTCTTGTCTTAACCTGTGATTTTGCGACCTTCTTACGACACAATCCGGAAAAATCCCAGGATATTCGTCCTTCAACACTTCAGTTGTCTGATTTTCCACTGGCTTTTCCACCACAATAGGCTTCACTCCCACCTGCGATCCAGCTATATCATTACTCAAGATAAACTGTATTCCTGGACAAGATAGTTTATCTATTACTCCTACTACAACTTCACCACTCTTCACTGGACTTTCCAACCTTACCTTATATAATTGAACATTACTCCTCTCACCCTGAATTTCACATATTACCACCTTTTCTGGCAACATTCTTCCCAGACTACATAACTCCTCATCTCTTACCATTAAAGATTGACTAGCTCCCGCATCTCTTAAAATTGTGACTTCTTTACCTGCTCCTCCTGATACACATGAGTAAACTTTACCCACACAAGTAAATTCTTTCAAGAGATCTGGCACCTTCTCATCAATCGGCTCTTGATCAGGCTGTATAATCTTTTGCACCTCGTTTGCTTCACTTGGGCTTTCCTTTGCCACTTTCACAAAGTCCACGATCTTATCCTGTTTTACCATATCAGCCTTCCCAGTGCTTTTCTTCAACCACCAACACTGTGACTTTACATGGCCTAGTTTATTACAGTGAAAACATTTGAAACTTTTCATGTCTCTTCCACCCTCCTGGATTTAAAAAAAAATCTGAGGTATACTCTCCTTATTATCTCCCATCAGATCACCTTTACTTTTACCACTTGAGTATTTCCCATATCCCCAGTTACTCTCCCTCACAGGCTGAAATTGATGTCGGAAACAAAGCTTTGATTTATGAACTAATTCCTAATCATCTGCCATTTCTGCTGCTAATCTCGCAGTTTTAACCCTCTGCTCTTCCACATGAGTTCTCAATACATCAGGAATTCAATTTATAATCTCCTCCAAAAATATCATTTCTCTGAGAGCTTCATATGTTGTATTCAAAGCCCTTATCCACCTATCAAAATTACTCTATTTGAGCCTTTCAAACTCCATGTATGTTTGACCAAATTATTTCCTTAAATTTCTAAACCTTTGTTTGTAGGCTTCAGGCACTAGTTCATATGCATCTAAGATGGATTTTGTCACCTCCTCATATGACCCAGATACCTCCTCCGGTAGTGATGCAAACACTTCACTAGCCCTACCTATCAGCTTTGATTGAATCAGTAATACCCACATGTCCTGTGGCCATTTCATTTGTTTAGCTACCTTCTCAAATGTACTGAAAAAGGCTTCTACCTCCTTCTCGTCAAACCTTGGCAATGCTTGAACATATTTAAATAGATCCCCACCAAGCCTTCGATTTTGATGCTCTTTCTCACCATCTTCATCACTATCAACCAACTGTACGTTTCCCTCTACGTCTGCCAATTTTAACTGACTGTCATGTTTCATGGCCATTTTCTGAAGTTCAAGCTCTCTCTTTTTATCTTTTTCCCTGATCCGTATCTCCCTTTCTCTTTCTTCTTGTTCTGCTAGGACTATTCTTTCTGTTTTCCTTTCTTCTCTCTCTTTTTCCTCTCTCTCACTTTCTCTTTCTTTTTCCTCTCTCTCTCTTTCGTATTCAAGCTGCTTTAATTCTTTCTCATGTTCCATTTGTTTAATTTGTAACTGAATTTTTGCCATTTCCAATGAGTCAAACTGTATCTCAGGCAGCTTTAAATGCTTAGCCACCGCCATTATTACCTCACCTTTTTACATTTTGTCAGGTAATGTTAACTGCAATGTTTTTGCCAAATCTAACAGCCTGCTTTTAGTCTCTGTCCGTAAGGTACTGTGTGTGACCGTCTCCACCCCCAAAAACCTCTGAGCCTCTGAAAGAGCCATTGGCTACAACACATTCCCTACTTAAACTAAAATACCACACCTGAAAAGCAACCACAATATGCTCACCCCTCATTGTCTTTAAGTTCACTAAGCCAATCCAATAGACTTTTATCCCGGACAAACCCCCAATTTGTTATGGGCCAGGGTTTAGAGAACCCCAAAGTGTATCATGGAGCTCACCTGACCCACAACTTTTAATAGATTGTGGTATGGGGAGCACACAGCCCACTCTACAGGTGTGGTAAAGCAGAAATGGAAAAGTATTTTTTAAAGCAGAACAATGTTTAAACCTTTTTAACACATACAGTGAACAACTTAGCAACCATTAATTCAAATACAACCCTCAAAGAATACAACACGAAGTAATCCGTAAGCTGTCCTTTTAACATCCAGAAGACTTAAGAAACACCTTTTAACAGAAGCGCATTTGGTTTACATTCACTACTGAGAACATTTATAATTCTGAATTCACCAAATGATCAAGAGATAGTCTTTTCATGGCAGAGAGATCAACAGTACACCCGTTCTATCTGGCTTCAGCTCCAACACTGAAAACAAAACTAAAACACACCCTGCAGCAAACAGCCTAAAACGAAAGTAAAAAGCTGACAGACAGCCCAGCTCCACCCACACTCTTGACATCACTGATAAACACCCATTTCTTAAAGGTACATTTCTTAAACACCAATTTCTTAAAGGTACTCTCACATGACACATTTAAAATTCAGACCAGATGGAATTTCTTCTCTCTGAGGGTCATTAATATTTGGAATTCTCTACCTCAGAGAGCAGTGGAGGCAGGGTCATTGAATATATTTCTGACCTACAAGGGGTCAAGGGTGATGGAGTGGGCTGGAGGGGGAACAGGCAAAAAAGTGGAATTAAGGCCACAATCAGATCAGTTTCAGTAATGAAGCAGGTCCGATGGGCCGAATGGCCAACTCCTGCTCCTCTTTCTCATATTCTTATGTAATCTTGGAAACATTTTATGACGTAAAGCATTGGAGGGGGGGGAAATAATTTTCCGTTATTAAATAATAACAGAAAATTCTGGAAATGACCTTTCAGTTCTGATGAAAAGTCTAATTCTGAAATAGTAACTTGGTTTATCTCTGCACAGATGATGCCAGACTTTCTGACTGGTTCTGGTCTTTTCTGCCCCTATTTCAGATTTCCAGCACGACAGTGTTTTGCTTATGGATAAGTTTAAGTCATTGTTGGGTTTTTATTCAGCAATGTTTATGAACCACGCTGAGATAGTGGAAATGGTAATCAGCTGGCATTGATGATAGCTCACAAACTGTAAATAATAAGCAATTAATTTGAGTGCCTTGGCAAATGAACAAAGGCTTCACACTCATTCTATTAGAAGGCCTTTGATCTCTTTCCTGACTGTGAAGAGAGCAAGATCAGCCAAAGGCTAGGACACAGACTGGGACAGAGATTTTTGAAACGAGATGCAATGCCAGCAGTCAGGATTTACCGGAACAGAAAGCTGCAAAGAAATGAAACTCAAAGAGGAATCAAGAAGAATAAAATGTGACAAGAGATATAATTTTCCTGCCAAGTGAGATAGACCATATGTGGGCACAAATGATTGCATGTTAATTATTTTTGTGTAATGCGAAGGCAAGTTGGACCGTAAGGGAATCTGATCGTGTTACGCTGTTAAGTAAAGCAACTTTGCAGCTCACATAGAGACTCATTTTACCCTATAAACCAGCTGGGGTGGGCAGCTAAAGAGCAGATCACATATGCGGTCGAGGCATGACTCTATCTATCCATTTTCCATCCTTGGCTACCGTGTTCTTCAGGCAGATGAAATGCCCGCCTAAAACAGGCAGGGACCATGAATTTCTATGTATGTTAGCCCAAATGTAACAATGATCATCACTCCCCCAGGCAGATCTGCAGACATGATAGGCCCTTCCAAGGCCAGTAGAAAATGTTCCTTTGGGGCAAAGAGACTGTGACGTCTCAGGCGAGCAAGCACTCGGAAGCGATATCTGCAGAAAAGTTTGGTTTTATTCTGGTTACCAGACTACACCCCAAATGGTCTCCCGTACCCGGCCCACACTTGGGCCGGGATATTTATAATCATGCAGTTCTAGGAGAAACGTACTTAGCCCCACCCTCTCATCTGAGTAATAATAACAATAATCATCTTTATTATTGTCACAAATAGGCTTATATTAACACTGCAATGAAGATACTGTGAATATCCCCCAGTCGCCACATTCCGGCGCCTGTTTGGGTACACAGAGGGAGAATTCAGAATGTCCAAATTACCTAACAACATGTCTTTTGGAACTTATGGGAGGAAACCGAAGCAGCCGGAGTGATGTACCGTCAATTAGCACAAGACGAGAATGGTGAAACAATCGAGGCTTTATTGCACAAGATGTTGTGCCTCCTGCAGCTGGAACCAGAATGGGAGCAGTGCAGGAGAGCAGACACTTTTATACGCTGCCTGCTGGGAGGAGCCAGCAAGCAGGGATCTACCGTAGTTCCTGTAATACACAGGCAGTGCCATTATACATACAATATATCACTAGTGGTGTTTACCACATTCACCCCCTGTTTAAAAAAGAGTCTGGCGGGGGTGAAGGACAACATTACAGATTAAGTCTGTCGGGGGCTTTGACCCTCCGCTGCGATCGCCTCAGTCCTGGTGGTGATGTGGGCGCCGATGTGGTCACCTGCGACTCCGGGAGCATGTTGTCCTCTCCTTCGTCACCCCTGAGTGGATCCAATGGGAGGACAGATCCTGCTGGGGTGGGGGCTGCGGTGAGGTTTGCTGGAGGGAGGGTGGGTGGCGCAGGGGTGAATGAGGCAACTGGTGGGGGGGGGGTAGGAGCGGTGTCAGGTCGGGGGTCGTGGGTGGGGACCCAGCGGGTGCCAAGTCCCGGAAGGAGACTGTGTCCTGGCACCCGTCGAGGTGTGCCATGTAGGTGTACTGCGGGTTGGCATGGAGGAGGTGGACTTTCTCAACCAAGGATCCGATTTATGGCTCCGCACATGCTTCCGGAGGAGGACGGGTCCAGGAACTGTCAGCCATGTTGGGAGCGAGACTCCTGAGGTGGACTTCCTGGGGAAGCCAAACACCCGTTCGTGAGGGGCCTCATTAGAACAAACAAAGAACAAAGAACAAAGAAATGTACAGCACAGGAACAGGCCCTTCAGCCCTCCAAGCCCGTGCTGACCATGCTGCCCGACTAAACTACAATCTTCTACACTTCCTGGGTCCGTATCCCTCTATTCCCATCCTATTCATGTAATTGTCAAGATGCCCCTTAAATGTCACTATCGTCCCTGCTTCCACCACCTCCTCCGGCAGCGAGTTCCAGGCACCCACTACCCTCTGCGTAAAAAACTTGCCTCGTACATCTACTCTAAACATTGCCCCTCTCACCTTAAACCTATGCCCCCTAGTAATTGACCCCTCTGCCCTGGGGAAAAGCCTCTGACTATCCACTCTGTCTATGCCCCTCATAATTTTGTAGACCTCTATCAGGTCTCCCCTCAACCTCCTTCGTTTCAGTGAGAACAAACCGAGTTTATTCAACCGCTCCTCATAGCTAATGCCCTCCATACCAGGCAACATTCTGGTAAATCTCTTCTGCACCCTCTCTAAAGCCTCCACATCCTTCTGGTAGTGTGGCGACCAGAATTGAACACTATACTCCAAGTGTGGCCTAACTAAGATTCTATACAGCTGCAACATGACTTGCCAATTCTTATACTCAATGCCCCGGCCAATGAAGGCAAGCATGCCGTATGCCTTCTTGACTACCTTCTCCACCTGTGTTGCCCCTTTCAATGACCTGTGGACCTGTAC
This sequence comes from Scyliorhinus torazame, assembly GCF_047496885.1. NCBI lineage: Eukaryota > Metazoa > Chordata > Chondrichthyes > Carcharhiniformes > Scyliorhinidae > Scyliorhinus > Scyliorhinus torazame. Next base: position 117,797,972 of record NC_092720.1, on the reverse strand, counting down.
TCCTAGATCTCTTTGACTTTCAATACTCTTGAGGGTTCTACCATTCACTGTATATTCCCTACCTGCATTAGACCTTCCAAAATGCATTACCTCAAATTTGTCCGGATTAAACTCCATCTGCCATCTCTCCGCCCAAGTCTCCAAACAATCTAAATCCTGCTGTATCCTCTGACAGTCCTCATCGCTATCCACAATTCCACCAACCTTTGTGTCGTCTGCAAACTTACTAATCAGACCAGTTACATTTTCCTCCAAATCATTTATATATACTACAAACAGCAAAGGTCCCAGCATTGATCCCTGTCGAACACCACTGGTCATAGCCCTCCAATTAGAAAAGCATCCTTCCATTGCTACTTTCTGCCTTCTATGACCTAGCCAGTTCTGTATCCACCTTGCCAGCTCACCCCTGATCCCGTGTGACTTCACCTTTTGTACTAGCCTACCATGAGGGACCTTGTCAAAGGCCTTACTGAAGTCCATATAGACAACATCCACTGCCCTACCTGCATCAATCATCTTAGTGACCTCCTCGAAAAACTCTATCAAGTTAGTGAGACACGACCTTCCCTTCACAAAACCATGCTGCCTCTCACTAATACGTCTATTTGCTTCCAAATGGGAGTAGATCCTGTCTCGAAGAATTCTCTCCAGTAATTTCCCTACCACTGAAGTAAGGCTCACCGGCCTGTAGTTCCCGGGATTATCCTTGCTACCCTTCTTAAACAGAGGAACAACATTGGCTATTCTCCAGTCCTCCGGGACATCCCCTGAAGACAGTGAGGATCCAAAGATTTCTGACAAGGCCTCATCAATTTCCTCTCGAGCCTCCTTCAGTATTCTGGGGTAGATCCCATCAGGCCCTGGGGACTTATCTACCTTAATATTTTTTAAGACACCCAACACCTCGTCCTTTTGGATCTCAATGTGACCCAGGCTATCTACACACCCTTCTCCAGACTCAACATCTACCAATTTCTTCTCTTTGGTGAATACTGATGCAAAGAATTCATTTAGTACCTTGCCCATTTCCTCTGGCTCCACACATAGATTCCCTTTCCTATCCTTCAGTGGGCCAACCCTTTCCCTGGCTACCCTCTTGCTTTATATGTACGTGTAAAAAGCCTTGGGATTTTCCTTAACCCTATTTGCCAATGACTTTTCATGACCCTTTCTAGCCCTCCTGACTCCTTGCTTAAGTTCCTTCCTACTTTCCTTATATTCCACGCAGGCTTCATCTGTTCCCAGCCTTTTAGCCCTGACAAATGCCTCCTTTTTCTTTTTGACGAGGCCTACAATATCTCTCGTTATCCAAGGTTCCCGAAAATTGCTGTATTTATCCTTCTTCCTCACAGGAACATGCCGGTCCTGAATTCCTTTCAACTGACACTTGAAAGCCTCCCACATGTCAGATGTTGATTTGCCCTCAAACATCCGTCCCCAATCTTTGTTCTTCAGTTCCGCCTAATATTGTTACAATTAGCCTTCCCCCAATTTAGCACATTCATCCTAGGACCACTCTTATCCTTGTCCACCAGTACTTTAAAACTTACTGAATTGTGGTCACTGTTACCGAAATGCTCCCCAATTGAAACATCTACCACCTGGCTGGGCTCATTCCCCAATACCAGGTCCAGTACCGCCCCTTCCCTAGTTGGACTGTCTACATATTGTTTTAAGAAGCCCTCCTGGATGCTCCTTACAAACTCCGCCCCGTCTAAGCCCCTGGCACTAAGTGAGTCCCAGTCAATATTGGGGAAGTTGATGTCTCCCATCACCACAACCCTGTTGTTTTTACTCTTTTCCAAAATCTGTCTACACATCTGCTCCTCTATCTCCCGCTGGCTGTTGGGAGGCCTATAGTAAACCCCCAACATTGTGACTGCACCCTTCTTATTCCTGATCTCTACCCATATAGCCTCACTGCCCTCTGAGGTGTCCTCCCGCAGTACAGCTGTGATATTCTCCCGAACCAGTAGCGCAACTGCGCCTCCCCTTTTACATCCCCCTCTATCCCGCCTGAAACATCTAAATCCTGGAACGTTTAGCTGCCAATCCTGCCCTTCCCTCAACCAGGTCTCTGTAATGGCAACAACATCATAGTTCCAAGTACTAATCCAAGCTCTAAGTTCATCTGCCTTACCCGTAATACTTATTGCATTAAAACATATGCACTTCAAACCACCATACCCGCTGTGTTCAGCAACGTCTCCCTGTCTGCTCTGCCTCAGAGCCCCACTGTCCCTATTCCCTAGTTCTCCCTCAATGCTCTCACCTTCTGACCTATTGCTCCCGTGCCCACCCCCCTGCCATACTAGTTTAAACCCTCCCGTGTGACACCAGCAAACCTCGCGGCCAGGATATTTATGCCTCTCCGGTTTAAATGCAACCCGTCCTTCTTATATGGGTCACACCTGCCCCGGAAGAGCTCCCAGTGGTCCAGATAACGGAAACCCTCCCTCCTACACCAGCTGTTTAGCCACGTGTTTAGCTGCTCTATCTTCCTATTTCTAGCCTCACTGGCACGTGGCACAGGGAGTAATCCCGAGATTACAACCCTCGAGGTCCTGTCTTTTAACTTTCTGCCTAGCTCCCTGAACTCCTGCTGCAGGACCTCATGCCCCTTCCTGCCTGTGTCGTTAGTACCAATATGTACAACGACCTCTGCCTGTTTGCCCTCACCCTTCAGGATGCCCTCTACCCGTTCAGAGACATCCTGGACCCTGGCACCAGGGAGGCAACATACCATCCTGGGGTCTCTTTCACGTCCACAGAAGTGCCTATCTGTGCCCCTGACTATAGAGTCCCCTATTACTATTACTCTTCTGCGCTTTGACCCTCCCTTCTGAACATCAGATCCAGCCGTGGTGCCACTGCTCTGGCTGCTGCTGTTTTCCCCTGATAGGCTATCCCCCCCGACAGTATCCAAAGGGGTTCGAGAGGGGGACAACCACAGGGGATTCCTGCACTGATTGCCTGCCCTTTCTGGTGGTCCCCCATTTCTCTGCCTGCACCTTGGGTGTGACCTCATTTACATAACTGCGATCTATGACGCTTTCCGCCACCTGCATGCTCCTAAGTGCATCCAATTGCTGCTCCAACCGAACCAAGCGGTCTGTGAGGAGCTCCAGTTGGGTGCACTTTCTGCAGATGAAGCCATCCGGGACGCTGGAAGCCTCCCGGACCTGCCACATCTCACAGTCAGAGCACTGCACCCCTCTAACTGACATTGCGTCAATTAATTAAAATTAAAATTAAAATTCTTTTAAAAAAATATATATATTTTAAAAATGTTTTCAAAGTTACTGTTAACTATCTGTTTCCTAGCACTAGATTTCTAATAGAAATGCGAAAGCTAAATATAGTACCCTCCGATCTCTGCCTTAGATACCCCTCTAAATTATAATTAAGTAATTATGTTTAATTAGTTACCAATGCTTAATTTTTTTAATTTAGTGTAGATTCCCAACCAGCCACTCAGGCCACAGCTTTTCTGTGATGTCACTTCAGTTTCCCCCCGACACACACAATTTGAAAAAGGTATAAAAGTAAAAATGAGTAAAAATCACTTACTTACCTTCTTACCTTCTGAGTGTCTTAGATGTTCTCAGGTTCTCTCCCTGACAGAGACTGCTCCTCCTCCTCCGAACCTCCTCCGAACCTCCTCTGAATTATTTGTGGTGGTGCAGAGGAACGACCGGGTGGAGTGGAGTGCGTCGGGGAGGACATCCTGCCAGCAGGAGACCGGGAGACTTCTAGACCGAAGGGCCAGCAGAACAGCCTTCCAGACCATCCCGTTCCCCCTCTCCACCTGCCCATTTCCCCGGGGGTTATAGCTGGTCGTCCTGCTCGAGGCGATGCCCTTGCTGAGCAGGAACTGACGCAGCTCATCACTCATGAAAGAGGATCTCCGGTCGCTGTGGATGTAAGTGGGGAGACCGAACAGAGTGAAGATGCTGTGCAGGGCTTTAATGACCGTGGCAGAAGTCATGTCGGGGCATGGGATGGCGAACGGGAACTGGGAGTACTCATCAATTACGTTGAGGAAGTACACGTTGCGGTTGGTGGAGGGGAGGGGCCCTTTGAAGTCCATGCTGAGGCGCTCAAAGGGGCGGGAGGCCTTCACCAGGTGCACTCTATCTGGCCGGTAGAAGTGCGGCTTGCACTCTGCGCAGACTTGGCAGTCTCTGGTGACGGTCCTGACCTCAATGGAGTAGGGCAGGTTGCGGGCCTTGACAAAATGGAAGAACCGGGTGACCCCCGGGTGGCAGAGGTCATAGTGGAGAGCCCGGAGGCGATACAAGATCTCATAGTTATAGGTGGAGAGCTCGATCCTCCACCTCAAGATCTTGTCATTTTTGATCTTGCCCCGCTGCGTATTATTAAACATGAAGGCAACCGACCATTGGTCAGTGAGGAGAGTGAATCTCATGCCGGCCAGGTAATGCCTCCAATGTCGCACAGCTTCCACAATGGCTTGGGCCTCCTTTTCGACAGAGGAGTGCCGAATTTCGGAGGCATGGAGGGTGCGGGAAAAGAAAGTCACGGGTCTGCCCGCCTAATTGAGGGTGGCGGCCAGAGCTATGTCCGATGCATCGCTCTCCACCTGAAAGGGGAGGGTCTCGTCGACTGCGTGCATCGTGGCCTTGGCAATGTCCGTCTTGATGTGGTTGGAGGCCTGGTGGGCCTCAGCTGTCAGGGGAAAAACTATGGACTTGATAAGTGGGCGGGCCTTGTCCGCATAATTCGGGACCCACTGGGCGTAATACGAGAAAAACCCCAGGCATTGTTTCAGGGCCTTGGGGCAGTGGGGGAGAGGGAGTTCGAGGAGGGGGTGCATACGGTCGGGGTCGGGCCCTAGGACTTCATTTTCCACTACGTAGCCAAGGATAGCTAAGCGGTTGGTGCGGAACACGCATTTCTCCTTATTGTAGGTGAGGTTAAGGAGTTTTTGGAGGTTTGCGTCATGGTCCTGCTGGTCGTGGCCGCAGATGGTGACATTATGTAGGTACGGGAAGGTGGCCCGCAGCCCGTAATGGTCAACCATTCGGTCCATTTCTCGCTGGAAGACCGAGAACCCATTGGTGACGCCAAAGGAAACTCTGAGGAAATTATAGAGGCGGCCATCTGCTTCGAACGCAGTGTATTGGCGGTCCTCCGGGCGGATGGGGAGCTGGTGGTAGGCGGACTTCAAGTCTAATGTGGAGAAGACTTGGTACTGCGCAATCTGATTGACCATGTCAGATATGCGTGGGAGGGGATACGCATCGAGCTGTATGCACCAGTTGATGGTCTGGCTGTAGTCAATGACCATCCTGTGCTTCTCCCCAATCTTCACTACCACCACTTGAGCTCTCCAGGTGCTGTTGCTGGCCTCAATGATCCCCTCCCGCAGGAGCCATTGGACCTCCGACCTGATAGAGGTCCTGACCTGCGCACTGTACCATCTGCTCCTAGTGGCGACGGGCTTGCAGTCTGGGGTGAGGTTTGCAAACAGCGAAGGTAGATCGACCTTAAGGGTCGTTTGGCCGCAGACGGTGAGGGCGCGTAAGTGTCTGCCGAATTTCAAAGTAAGGCTTTGAATATGGCATTGGAAATCAAGGCCCAGTAACAGGGCAGCGCAGAGGAATGGGAGGACGTAGAGCCTGAAGTTGCTGAACTCTACATCCTGAACGGTGAGGGTTACGACACAGCACCCCCGGATTTCAACGTGATCCGGAGGCCAGGAAGATTTTCTGGGTGAAGGGGTGTACCGTGAGGGAGCAGCGCCTTACCGTAGCAGGGTGGATGAAACTCTCTGTGCTCCCGGAGTCAAAGAGGCAGGTCATCTCGTCCCGTTGATCTTCATCGTCATCGTAGCGGTCGCGAGGTTGCGGGGCCGCGACTGATCCAGGCTGATGGAGGCGAGCTGCGGAAGATATTGGGAGGTCCTGGGCTGATCAGCAGTGGCGGAGGTATCAGCAGGCAGCGGACGGCCAGCCGAGCAGGGGTCCTGAGGCGCAGTCCAAAATGGTGCCGAAGATGGCGGCGCCCACAGGGCACACATGGCGGGCAGCATCAAAGATGGCGGTGCCCACAGGCCGCACATGGCTTGCGGTGGAGAAGATGTTGGCGCCCCTGGATCGCACGTGGGGGGTGTAGTAATGCCAGGCCTGGAAACAGCGGCTACCGCCCGGGCCTGGCAAACGGAAACAAAGTGTCCCTTATTCCCACACCCGTTGCAGGTCGCTCTCCGCGCCGGGCAGTGCTGCCTGAGGTGTCTGTTCACAAAAATAACACTTGGACCCCCCCGGAGTTGGCTGGCTGCCGCGCGGCGCACGCTTGCGGTGAGGTGGAGTCGGCAGCTGGTAGGGCCCACGAGGGTGCCGCGCGGTCGGGGGTGTAGGCCTCCAGATTAGTGAATTAGCAAGGTGCCTAGTCTCCGCAAGATCGAGCGTACCCCCTTCCAATAGTCGCTGGCGAACGTACGTAGACTTCATGCCCGTGACATAAGTGTCTCTGATTAATAGTTCGGTGTGTTGGACTGCCGAAACTGCCTGGCAGTCACAGTTCCTACCGGGAATCTGTAGGGCCCACAAGAAATCGTCCAGGGTCTCCCCCGGGAGTTGCCGTCTCGTGGTCAGGAGGTGCCTGGCGTACACTTGATTCACTGACTTAACGTAATGTCCCTTTAGTAGCGTCATCGCTTCTGTATAGGTGGGCCCATCCCGGATTTCAGGGCTCACCTGTGAGTAGAGGACTTGGAGCTTCTGTGGGTCCGAGAGATCTTCAGTGGCAGCTCTGAGGCAGCCTTCGAAGCAGGCTAGCCAGTGATCGAAGGTGGACGTGGCATTGGCTGCGTGAGGGTTCAGCTCCAGGCGATCAGGCTTGATTAAGATGTTCATCTTTTAACATCTTGTGCAATAAATTGATGTACCGTCAATTACCACGAGACGAGAATGGTGAATCAATCGAGGCTTTATTGCACAAGATGTTGTGCCTCCTGCAGCTGGAACCAAAATGGGGGCAGCGCAGGAGAGCAGACACTTTATACGTCGCCTGCTGGGAGGAGCCAGCAGGCAGGGATTTACCGTAGTACCTTTAATACACAGGCAGTGCCGTAATACATACAATATACCACTAGTGGTGTTTACCACACGGAGGAAACCCATGCAGACAAGGGGTGAACGTTCAGACTCCACACAAATAGAGACCCAAGCTGGGTTTCGAACCTGGGTCGCTGGCGCTGTGAAGCAACAGTGCTAACCACTGTACTAACTTGACGCCCGTGTAGATTGTATTCAGGTGAGACCATAGGGACTCCGATGTTTCAGATCCTTGGGCCTCCTGTAGGGTTAGAACAGCCCTCCCCGCCCAAGTCCATGTCAAACCTTTGCCCTCTTTGGCGAAAGCTGATTATCCGATGCCCGCCACTCTGTGCCTGGAGGGGGTTTAACGGACCAGGGAGCGTCGTTTGCTGGTCGAGCATCTGGGAGGTTCCACTGCCTTTCGTTTGGCAGTCACCCCTGGACCAACGTCTGTGTCCGTTGGCAAAAACTCCATGTCCGACTACTGGTCGATCCCCCGCATTTCCGAGACACAGTGTCCAGCTGCCTCGCTGGGTAGCAGCAGCAACTGCTCTGGAGGGAGGGGCACCATTGGACTCAGGATCATTGGTTGGTCCTCGCATACCTTTTCTACCCGGCTCCGGAGATGGTCCACGTGCCTCTTGGAGTCCTTCTCTCGCACCTGCACCATGTCCGAAACCGGCTCGGAGCGTTTTGTGACAATTGCCGGAATCCATAGGCTCCTTCATTAAAATTCCGAACATTAACGGAGTCGCCAGCTTCACTCCAGTCTGTTCCTGCTGATCATGGATCCTATCCCCGATGCCTGGTGAAACGAGGCTCAACCGCGCGTGTAAATGACGACATCAAAAGCACCGCAGGTGTTACCCCAGAGGTAGTGGGCAGCGTGGACCTAGAGTAAAACAGAATAAGGTGGGTTTCTGGTGAGCTTGTGGTCTGTACTCTTGTCTCTGGCTTTAATGTCTGTACGGCATGTTCTGCCAACCCATTTGAGGATGGGTGATGAGGCACGTTTCAGACATTACGGAAGGCATTTTGCTTCAAAAAATCCGCAAACTCCAAATAAGTAAACGCAGTACCATTGTCCAAAACAAGGACCGCCCACAGCCGTTCAGTGGTGGCACACCATGTAGTCATCATCATCCATCCATTTAGAGTGAACATCTATGATCAGTAGGTACATTGCCCCCTGGAAAGGCCCCGCAAAATCCACATGGAGGTGGAACCATGGCTGGCCCGGCCATTCCCATGGTTGAAGTGGAGCTGGAGGGAGTGGGACAGGATTGGGGGGGGAGGGGACAGGGAAGTGGGGGGTGTGGGGGGAACGGGACTTCTGGTGCTCCTGGCAGGGTGCATTGTTTCGCGAACTTCTCGATCTTTGCATCAATGCCGGCCACCACACGTCGCTCCGGGCCAACATTTTAATGTTGGAGACTCCAGGGAGTCCGCTATAGAGGTCCTGCAAAATTGCTCCCTTGCCACTTTTGGAGGTGACCAACTGGGAATCCCACAGGAGAATGCCGTCTGCCACTTTTGTGGTAAAAGCTCTCAGGTCTACCGGGAGGGCACGATGCTGGGCCCCGTACAGCACGATGCGATGGACCCTGGCCAGCAGCGGGTCCGTCCATGTCCAAGCCTTTACTTGGTCCACCATTATCAGTACTGTGTCCATAAAATGAAAGGTTGCAACTACCTCGTCCGATGCCGCCAGCATTGGTGCACTGGTAGGCAGCGGGAGGCGGCTGAGAGCGTCCACATGGGAAATCTTTGGCCTTGTGTGATGCTGCAAAATATACTCGTACAGCACATTCATTCCATTCGTCAGGTATCTCCGGTGTACCGGGCGCACGGCGCTATTGGTGAGGAATTGATGCTGTCGGTCTTGGTCCCCTGGAGTGTGCCCCCCCTCCCCCCTCGGCGCAAATCCAAAATTCCTGCATGGGAGAGGGGTGCTCCACACCCTTCTGGGCGACTGAGGTTCAGGACAGTCATCGCTCGGAGCTCCTGGACACTGCGTTCTGCTTCCTCCCGGGGCAATGCTATCTTGGTCACATTTTTCAGGCCCAGTTCTGTTTCACTCAATAATCGTTCGTGGGTCGTCCCATTTCTGATCCTGCAAACCAACCCGGTCTCAGAGGGCCTCTGATAATGCCGGCCCGAACTCGCAGAACCGGCCGAGGAATTCCATTATAGTTCATCCTGCCGTTGAGAAGCTGTGTGGAAACAAAAACAGTGAACGATTCGTGGCGGTTTCAGGTCAAAATGGTTGTTGACCAGCGTAACGAGCTCTGCAAACTGGCGGTTGTCGGGCAAGTTGGAAAAGGTTAAACTTTTGATAATGCTGTAAGTCTCCGCACCGCAAATCATAAGGAGTGTCACCGTCTGTCTGTAATCCCCAACTATGTTGTTCAGACGAAAAAATATTCTATTTGTTCTATACTGGGTCTAATCCCCAGTCTCTGTGTCAAACGCCTCACGCTTAGCGAGTAGTAGCATATCCATCGCCTAAGTGGCGGCCTCCTGAGGCCTAATCAAGGTGGGCCTGGTGCAGAAGAAATGGAGCCTCCTGCAGCTCCACTTTTTTTCATCAATATTTTTATTTTTACACTATACAGGAGATGATTTGAACGGTTCTTATTTACAATTTACAATCTTTTTCTTTCTTAAGAACTCCCTCTCCGCACCCTTTTGCTCCCCCTACCCCGCCCCCACACACCATTCCCCCCACCCCTTTTCTGTTGTCCGGGCTCCGACTTAGGCCCTTTCTTCTGTCGTAGGTGTTATAATCTATCTTTCATCTTGCTTTTGTTACTATGGCTTTGTGGCCCCTCTTCGATCTTTCCCTGTGTATGCTCCTGGTATTTCCTTGGGTTCTTCCTTTGCTGCCCGCCCCCCTCCCCTTGCTCCTGTCTGCTTTGTGTGGTCATGTTGGTTCCTATTGGTCCCCCTGCCCCGTCCCTTCCTATCTGCTATTGGCTTCGAACAGGTCTTAGAACAGGCTGATGAATGACCCCCATGCTTTATGGAAGCCCTCGTCCGACCCTCGGATGGTGTACTTGATCTTCTCCAGCCAGTCTGCAGATGTGGGTGGCGCTGCTGACTGCCAGCCGAGTAAGAGTCTCAGGTGGGCGATTATGGAAGCAAAAGCCCATATGAAGTTCTGGCTGGTCCGACAGCCCGAAGACTGCCAATCTCGGGCACGGCTCCACCCTCACCCCCGCAACCTTGGACATGAAATGAAAAGAAATGAAAATTGCTTATTGTCACAAGTAGGCTTCAAATGAAGTTACTGTGAAAAGCCCCTAGTCGCCACATTCCGGCGCCTGTTCGGGGAGGCTGGTACAGGAATTGAGCTTTCACTGTTGGCCTGCCTTGGTCTGCTTTAAAAGCCAGCTATTTAGCCCTGTGCTCATCGCCTCGAAGAAGGCTGTCCAGAACCCAACAAGCCTGGGGCAACCCCAGGACATGTGGGCGTGGTTGGCCGGGCCTCCCTGGAACCCTTCACACTTGTCCTCTATCTTCGGGAAGTACCTGTTCATTCGGGTTCTGGTTAGATGCACTCTGTGCACCACATTAAACTGCATGGGGCAGGAGGGGGTGGAGTTGGCCCTACTTAGTGCTTCACTTCAGAATCCCCAGCCTACTTCCGTCCCTAGTTCGTCTTCCCATTTATGTCTTGCTCCGCCCTTTCTAAAAGTCATCCATATATGTCCCCATTGTTCCCCTTTTCCAGGCTGTCTGTGTCCAGTAGCTCCTCCAACATTGTGTCTCTTGGATTCCCGAGGTACCTTGCTGTTTCCTTGCGGAGAAAGTTTTTGATTTGTAAATATCAGGGCTCCTGCCCGTTCGATAGCTCCAGTCTCTCCGTAAGCTCGTCCAATACTGCAAGTCTGTCCCCCATGTAGAAGTCCCTAATCGCTAGCATTCCCCTGTCCTGTCTCCACCTCTTAAAGGTGACGTCTAGCATGGCTGGTGGGAATCTGTTGTTGCCACAAATTGGGGCCATGCTGGACACCTCGGTGAAGCCAAAGTGTTGTCTCATCTGGTTCCAAGTTTTTAACGTAGCTACCGCCACTGGGCTGGATGTGTACTTTGCCAGTGGGTCGTGACTAGGGCTTGGAGGGTTGTTCCCGTGCAGGAGGAGTCCTCCATCTTCACCCATTCCTTGCTTGTATCCCTTACCCATCCCCTCACACTCTCAGCTGTGGCTGTGCAGTGGTAGTATTGCAACTTTGGAAGGGCCAAGCCACCCATGCTTCTTTCTCCTCTGCAGTGTTGTCTTGGGGTTTCTTGGATTCTTCGCCCGCCTCCCCATACAATCGCCATAATCATTTTATCTATTCTTTGGAAAATGACCTTGGGGATGAAGATCAGTATGGATCTAAACAGGAAGAGAGACCTAGGCAGCACTTGGTCTTTATCGTCTGCAATCTCACTGCCAGGGAAAGCAGGAATGCCTCCCATCTCTGTAGGTTCTGTTTGACTTCCTCCGCCAGACTGGTCAGGTTCCACTTGTGAATCCATGTCCAGTCGTGGGCGTAGAGGAGCAGTTCATCTGCATAGACTGAGACTCTGTGCTCTCGGCCTCCTCTTCGGATACCCTTCCAAGCTCTCGCATTTCATAAGGCGATCGCCAGGGGTTCAATTGCCAGGACGAATCAGAAGCGGGGGCATCGGGCATCCCTGTCTGGTGCCTCTGTGTAACTGAAAGTATTCCGAGCTGGTGGTGTTGGTCCAAACGCTCGCCTTGGGGGCGTTGTACAGGAGTTTCACCCTAGCCCAAACCGCTCCATTACCTCAATGAGATACGTCCATTCGACTCTTGTCGAAGGCCTTTTCTAAGGAAACAATCACCTCTGGTGTTCTCTCCCCAGATGGGGTCAGTGTCATAGTCAGCAGCCATCTGATGTTTGCAGTTAGCTGTCTACTCCTGACAAAGCCCGCCTGATCCTCTGCGACTGCTTCTGGTACGCAGTTCTCCAGTCTCTTGGCCAGGATTTTCGCGAACATCTACGCTAAGCAGCAAAATGGGTCTATGTGAACCGCATTCCGTCGGGTCTTTCTCTTTTTTGGGCATCAGTGATGTGGTGGCCTGCGTTAGATTAGGAGACAAAGTGTCCCTTGCTAGTGAGTCTGCAAATATCTACCGTAGGTGCGGGGCAAGAGCTAATGCAAACTTTTTATTGAAGCCCGCAGGGAACCCATCGAGTCCCGGCACCTTCCCGCCTGCATGGAGTTGATGCTCTCCATGACCTCACCCAGTCCTATTGGTGATTCCAGCTTCCTCCGTCTATTGTCCCCCACGACTGGCATGTCTAGTCCGTCGAGGAACCATTTCATCTCTGCATCCCCATCAGGGGGCTCGGAGGTATATTGTCCCTGGTAGAAGGCCTCAAATGCTGGGTTGACCTTTATTGATTCAGCTACCAGTCTGCCTCTTATATTTTTTACCTAGGCTATCTCCCTCATGGCTACCTGCTTTCTCAGCTGGTGGGCCAACAGGCGACTAGTCTACTCTCTGTGTTCATCAAAGGTTCCCTGTGTCTGGCGGAGTTGATGCAATGCTTTGCTGGTGGATAGAAGGTTAAAGTCCATTTGTAGCTTTTTTCTCTTCACAAGAAGCTCTATGGTCAGGGTCTCAGAGTATCTTCTGGCAACCTCCAGGATGAAGTGGATCAGTTGTTGCCTGGTCGCCCTCTGTTCCCTATCTCTACGTGCCTTGTAGGCTATGATCAGTCCCCTAATCGCCGCCTTCAGGGCCTCCCAGAACATGGAAGGTGAGACTTCCCCATTCTGATTGTTAGTAATTGTTATACCGTCAATTAACTGCGAGACTGTGAGAACGAGTGAATATAAGGCTTTATTATCCAGGAACTCGCCTGCCAGTGTCTGCTGTACAAATGAGTGCCACCCACAGGTGGCCGGTCTATATATCGCACCGGGGAGGGTGGAGCCCACCGGGGTTCCAGTACAGTACCTGAAAGTAGACCGCATTATCATTTCGATGTCATAGGTCACAGCACTATACAGACAGTTCCTACTTAGGTGAATACATTCACCACAGTAATGTATTCGCCTATGGCCTGTGATGTTTTCCAGCAGACCTTGTTGGCCAAGAGATCCATGTCCAACCTCCTTGTTGGGCATGACCCGTGTCCAACCTCACATCTCTGTAATGTGGAGCATGGTCGGAGATAACCATCACGGAGTATTCTGCTCTTATCATTCAGGAAGAACCAATTTCCCCACTGCAAAGAAGTCGAAACATACCATGTGTACCAGTGAGAAGAATGAGAATTCCTTCTCACCTGGGTGCAGGAATGGCCATTGGTCCACTGACCCCATCTGCTCCATGAACTTTCCCAGTTCCCGAGCCATGCCTGTCGTTTTTCCCGTTTTGGGGTTTGATCGGCCCTGTACACAGTTAGAGTCTCCCCGATGATCAGTTGGTGTGTGTCGATGTCGGGAACTTCCACCATGGTCTTATTTATGAAATCCGTGTCGTTCCAGTTGGGCACGTAAACGTTTACCAGGACTTCCGGTGCCCCATCCAGGACACTGCTGACCATGACCGACAATCTCCCGTGGTCCGTAACCGTCCTTATCGGCGTAAACACCGTCCTCTTGCTAATCAAGGTAGCTACCCCCTTAGCCCTTGTCCTGCAACATGCGTGGTATGTCTGTCCCGCCCAGCCCTTCCTTACTGGCAATCGGACCTTCTCCCTCAGGTGCGTCTCTTGAAGGAAGACTATATTGGCTTTCAAACTATCCAAATGGGCGAAGACTCTGGATCTTTTCACTGACGTTCCAGGTGATGATCTTGGTGGGGGGGTTTTGGCCCCCCCTTTCCTGCGAAACATACTTACCTGGTGGGCGCGCAGCTGCACACTGGGGTTTCCCTTTGTTAGGGGGACATCCAAAATGGCCACGGTCGCCATTCTCACCATGAGGCCAGGTCCTTGCGTCCGGGATTTCCCTTTGTCCAGGGGGCACCCAACATGGCCACCAACTGTGCGCATACCACATGGGTGCACCCCTGCAATTCGGGTTTCCCCTTTGTTTAGGGACCCGCCAAAGTGACTGCTTGCGGCACCATCTTGTTCCCTCAAGCTGTACCTTACCTGCTGAAGCCAATCTGAAACCCATCTTTTTCTTGTCCTTGTATCCTCCTTGTGTTCCCTTCTACCCCTCCCCCGCCATCTCCCCCTCCCTCTCTCCCCCCCCCCCATACATCCCCCATCCCTGCCTCTGTGGTTTCCCCCCCCCCCCCCCCCCCCCCCCGCCAGATGCTCCTTCCCTGATGGGAGTTGCTCTGTTGCCTCCCCTTATTTTTGTGTTTCCTAACACTAGCTAGTGTAGTGTCCCCCCCCTCCTGGGGCTGATTTTACCCCTTCCTTATGCCTGCTAGATAGCTGTTACCTCTGTCCGCTCTTCATCCTCTCCTGCATTTCGCTGCCTTCGCCCTTCCTTGTGGTCTGATGATTTTGTTCAAAGTGAGGCAGTACTGTTCCGTGCAAACATTGTATAAGTCCATCACAGTTCTTTTCTCTTTTCCTCCTCTGCTTCGTCCTCAATGCTGCCTTGTCTGCCCCTTGACCAGGCCGTTCTTCTGCACAAAATTGTCCAGAGTGTTGAACTAATGTTCCTGGTTTTGAAATGTAAATCAGAGCCCGGCTGGGAATTTCACTCCACTTTTGTACAGCGCCGATTTCGCCTGGTTGAACTCGGCCCTGCGCTTTGCCAGGTCTGCACGAATGGCATGGTCGACTTGTATTCTTGTCCTTCCCAGCTACTCAACTTCATCTGCATTGCCCACTGCAGAACCTTCTTCCAATCCTAGTATCTATGTAATTTGGCAATTATTGCCCTTGGCCATTCCTCCGCCTTGGGCTTCGGTCTATGTGATCTGTGTGCCCTGTCGATCTCCAGCAACTTGGGAAGCCGTACCTCCTGACTAGGTTGCTCAGTAGTTGGGCCACATAGTCGGTCGGGTCCCTGCCCTCGATCCCCTCTGGCAGGCCAATGATTCAGATATTTTGGCACCGAGACCGATACTCCTGGCCCTCGACCTTCCCCTCTGGGTCACCACTAACCTTTTTATTTCCGCCTCCAGAACAAAAATCCTGTTGCTCTGCTCCGTTGATGCTTTTTCCAGATCTAGGATCGTCTTCTCCCGAGCTTCCAGTTTCTTCCCCATTGCATGCTGACCAATGCCTCCATTACTGTCACCTTGACCGCCACCTGATCTCCACCCTTATGACCTCTCTCACTGCCATCAGTTCCTTCATCAGGAATGTCTTCCGTCCTTCTCTGAGCCGGGGTGGGGTTAGGCCGTTGTTCAGGTCACCAGTCTCCCCCTTCGCACGGTGGCTGGTGACTCTTCACCTCGTGGGTCTGCCGACTCATTCACCCTCTGTTCTTGGCCTTTTGCTCCGCTTCTACCTCCTCTGTGGCCTCTTGCGCTCTCATTCGCTGGCTTGCTGTACCTATTCTCTCCCTTTTTTACTTGTGGGTGAAATAAGTCTAGATTTACAGGCTAAATTCGTCTAAAAGTGCCTGTTTGATTGTATTCTGGAGGAGAGCCACCTGATGTACAACTGCTCAGCTCATCACTGTCACCAGAAGTCTCTCCTGGAACTCCACTTGACCCTTGTCGCCAGTGTACAGTCTCAGGCAAGCGACCACTCGGAATTTGTGGAAACGTTTGGTTTTATTCTGGTTACCCTACACTCCTCCAACTCCTTGAAGGGTCTCCTGCGCCTAGTCCACACCTGGGCTGGGATATTTATATCCCAGCAGTCCTAGGAGAAGGGGGGTTAGCCGTTCCCCCTCATCTGGGTAGATCGTATTCAGGTGAGGCCACAGGGACCCTGATGTTGCTGATTTCTGGGCCACCTGTAGGATTATAACAACGATGCAGGTGTATTCTTCCAGGCTCTATAAAGATAAAGTCTTCTGGTCCAGAGTTTTTTATTCTCTACCAATGACTCTCAAATTTCTTCTCCACATTGAGGAATTAAAGGTACCATGTGCCAAATCATTAGATATTTTGGAAAAAAGTTTATTTAATGACTTCTTGAACTCATCAGGCAAATATGAATCTTAAGGGATGTGGTGTGGTCACGCCAGAGATTAAAATGTAGAAACTCTGAAACGGGAACCTAACCCACTCTACCCAGTTGATTTCCAATTTTAATGGAGGCACAATGAGGGTAACCATTTCAACTCAATCTGGTGCATTGGCCACTTAAATATTAGAATGAGGCTGTCTTTATTATCATCTCAAATGTGTATGGTGAAAGCGAGAGGCTGGAGTTATGGACGGGAATCACAGAAGTATGGGTCTCCGGAATATCCGACAGTTTTACAGCACAACCGCTTTTTAATTTTTTTTTCTCTGGGTTTCCCACACACTAGCGTGGCATCCTGCCAGGTGGAAAAACCTGCCGCTGATGGACGCAACAGAGCAGTCGGAAAAGGAATATCGATACGAGGCATCAAATAGGGTTGGTGGAGAGATTGTGGTTCGGAGGATGTGACACTGTGGTGGGGGGGGAGGGGGGGGAAACGAGTGGTGAGAGGTTGGCAGCCATGGATGTATAGAGCCTCATTAAAAGATTTAACTGACCAGCCTACCTCAGGTGAGCAAATTGTTCACCCTCCCCCACATCCCAACTCTGTTTAAACTGGATGTGAGTGGGTTCGACGCAGATTGTGTTCCTGTTACAGACTTTTGAAACTTTTCACCTCTTACCTCCAAAAAAATTCATCCAGTTACCCCCAAAATCGGTTGCGTCTTTGATCCTTGACCTGGAACTTAATTCGGAAACATGAGTTGAGCTGGCAGGAAGGACAACCTAGTTGGCCCCAACTCCTGTGTGTTTGGGAGGGGGAAATGGCAAGATCGTTTGCTCTCATTCACTATATCCTCCTCACTTCTACGAACAGAAATGTGATAATGCCCAGATAATCTGTTTTTTGAGATGTTGATCGGGGGATAATTATTTGCCAAGGCCTCAGAAGGCAGCCAGGGCCTCAGTTTAGCATCTCTCTCAGTGCTACATGAAATGAAATGAAAATGAAAATCGCTTATTGTCACAAGTAGGCTTCAAATGAAGTTACTGTGAAAAGCCCCTAGTCGCCACATTCCGGCGCCTGTTCGGGGGGGCTGGTACGGGAATTGGAGTATCAACCTAGGTTTCTGTGTTCAACACTCTGGACTGGAACTTGAACTCATGACCTTTTGACACAGAGGTGTGAGTAAGACCAGCAGTTGAAATGCGCATCTGCAAATTGTCACATGAAGATAACATGGGGTCAGATTGAATAATCACTGTTAGAATTCCATGTTGATGCTTCCACATAACCCATGGCATGCTGAATGAATTTAGCTTGGCCAATCCACCTAACCTGCACATCTTTGGACTGTGGGAGGAAACCGTGGCCCGGAGGAAACCCACACAGACACGGGGAGAACGTACAAACTCCACACAGACTGTGACCCAAGGCCGGAATTGAACCCGGGTCCCAGGTGCTGTGAGGCAGCAGTGCTAACCACTGTGCCACCGTGCCGCCATTTTCCGTGCAACTGTTTGGGAAGGGGGCAAAATTGTCCAGGTAAGAGGAAAGAAAGGCAAGAAATTGTTGAAGACTTATAAATAAAACCTCAACAAATTGCAAAGGAACTTTTTTCATGATGCAATCGTGTTTACCAGAACAATATTTCAGTGTCAGACAGCTGACTGAGTCGCAAATGAAGCATGAGAGTAAATTAAAATAGAGGCAGTAGGAAGTGGAGGAGCTGGATCAACATTTAGAAAGAAAGCAGTACCTGTAACTCAAGCTAGCAGAAGACATCGAAAAAAATTATATGTTGCAGAAAGTTCAATGAATGAGCTGCATTCAAAATCTGAACTGTCAACCTTCTCAAAGGTGCTTGAAATAGCTTCTTGATCACTGAATGATAATAACTGCGGAAACGAGGAACCTGTTTTCAGAATTTGTTTGGGGGGGGGGGTCCTTACGCTAAACGAGACATTAAAACTTAATTACCTGAGGCTTGTTTTAAATGCAGTAAAATTCGTCACAGTTAATTACAAAGGGTATTTTGAGGGATTGCACCTTAACATTGTAGATCCCCTTCTGTGGATGTAAAACAGACACGAACAAAGGCAGTGCCCAACCTGCCCTTGCGTTCAGGCCACTACGATATTAATGGGGTCTTTCATTTAGGTAACTCAGGCAGCTGCCTGAAATAAGCACAGTGTGCATCTCAGTGTTGTGATGTGCAAGCTCTGACTGCTCTCACTCAGCCTGACCACAGTCTCTTAAAAAGACCTGGGGCGAGATTCTCCGACCCCCCGCCGGGTCGGAGAATCGCCGGGGGCTGGCGTGAATCCCGCCCCCGCCGGTTGCCGAATTCTCCACCACTGGATATTCGGCGGGGGCGGGAATCGCGGCGCGCCGGTTGGCGGGCCACCCCCCGCGATCCTCCGGCCCGGATGGGCCGAAGTCCCGCTGCTAAAATGCCTGTCCCGCTGGCGTAGATTAAAGCACCTACCTTACCGGCGGGACAAGGTGGCGCGGGCGGGCTCTGGGGTCCTGGGGGGGCGGGGCGATCTGGCCCCAGGGGTGTGCCCCCACGGTGGCCTGGCCCGCGATCGGGGCCCACCGATCCGCGGGCGGGCCTGTGCCGTGGGGGCACTCTTTCCTTCCGCCTTCGCCACGGTCTCCACCATGGCGGAGGCGGAAGAGACTCTCTCCACTGCGCATGCGCGGGAATGCCGTCAGCGGCCGCTGACGCTCCCGCGCATGCGCCGCCCAGACATGTCATTTCCGCGCCAGCTGGCGGGGCACCAAAGGCCTTTTCCGCCAGCTGGCGGGGCGGAAATTCGTCCGGCGCGGGCCTAGCCCCTTAAGGTTGGGGCTTGGCCCCCAAAGTTGCGGAGCGCGATGCCCGACTGATTTGCGCCGTTTTGGGCGCCAGTTGGCGGACATCGCGCCGTTTCCGGAGAATTTCGCCCCTGATGTGGAGATGCCGGTGCTGGACTGGGGTGAGCACAGTAAGAAGTCTTACAACACCAGGTTAAAAAGACCTGTAATGGCTTCTCAAAAAAGGCCATAAAATTCAGAAATTTACTTTTAGTGGAGTGGGAAGCAGTTTGAGTGCTCCTCCAGGCTTGAGATAACAAATATGGCCCCTTTTCAATCTGTATGCTTAAAAGTGCCTCATTTTTAAAAATTCATTCGCAGGGTGTGGGTGACGCTGGATGGATGACTCAGCATTTATTGCCTATCCCTAATTGTGCTTGAATTGAGAGGCCATTTCAGAGGGCATTTAAGTATCAACCAAGCTGCTGGAGGCCTGGAATCATGTGTAGGCCAGACCAGATGAAGACAACAGATTTCTTTCCCGAAAGGACATTAATCAACCAGATGTTTTTTTTTACGGTGGTCAATAATTATTTTCATAGTCATCATTAATTCCAGATTTTTATTGAATTCAAATTTCACCATCTGCCATGGTGGGATTCGAACCTGGGTCTCCGGACCATTACTCTGAGTCTCTGGATTATTAGTCCAGTGACGGTACCGCTGTGCCATTTTGTCCCCTTTTGTTGCCCACATATGGCCTTGATTATGATGAGAAGACCCAAAGATGACTTTAGTTCTGTTTTTGTGCCTCTGTGTTCCACCATGCCATTGCTGTATGACATGAGATTCTTGACCAGTTTGAAACACTGATGGATTTAGACTCTGGAGAGTACAATTTGGTGAATCGAGATTATTTATTCTCTGCAGAGCATGGGAAGAGCAAGACTCTCAAGGGCTTTCAGAAGATTACCTGACAACTGAATTACATACAGCAAAAACTGTTGCCCTATTTTATGAAGAAACACTCTCAACAGGTGGGTTGGCAATTCAAACATTTTGATGAGGCTGACAGCCTTTGATTTAAGTTGTATGAAGGCCAACTCAGGAAACCTGACAGTTGAAGGGAGAGATGGACAGCTTCAGTCATAAGAGAGGTGCCTTTACAACACTGCTTGTGGACCAAGTGAAGCAAAAGCCTAACCCCTCATATGCACGTGTCCCTCCCCCATACAAAGACTGGCATGGCTGGAATCGGTCATGCCCCCTTGTTAACCACCACCTCCTGCCCACCCACTGAGAACGGAGATCAGGCTTGGCCTCTGCAGCCTGCCCTGGATTTCTGCCCGGCTGACTGGGAGACAGACCCTATCAAGAACAAACGATGCACACTATAGAGATGAAATTTCCCACCTGATACTCTTCTCCCTGTCCAGGATGTCTGTATAAAATTGCAATGGGGTTGGACTGGGAACTTTGTCATTAAAATTACTGCAACTGCTTTGTTTGACTGCACGTACTCAGGGAAAAATGAAAAATCTGGAGAGCAGTTGCAAGACACTCGAACAATCATTGAGCCATGCTCATCAAAACTAAGTTGAAGGATTGTGGAATGGATCCAGGGCCTTGAGAATGACAAACTAAATAACAGATGCAACATTGGAGCATATTTTTTCGCATTTAAAATTGCGATGGAATTTTCGAACCAGACCCTCCCTATACATTCACTGCTTCAGAAGTGGGGATGAATGGTCCATTTACGTACTAAATGAAAATATGTGTGCAAAATTCACCCTAAAATTCTCGCATATTTAATTAAAAATTGAGTTAATTGGGTTTTAGAATTGCATTATAGTTGAAGTGTTAGGATTTAAAATGGCTGTTCAGGGACACTTTGACTGACTTGAGACCAGAGCCTTCTTTGGTCCAGATATGAATTGGATTGTCTACTAATATGATTTGAACTTAGAGCAGGTAATAGTGTTTGAGTTTCAGACACTGTTGTTTATTTTCTCATTTGAATTGCATGGGGTCTTGGTGATATTCTGAAGGAATATTACAAGAAAACTTGTCTTTTGAACACAGTTGATTGACATCCTCCTCTTCAGAGGATTTAAAAATATAAAACAGAAGGTATTTTTCAGTGTTCATCAGTTCTGTCATCATGTTGAATGCATGTTTGAATGTATGAAATTGGATGTGTATTTTGGCTGTCATACTCCCCACGGGGTAAATGGAATAACTCCCAAATATTGGCACAGGGATCACAATGCACCATAAGCCTGTTCCCTTCTCCATTGTAGGCAGTGCTGCAAATTTGTGCAACCTGCTCATTTCAATGATTGCTGCATCCAGCCAGTGCATCTAGCGCTATGCATTGGCTGCACACATTAGCAGGGGACCCATTATCATGAGTGCCTATGACTATTTGAAGCGACCCTGCATCGCCTAAAGGGCAGGCGCACTGTGGTAGTTGCAGATGCTGAGTTGATTCAGATTGTTGTTCTATAGAAAGTTCAACAATGGCTGATCTTGCAGCAAATTTTTGAATGCTGCACTGGTATCCTTGGTGGAAGAGCTAGGAAGGAGGAGAGATGTCCTGTACTCTCAAAGGTGTGCAAAGGCCACCAATGCATACAGTGAAAAGGCGATGATAAAAGATGGTAATGATGGTCCACACCAGGGGAAAAGCCCCTGAGACATGGACATAGTGCAGGACGAGGTTCAATGATCTTACATGAATTGCCATGGTCATAACCTTATCTTCAAACGCCGTTTTCTAAAAGTTGCACCACTAGTCACTAGTTTTGTCTACTTCCCAGTTCACTACATCTTCATCACTCACCAGCCAACAATCTATCAATCAGGACTCATATCTATCATTCATTGCCTTATCTAACCTCTACACACTTTGCACAATTGCAAAGCTCACACCCACAAATTATAGGCTGTACACACTGGCAGTTATTCAACCATCGTAGCCACATCAGCCAAACATAGTTCACTGACACACTTCCCTCATTCTTAAAGGAGATGGTGGCTCACACCAAAAGGCTGCAGAAATGAATGGGAGGAGGAGAGGCACTACTCCATTTTTCAATCCTTCTGGAGGAAACAGTGATTATGGAAAGGACAACTACTGTTAGTCCTTTTTCCAGTCTTTCTCCTCCTCCTCCCACTTTAGCAGCTTATTCTGCTCTGTGTGATCTCTACTCATTCTGTCAGTCATGCTCAATGCCAAGCAGAAGCACTGCAAGGCCACCCACGTCTCATCTGTCCACAAACGTTTCAGGCACGAAAAATATACTCCTTCACAAGCCAGACCGCTCTGTGTAATCTATTGAAACTGTTACCAAATGTGGAAAAGCATCCAAATGCAGAAAAATGGGGCAACATCTGGAAAACATAATCCAGCAACTAGCCTGCAAGTTATTGATTATCCCTTTAAATTGTGCCTGTGGAGTTCCTGCATGCCGTAGTACATGTCTTCAGCTATGCAAATTTAGAAGAAGACATAGGCTGCAGCATTGAACTCCAAGATAGTAGTGCCAGCATCAAACCAGTGTTGTAATGCAGTTGTGTCACGATGTTACCTTCTCTTCATGTTTCCAACATTTGTTTGGTGTGAGGACCCCTACTGGAAGCATCTATGCAAGTTACAGAATCCATTTGGGGAGTTGAAGAGGTCTTGTGGGAATAAACGGCCAGATTCAACCCTATGTGCCCACCGACACATCTCAAAATTACATTCTGATGGGCCGCACGGTGCCGCAGTGGTTAGCACTGCTGCCTCACGCGCCAAGGACCCGGGTTCGATCCTGGCCCCGGATCACTGTCCATGTGGAGTTTTCACATTATCCGCGTGTCTACGTGGGTCTCACCCCCATAACCCAAAGATGTGCAGTGTAGGAGGATCGGCCATGCTAAATTGCCCCATAATTAGAATTTTTTTTTTTAGATTACATTCTGATCGCCAAGCAAAGGTAGATCTGTTTTATTCCATGAAGTTCTTTCTGAAGCTTTGAAAAATTGCATTACCATCATAGGGATTATTTCCGATCCTTTAAACCTTAGCATCTTGTATATTATTTCCCAATTCCTTACTACTCCAAATAATTCAGTTGTAAATAAGTTGAAGTCGGTCTAGAATATAATAGTCTTCACAATGAACATTTGACAGGAAATGAAATGGAAATTCTGTTGTCCCGTGATCTTACATTGCTAATGACGTAGACTATCTATTTAATATTAACACTTTATAGTACCAAAATGCAAGTTGATTTTGATGCAGGGTATTACAGTAAAGCAGGGCAACTTGGGTTACACAAACAGAGGCGTACACTCATAGTGCTTGAAAGAAATCAATTACATGGGAGAGACTTGATCAATGGAAATATCTATTGGCGAGTAGGTGACAAATTACCATGAACCTGTCTCTGGCGCATACTCTTGTTGAGTGGTAATTTTCTCCTGGGAGGGTAAGGTCAATCAATATTTTGGCCCCTCAGTGTATTACATACCTAAACTTATCACACGGTTGCTGACAGAGATAGTTAGGCTTGAGTCAGAGCTAGAACAACAGCGACCAATCTATTTTGTTTCATTTGTTTAAGGACAGGCTGGGCAGTTTCAGATTGTTACTGTGTCATGTTAATAATTACATAACAGAACTTTCTGTAGAATGTAGCCCACTCGGAGCTGGATTCGTACACCCATTTAAATCTATCAACGACCTCCTCAAAAGTTTATAATTGATATTTGTGATGAAAATACAATCAAAATTCTGTTTAAAAAGATTTGGTGTTTTCTTCCTCTTTTTTCCAATTAAGGGGCAATTTAGCGTGGTTAATCCACCTACCCCGCACCTCTTTGGGTTGTGGGGGTGAGGCCCACGCAGACACAGAGAGAATGTGTGAACTCCACACGGACAGTGGGTCATTCCTTCCTCTGACAACTTCTTTGTACACTAATACCTTTTTCAGTATGTGCAGCAATACCAATGTTAGAGGCAAGAAATGTGATGAATGTAGAAATGGTTATGTACTGTATTTCATATTTGTGGCAGTAATGTTAGTAAATATCCAGGGGTAAAATACATATAGGCAGTGTGTCTACTAAAGCTGTGATTAAGGAGTCATAAAAGGGGAGGAAATGATTGATTTTAACCATTTACTTGTTTCCGGAGTGATGGCTATTAAATATGTTTTTGATTGCTGGAGATTCACTGGAGAATAGATAATTTATGAGGAATTGTATTTAGTCCTAGCCACGTAGGTGATGGAACATCTTAGTGAGATATAGATTATGTAATTAATGGGAGGAGCCAGGTCTGCCTGGAGTTTGCAGTTTTGCAAAATGCTGTTAGGTTAAGCAGAAGAGTCGAACAGGACAGAAAGGATTTTCAGTTTATTCCTGAAATGGTTCATCTCTCCAATGATCAGCACAGATAAGCAAGTAACCTTTATTTGTAAGTGGCATTTGAACTGTGTTGGATTGCTTAATTGGAATTAGTGCCAGGTGCAGATTGTAAGTTAAAGTTTTTAAATTTTATTTAAGAACCATTTAACTGTCAATTGTAAAGCTATATATATGATGTTGATGTAATTCTGTGTTTAAATTATAGTTTGTTTTAACCTAACAGATACCCATTGGTGAATCATTCCTGGGGTGAAGTATCCTTTCCTCTTAGTTTTACAAATTGAAGAATTGTTTTGGGTTCTCGCCTGGTATCCTAACAAAAGTTGGTGTCTGGTCCGGTATCCTAACAATTGCTAACTCCTAGGGGTTGGGGAATGGGGGTCAGTTCGAGGGAGGGGTGGGGGTGGTGGGTGGGAGGGGGGGGGGGTGGTTACTGGTGGGGGGAGGTGGTCCATGAAGGAAAATTAGGTTATATGTGTGAGTAGGAGGAGGGATGGAAAGGGGCCACAACTTTGTTTCTGCCTCAGTATCTGCGAGTGTAATGCCTGCACTAAAGCACGGGAAGTGGTTATAATTCTGAAAATAAAAAGAGAAAATCCTGGAAATACTCAGCAAGTTTGGCAGCAACCGCAGACAGAAAAACTGAGTTATGGTTTTAAACTGTTTTTCTCTCTGTACAAATGCTGTCAGGCCTGCTGAGTATTTCCAGCATTTTTTGTTTTTATTTCAGATTTCCTGCATCTGTCATATTGGGGTATTGGATTATGAAATGTAATTTGATTCCATGAGGTAAAAGAAAGAATGCTGACACTCAAACCACAAAAGTATCTATTTATCTGTTGATCCATTGTCCCCTAGAATGGTGATCTTTCACCCTGCTCCTGATAGTCTTTCGGATGACTAGGCCTTTTGCTCCCTATGGAGGGAGTTAAATGCAGTAAATAAAATGTAATGGCCTACTCCCAATGGTCAAAATCTAAATCTAAAAGTTAGATTGATTAACTGTGGAGTTTGGAGGTAGTTACAGCTGAGCTGCTGACTCATGCACGATCAATGACCACTAAAGTGAGGTTGTAGTCCAACTGAAGGCTTTAATAAGCTAGATGTTTCCCCAGCAGCTCAGGTACAGAATGAAGGCTGCTGGGGCGGCACTGGTTCTTATACCCTGCCTAGCAGGACGGAGCTATCATACATTCTAACCAATAGAAAGCATACAGTTTCCACCAATGGTGCTTTAGCCTATCAGGTACCGTAATACCTATAATACCACACTGACCTTTCTCAAAACTCAAAGAAAACCCTCAAACAAAGTGTCTGCCAAACGTTAAACGCCTTTTCTTTTTCTCCTCTTTTGAGAAAGCTAATTGTGCAGAATGGAGTGGGCTTTTATCCTTTGGAAATCCTACAACCCTCTCAAATCTTTTCTAAAGGTGGATGAGTTAAAGGATTAAGTTAATGCTTTGGGCTATGTTTGTTCTTTATCCTCAGTCAACCAAGTAGTAACCATGGTGAATTTGAAGTCATCAATGTCAAATCCTCAATGCATTCATTCTGTTTGAAAGATGGTACCGTACATAATAGTGGGCTAATTGTAGTTCAGTACGTAAACATAATAATCCATATCAATTCTGCGTTAAGGTTTCAGTTGTTTTGAGAGGAATTATACTGGCATATGTCATTTTTATTCATTCAAGGGATGTCAGCTCCACTGGCAAGGCCAGCACTCATTGCTCATCCATAATTGTTCTTGACAAGGAGGTGGTGAGCTGCAGTCCATGTGGTGTAGGTACAACCACAGTGCAGTCCATGTGGTGTAGGTACAACCACAGTGCTGTTCTGGAGCGAGCTCCAGGATTGTTGACCCAGCAACAGTGAAGGAATGGCAATATATTTCCAAGTTAGGATGGTGAGCGACTTGGAGGGGAAATCTCCAGGTAGTGATGCTCCCAGGTAACTGTTGACCTTGTCCTTCTGGATGGTAATGGTCATGGGTTTGGAAAGCACTGTCTGAGCTCCTGCAGTGCATCTTGTAGATGATACACACTGCTGCTACTGTGCGTCGGCAGTGGAGGAACTGAATGTTTATATTTGGGGTGCCAATCAAGCGAGCTGCTTTGTCCTGGATGGTGTCAAGTTTCTTGAGTGTTGTTGGAACTGCACTCATCCAGGAAAGGGGAGAGTATTCCATCACTCTCTTTACGTGTGTAAGGCCCCTTCCTGTTGATTCCTTTTTGTCCCCTTTGTTTATTTTTGCTGTTGTCATTTTCATCCATGGATGCTTAATTAACATATACCTTTACGTCGAGCAGGGTAAGAAGGAAATTCAAAAGTTATAACATCGTACACTCTGCTAGCTTTGGACGACAGAACTAAGACTTTGCAATGCCCGGGAATTAGGGTGGAGCTCGGTTTGATTGGTTGGCTGGTGGCCAACGAATTGGCCAAAAGGTTGTATTCTACCCGGTAACAGGTGGTAATTGGATCCTGCCTGAGTGGGATGATTTTCAGAGACTTAAGGAAAGCAGAGTTTGAATCCTGGTGCTCAATGGAAAGGACCTGCTCTCTCTCTCTCTCTCTCCCTCACGTTCTCTCCAAAAAAGCTGCTGTATTTCTGAAACTACAGAGAGCTGAATGAATCTACAGTAAAGTAAAATAAAGTTTGAAGAAAAGAAAGGGGTTAGAAATAGCCATTTGAAACAAAGGCTCTTATCTTTTTACTTTCATCCTTATTATTTTCACCCCTCTCTTCCCCTCTGTGTTTGTCTGCTTTGTGTGTGCATGTAGAGGTTGGGGGCAGGTTAAAGTGGAAGGAATTATGAATTAGGTAATAGTTAACCAGTTGTATTTGCTGCTTTTTTATTATCGTTCTTGTTACAAATAATAAGTAATTATGTTTGCCTGATGACTATAAACCTGATAACTGTAATTATTTGGCAGCCAAGGGCCAAAGACTTTGAGTATTCTTTCAAGAATTATTAATTAATTCAATAGTATTGTGACTCCGGGTCAAGGGGGGCTGGAATTGACCATGTGCTAGCCCAGGGTTTCATAATAATTGTGCCTTGCAGATGGTGGACAGACTTCGGCAATCAGGAGGTGAGTTACACTTCAGAAGGTTCATAGCCTCTGACATGCTCTTGCAGTCACATTATTTATATGGCTTGTTCAGTTAAGTTTCTGGTCAATGGTAACCGTCAAGGTGTTGACAGTGGAGGGTTCAGTGATGGTAATGTCATTGAATGTCAAGGGGTGCACCTGGGCTGGGGCACATAGGCCGCTCTAATCGCCGCCAGATTCCCCGACTAGGGGGCCTTTCCAGCGTGTTAAGAAAGATGTCATTTGAAACATGGTCTGATGATAAAACCCAAGGAACATGAGAAAAAGCAAAGTAACAGAAAAGACCCTATAAACGTAAATGTAATGAAATGCTAAAAAAATGATAAAGCAGAAGTCCCTCGAAGGGTTAACTGCAGACAAAAGAAGTTCTTTAGAATGCAGACAGCCATTATCACACAGGCTTTGAGATAACAACTGATGCAGCTCATGCCTTTACCTGATACCTTTAGTTCAAGTCGGAGAAATTTTTATAAAAGTTAAGTTTTAAGTTACATAAAAGGAACAAGTTTTCTACCCTTTAATTAGTTTAGCAATCAATTGATTGGAATTGCCAGAATCTTAGGTTTGAATTACTTGAAATAACATTTATTTGTGAATGATAGAAACTTAATGACACCAGTTAAAAGTGGAAATTTGGAGAGAACAGTTGATTTTAATACGGGACAGTCAACACCTTTTTGTCAAATTATAAAATGGGAAGCGTTTAACTTGAAACATTTAGGAATACAAGAAAATACAATGCTTAAAAATGATAAGGGATTGAAAGACTGTAATGCCACAGAATAATTAGCAGGAAGCCTCCCTGTGATCTGACAAACTAAGATCAAGCTTAACATGAAATCATTCTCATGTTAGACATTACGGAAAATAGATGTAGAATCAATTGGACAAAAAAAGTATTGCGTTAAGGAGCAGAGGACAATACTTGAAAATAATGTCATGTAATCAGCAAGGCTGTTAGAAGGGTGATATATATCCTGAATCGCTCTCAGCCAGGCACACACTCTTACTCTCAGCTAGTCGAGTGATCGCGGTCATGGGAAGGACTGAACACGAAAACCGAGCAGAACCGCAAAACGACCAGGAGAAAACCAACAGATGAAGAAGAGAGATTGTCAAGGAGGCCCAGGAAGGTCTGATCAGCCAACCAGGAAAATCCAGAAGCAAGATCTTTTTACTTTTCTGTAAAGACAGTGATTTTATCTTTTAAAAGAGAAAAAAAATAATAAAATAACTTAAAGTATTACCCTGAAACAGTGGTTATTACAAAGTCTACTTTACTTACTTAACAACCCTAGACCCAGGATAGATGCTACTAAGTGGTAAGTAGATAAATGAAGATATGGGTTATGCCGGGGGATAACTTGAAACATTCCCTCCCATGACCACCATACCTGTGCCATCTCCCCCTCCCCAAGCAACCCCTTCTTTGATTCCTACCTGCATCACCCTCGGGTGTGGGTCCTGGGTTGGCAGTAACAGCGGGTCTGGTCCATGGGATGGAGGATGATGATGACTGCTCTGTGATGAAATCTGGTGCTCCGCATTGTTTGACAACGTCTGACTCCTGTTCACGGTAGCACTTTCCATAATCCACCTTGGTGATCGCTGCATGCAAGCTGCCCATTCCATCATATGGTCCCATCGATCCCCTGGGGTGGCAGAGGTGGGGACGATGGGGGCAGAGATGGTGGTATCGGGTGGAGAGAGATGGGTTGGGGCATGATTATGGAGCAGTGAACTATGGCTGATTGGGGTCCCTGGCCCATGCCCATTTCCACGTCCAACCATCTCCCCCACACCAACCATTCGGCCCCTCTGCAGACTGCCCAGCTCATCCCTAACAACCTTTTGACAGAGCACAGAGGCAGGTTGAAACCTTGTGAACAGGTGTTTATCGTGAAATGGTGAATATTTTTGTACAGGTTTGTGACCTAGCCCTTAACACTATACTATGTACTGTACCCGTGTCACCTTGACTGGTGTCTACCTTTCTGGCCTCAGGGACCCTAATGCTATGTCCAAGTGGATCCCCAGATGGTGCATCAGTAGTGGAGGCAGCCTGTTGTGGTTCCCATCATGTGACCTCTGGAGCAACTGGGCCTGGATGCTGCTCGGGTGTCCCAGGTGACATGGTGCCGCCCAGTTCTGCCCACTGCCCATCAGATGCACCAGGAACAGGAGTGGGGGATTCCGAGGTGCTGTGGTGTTCTGGCACCACCCCTGCGGGAGTCACCGGCAAGGGCCCCATCGCCTACTCTTCCCCCGGGATGCCCGATTATACCCGGGCTACTCTTTGGAATGGGGTGTGAGTTGAGATAACCCCTGTGGCTCCCCAGTCCTGGAGGCCCACTCCCGCCTCGACCAGCCTCAATGCTCGAAGCCATGGAGCACGGGGACTGGACCACATCCTCTGGGACTGTGCCACATCAGCCAGTGACTGTGCCGCCTCAATTCTGTGACTGGTTCAGGTCAGCCAGCGCTTAGGCAATGCCGCTGACACGCTCAGCCATGAGCTATTGTGACTGGGCTAAGTTCAGGAGTGCTGCTGCGATGTCCAGGTGGCTCTGGTACCTAGATGCCTGTGATAGGGCAGCCCTGACCTGGGCCTCAGCCACCACTTGCACAGAGTGCCCCAGACCCTGGACCTCCTGACCCATAGCTGATACCATTGCCCCCAAGGCCTCAACTGCTGATGACATCCATGCAGTGTTGGCGGGGTGGCACGCATGGTTGGCACCACCATTGCCCCTGCTGGTGGCTGGGCTCCTCCAACTGCATCTGCATCCATTGGATGTTTACTGACAACCTCTCATGCAGTCCCTGGCTCTGTAACTGCATCTCCACTATCGATAGAACCGCCCTTTACAGAAGCTTGAAACCTATCCAGACAGCAGCTCGTCCCTGGGGTCGGGCCGCCGTTCGACCATCCGCCTCTCGGGGGCTCCTACCTCCACCTGATGTACCGCAGCACGTGTGAGGTGCACACCAGATAGTGCCCCAGGAGCCTCTTCACGAAAGTGCCCGAGGTGAGTGTCTCTGGGATGATGGAGAGTGTTGGAGACAGCTGTGACGGGAAGTCAATGCCATCCCCGAACTGGTGCTCTGAGATGTCTCGGGTTGCAGTTCGAGGTCTCTCGTCACCATTGCCTTTTCCTTGCTGCCATCCGCTTGGGGTTGGTGTCAGGTACGGGGGACACCAGAAGTGCCCACCTCATTGCCAGGTGATCCTGCAAGACTCAAGACATGATGCATGATTGGATTGTGGTGTTGGATGGTGGGGGGTAGGTGTAGGGGTAGTGGGAGATGTGCAGGGGTAGTGGGTGGTGGAGGGGAGTTGGTGAGGGGGTGGTGTGACGGTGGTGTGGGGGTTGTGCCACACGTGCCATGGGGAACCGCAACTCAGTGGTGTCTCACTTGTTCGCCATATGCCAACCTCCGCCTTGGCGACTAACCTCTCTTGGGCCCACCAACCAGACCCAGTGCCCACTGCTCCACTGCAGCGAAGTATAGAATTTCATAGAATTTACAGTGCAGAAGGAGGCCATTCGGCCCATCGAGTCTGCACCAGCTCTTGGAAAGAGCACCCCACCCAAGGTCAACACCTCCACCCTATCCCCATTACCCAGTAACCCCACCCAATACTAAGGGCAATTTTGGACACTAAGGGCAATTTATCATGGCCAATCCACCTAACCCGCACATCTTTGGACTGTGGGAGGAAACCGGAGCACCCGGAGGAAACCCACGCATACAGGGGGAGGATGTGCAGACTCCGCACAGACAGTGACCCAAGACGGAATAGAATCTGGGACCCTGGATCTGTGAGGCAATTGTGCTATCCACAATGCTACCGTGCTGCAGATCCGGCGGTCCCCGTCCAGTACTTTGTCTCTCACGGCAGTTGTGCGCCGCCTTCTCCTGGGGGCAGGGGGGGAGAGAAGAAAGCACACAGTATTAGGCAGTCGGACGCATGCAGCACAGGGGGTGGGTAGTTGGTGGCCTTCGTGGTCAAGGCACCTGACCATGGTGGCGGTTGTGAGTGCTGGCATGTGGTGCAGGATGGGGTGCGCACATAATGCTGGTGTGTGGAATCTGGTCACCCTCCAGGTGGGGTGGGCGGGGGGTAACGGGGGTGTGGGGTGGAATTTAGTGCTAGAGGCACTGTGCTGCTCACTCATCCTGGCCGCCCTGAGGATGTCGTGCAGCATTTTATGACACTGCTGTCCGGTCCTGGCGTTGGGGCCCATGGCGCTCATGGCTTCTGCCACTTACGCCCAGCCCCAATGTATGGCTGGGTGTGGCAGCCTCCTTCCCACCCAGGATACAGGGCAGCCCACCTCTCTCCAAGGTCTCCAGCTCCATGTCCGCAAACTGGGGTGCCGCTCTCCATCCTGCCGTCTTGGTGGCTGGGATGTGTCTGTGTGTGCGTGTATGTGGAGGGTGGTGTGCTAATATGCAGCTGCAGCTTGTCAGCCTCTCGACTGTCAATCCAGAATCTGGCGAATCGGACACCGTTTTTCATTGGAATCGCTCACCTTCCTCGTGGCAGTGGTTCTAGCCCATTAACGGTTGCAGAATTGATCCAGGACCAGCGCCAATTTTGCTGTCATAGAAGTCCACTGATTCTATCCCGGCGTCAGCACTTAGTCTCTGAAACAGGGAATCCCGCCCTGTATGGGTTAAGATTGGAAGTGGGTTAAGAATGGCTGAGAAGTGATGGGGCTATGGATAAAATGCAGACAAATGATGATGAAATAAAAACTGGATAGAAGCAAATAATTTGCCAATCACTACGTTGGGCTGACTGATGGGAATAACATTGTAATAAAGTAGAATTTCTCCTGGGAGTTCTGATCTTCAACTTGTGACATTATCATAAAAGTAAGAACTGCAAGGGTTAATGAAATGTCTAAATCAACCATTAGAGGGAGCTAGTTGTACAAATATATAAGACATTGGCGCTAAGCCTTTTGGGGAGAGACATTAAGGAGATAGCTAGAGTACAGATGAAGGAAAGATAGTGGGAGTAAGAGCAGATCATCGTTAATGTAATAGTGTAGAGATTAATAGTATGCAATTGTAGATTATCAACTGTGTATTATATAGGAGTAAGTGTTGAATCCAAATTAGTAGTGTTAATAAATTTATAGCTTTGTTCAATTTAAAGCAATTTGTGGTCTTTACGAACACTATGCCAACACAAAGAACACACAACTGACACTGCTGCATGCTCTGTGTCTGTTATCTAGCCAACTTATCTTATATGAGGCAAATGGGAGTCTGGTAATGACACTTGCTATCAAATAGGCAAACTTCACAATGAGAATTTGAATTCCAGTAACACAAGTCCTTGACTCGGTCATAAACATTTAACAAGGCTGTCAACTTTAGCCTATGGTGTAAAACAAAGATAAAAATCCCAACAGTTAAACGCAGCAAAGCAAACACATTTTTCAACCCCAAAACAAATTTGTAACACAACATGATAGTGTACAAAAGCAGCCAGCGACAATACATGCAATACAACTGAGCTTGAAATATAAATCAATTTGCGTGAAATATAGTGAGGTTGGAGTGAAACATCAGTCAGCTTAAATGAAGTACATTCATTCAGCTGAAATCCTGGGTGATCTGAATTTAAAGTTTCCCGTAGCTGCAACCAGAATTTACTTACAGATTTATTTTGTTGAATGATGTTCATGGCAGTTTTAAATCTGAAACAAGAATCCCAGGTGGAATATGTTTTCAGCACTGGTCAGATGCCTTTCTTTCCCTTTTCTGCAGCCGGTTTGGGTCGAGGTGATATTATGTCAGCTCGGTTATGTTGTGATACTGTTGCTCATCCACATGTGTTATTCATAAATAGAACTGTGTGAATGAAGCTACTCCAGATGCAAATTTCTTTATAATAATAATAATAATCGCTTATTGTCACAAGAAGGCTTCAATGAAGATATTTTGAAAAGCCCCTCGTCGCCACATTCCGGCGCCTGTTCGGGAGGCCAGTACGGGAATTGAACCTGCGCTGCTGGCATTGTTCTGCATTACAAGCCAGCAGTTTAGCCCACTGTGGAAAATGGGTGAGGTTAACTCTATGCCGGAGGTTTAATGTACACTCTCTTGAAGTGTTTCCATTAACATTATAATGGGGCATGTGGGTGGGATCACCATTCACCAAGAATGTCGACATCACTGACTTTTCATGCAGGGCTAGGAGAAATTCTGGATTCAGAATTATGCCAAATGAATGAAGGCAGAATAGGCCTAGCTGCCAGAAATCACATATCCATCTTAGATTTAGGGGGAGGCAGTGGCGTAGTGGTATTGTCGCTGGACTGGTAATCGAGAGACCCAGACTCATGCTCTGGGTACCCGGGTTCAAATCCTGCCATGGTAAAATTTGAGTTCAATAAAAATCTGGAATTACAAATCTAATGATGACCATGAAATCGTTGTCGATTGTTGTAAAACCCATCTGTTCAGTAATGTCCTTTTGCAAAGGAAATCTGTCTGGTCTATATGTGACTCCAGATCCACAGAATGTGGTTGACTCTTAAATGCCCTCCGGGATAGGCAGTAAGTGCTGGCTCAGCCTGCGACGCCCACATCCCATGAACACATCTTAAAAATCTGGATGCTTTGATTATCAAAATGACTTGATTGAGTTCAATTAACATCCACAAAATTGGTACTTAACAAATGGCAGGAATCAGGTGGGTGGCACAGTGGCACAGTGGGTGGCATGGTAGCACAGTTGCTTCACAGCTGCAGGGTCCCAGGTTCGATTCCGGCTTGGGTCACTGTCTGTGCGGAGTCTGCACATCCGCCCTGTGTGTGCGTGGGTTTCCTCCGGGTGCTCCGGTTTCCTCCCACAGTCCAAAGTTGTGCAGGCTAGGTGGATTGGCCAAGCTAAATTGCCTTTAGGTTAGGTGTGGTTACTGGGTTACAGGTAAAGGGTGGAGGCATGGGCTTAAGTAGGGTGCTCTTTCCGTGAGCAGGTGCAGACTCGATGGGCCGCATGGCCTCCTTCTGCACTGT
The DNA here is from genome assembly GCF_047496885.1 of Scyliorhinus torazame. Classification (NCBI taxonomy): domain Eukaryota; kingdom Metazoa; phylum Chordata; class Chondrichthyes; order Carcharhiniformes; family Scyliorhinidae; genus Scyliorhinus; species Scyliorhinus torazame. The sequence continues at coordinate 117,763,458 of NC_092720.1, read as the reverse complement.
TGCTTCTATGATTCTATGATTCAATCAGCAGCCTCTCGATCTTGTTTCCTAAAGTCACTGGGATGCTAGGCTCTTCTCGATTGGCATCTTGTCTCGTCGCAACCTGTCCAGGGACGCTTCTTCAAACAGCAACTTCCCAAACGTTCCCTCATTTATCCCTCTTGAGGAGCCAATATCTTTGTCATATAAGGTCATAATGGTTTTCAGGTAGTCTAATTGGCTGATTCTGACTCATCAAGCAACTGTCCATACATTTGTTCACATTGTTGAAATATTTGTCATCCATGAAAATAGTGAAAATAGAAACCAAAATTGCTTCAGTAAATATTAAGAAAAATAGGTCACAAAGGAACAGAAACAGTAAAAATGTCAATGCGCCCAAAAGCATCTCGCCATGGTGAAACATGGCTGATAGAAGTCACGAGGCCCCATGATCTCGCGAGGCATTACGGTGTAAATCCCACCTATTGTGGGTGGGATCACTTTTTAGTAAATCTGCATCTTAAATTAAGACACGAGTCTCACTTCAATGTGCATTTTCCCGAGTTACCCGAAGTGTGGGATCAATCGCCTTTGCCTCAGAGATCTCGGGCGAGTGCCGTTCAGTATTGGCCTCCAGAAATGGGGACCAGCTGGAACGGCGCTTGTGGGGGTCTCCCAGGGGATCGGAGGCCCCCAAGTGCACCCCCTTTGGGCAGGGTGGTCAATATGTATATTGGAAGGAATACAAAGGGTTAACAATTTGCTGTTCATGCTTCTCACCACCAGATGGAGATAATGAGCAGTCATATAAATGTCATGTGACTCTGGGAGAAGGTGTTTCGGCATGAGAGAGATTAGTTGCATAGTTGAGAGATCTGTGGTTTGAGATATATAGTTTAATTTAATAACTTTTACCTGGTAACTTGTTTGAATCTTATATAAGTAGTCTAAATAAATCATCTTTGTTCATTTACTTAGCTTGATGTTCTTTGTTCAACACCATGTATTCAAGACAGCCTGATTTTCAAAACAGAGAACATAACAGGTGGTGCCCTGGCACTGCCAGGTGCCTAGGTGGCTCTGCCAACTGGAAGTGACACTGCCAGGATGCCAAGTTGGCACTGCCAAGCACGAGTGATCGGGCTGGGGGTGCCCGGTTCTGGTGTTAGGGGTGCATGGGGGAACCTGTGGAGTCCCAATCTCCCGCTACGCTGAGGAGTTGAGTGCACCTCAGTGCACAAAACGGGGCTATGTACTGCCTTGGCTGCGCATTCCCCGCTGAGGCCCCATATAAAATGGGAGTGGTGTTTTCTAGCCAGCACCGGGAAACACGCGGCTAAATGTGCTCGTTACGGAACTTTGTTCCCTTTTTGTAAAATCGCACCCATAATATTTGGCATCCGTCAGAAGGGTCAAAAATGGACTAAAAATGCTTTGGTAAATATTAGAAGTAGGTCTTAAAGAGGCAAAAATATATTTAAAATTAAGCTGTTAGCAAAAGGAGAGCTTTCTGGAGCCAAACACTGTGACAGAGGCTAACTAATGGACTGCGGTAAGATAAAGTGGTAGAAGCCTTTCCTGTTAGTTAACTGACTTCTGGGGAAATTGCGCAGGAGATGTTGACAGTGGGTCCTTAACACGAACATGTGGTTATTGATAAACCGTTCATTTCCAAGCACAAGTATAGAAGAAAAGGACTGTACAGCCATGCTAACATATATTCCATTATATGTGTGTAGTCAGCCGTTCCTATCCTATTTCTTTCATTCAAGTCCCCAACATTCAAACACATAACGAGCCAGCCTCCTCGTTTGTCATCAACTCAATAAATCTCTGCCTCAGGTTAAGTTCAAAAAATCATCATCGCTCATTATAATTATTTGAATTTTTGTAAATTTGTTATTCACAGAGAATTTCCCTGTGATACCTCCTGCTCTGCCCCGTGGTTAAATGGGATTTCCACCAAAGTTGTGCAGTGAAGGTGAAGAATCCTTGCGAATTTCCTTACAATTCTGAGTACCATTACTTTGAAATCAATCTTTGCAGAGCTCCACAGCTATCTCAACATTGCGCAGTGATGGTGCGCATATGGTCCATCAGCAAATCGAAACAACAGCTGATACTTGTTTCGCAATTTCATTGCAAGGGGACGTTTTAAGAAGTTCCACAATTAGGCATAAGGAAAATGGACAGTGAATTCGGAAGAAAGACGTTAAAGGTGGCTGACTGGAAACTTAGTCAAGGGGATAGATTTTAGGAAACATTTATAGTCAGATATTGAGATGGAGATGTTTGCAGATGGTGTTGCTGATGATCGTGTTCCTTAGTATGGTAGTTTGAAAAGCGACGTTAAATGTCAATCTGTATGTTCGCCATGCAATTTAGAATCTCAGGTAACGTGAAGCGAACAAAAGCTATTCCCCCAGGAAATGAGAGAGATCTTACTGAACAATTGTTCAGAAGAATGGTAGCCATGATGTGGAGATACCAGCATTGGACTGGGGTGAGCACAGTAAGAAGTCTTACAACGCCAGGTTAAAGTCCAACAGGTTTGTTTAGAATCACTCACCTGTTGGACTTGAACCTGATGTTGTAAGACTTCTTACTGTTCAGAACAATGGCTTGGATCAATTCTCTACGGTCACCTCCAATTTATATAAAAGATGTTTGCACTCCTTCCTGCAGTCCTTTTGTGCTTTGCAGTGACCCAATTTTGCACATCATGGTGAAGCAAGATGGTTGATTCTTGGAGACCAATATCAGATTCTGGGCACAATTTAACTGGAAAATATCTATGTCCGGTTTACGGTATGTTTAGCAGAGTGTTTCTTGATGGTTGCAATGTGGGTAAACACCTCACTATTCAACAGCACTTTGCCAGGTTTTTTGGGCCTCAGAGAGTTTCTCTCTGCTGAGGCCACACTTAGAGTCATTTCCTGCTTATTCTCTGCTGAGGCCACACTTAGAGTCATTTCCTGCTGCCGAGCCAAGCAGGAAAGGTACCTCGCAGATTGGGCACCATTTTGACTGGCTGACCTGATCTCCCATCCCTCACTTTCAGCTTCCCCACCCCATTTTCGGCTTCCCCCACCCACCAACTTTCGGGAAGCCCACGGGAACACCCCTCACCTCCTCTCCACCTGGTAAGACCCACCCCCCTGGCCTGATCACTGGCAGTACCAACCTGGCACTGATACCATGGAAGCATTGCAGTGCTCCTGTCAACTGACAGTGCCACCCATGCCAGGATGACACTGCCACGATGCTCCAGTGCCTGACTGGCAATGCCAAGGTGGCCAGGTACCAGAGGGAGTGCCAGGGTGCCACCTTGCTCTGTCTCCACCACCTGGGGTCTCTAATGGCCTTGATCATCCCCGGCAGGTGGCATTATGACTGGTCCACGTTTGTGAAAACCAGTACGAAACTGCACCCTGATGAGATCGCACAGTCACGCTGTTAGGTCCCGGGACCTGGTAGAATCCTGCAAATGGATATTTAAGGGACAGTTTAGTTCAGTGGGCTAGACAGCTGGTTTGTAATGCAGAACAAGACCAGCAGTGCGGGTTCAATTCCCACACCAGCTTACCCGAACAGGCGCCGGAATGTGGTGACTTGGGGCTTTTCAAAGTAACTTCCTACTTGTGACAATAAAAAGATTATATTAAAAGAGCCTCATGAGGCTCTGCTGATCTGAGTCACGCACAGTTAACCCTTGCGAGGCATTTCAAACATCGCAAATCTCGTGAGAGGTCTCTGCCAGGATTCAACGGCCTCATCCTGACACCAGGCTGGGCATGATGAGACCATTAAATCACGCCCCCTACTTTATTGAATGAATGATGTGCTACAATCTCTGTTAAATTATCTTTCGGGGAAGGTTTCACTTTCCAATATTCAGAAAGGCTTTTTAAGCTGATGGTGGTGTTTCAGAGAGTAAAATTGTCCAATGAATGTTTGTCCCATTCTTCCCAGTCAAAGTGAAAAGTATTGTTTCTTGCATGCTGTACAACAATGCATACCGGACATAGGGAAGGAAGGAGAGACTGCAGAATGAGGATTTGGAACTTAGCTATTAAATTGGATAGCAACATCGTGCAACTGTGTGCATGCAGGTAAACACAGAAACCAGGGAGTTGGCGTCCAATTCGTCCTTCATCTCTAGAAGCTTCATTGCACTGGAATCTTGCCAAGAAACTCAGTATCCAAATACATAAAGAGCATGAAGTTAAAATACGTACACACTGAACTCCCAAGAAGAGTTAGAGCTTGCCCATTCAGTTGAATTGAAATTAGAACACTGTGATAAGTGTTAAATTGTTCTATTATTCATAAGCAGTCAAGAAATACATTGTTATGTGCTTGTACCCAGAATGCCTATTGCATGCACTATTGCACTAATGTCAGGTGTCAAGCAATAATGCATCAGTCTGCAGCGAATGGTATGATCTGTGAAATAAATTGAAAGAAAACTCCAGCATTGTGTCTGACACTACGATTATTTCAAAATTCTGGGTACGACAAGAAATAACATGATGAGAGCAGATCTCTGTGAGTGAAACTCAACACTGTAAACACACTTAGTGCTGAATTAGAATGATAAAAAATCAATCTGCGTTAGTGCCAGAGACAGAAATAAAAGAATAAGTTATGCAAAAGCAAAATGGACTCAGCAGCAATGAACACAAGGCCACTGTCCATGATGATGTCATGAAGGCATTTGAGAAGTCAAATATCATTTTCCAGTGAGACAACATCAACAACACCAACAACATCATTAACTCAGTGAGACAACATCAACAACACCAGCAAAATCATTACCCAGTGAGACATCAACAACACCAGTAACATCATTTCCCAGTGAGACAACATCAACAACACCAACAACATCATTAACTCAGTGAGACAACATCAACAACAGCAGCAACATCATTTCACAGGGAGACATCAACAACACCAGTAACATCATTTCCCAGTGAGACAACATCAACAACATCATTAACTCAGTGAGACATAAAAAACACCAGCAACATCATTACCCAATAAGACAACATCAACACCAGTAACATCATTTCCCAGTGAGACAACATCAATAACACCAGCAACATCATTTCCCAGTGAGACAACATCAACAACATCATTAACTCAGTGAGATAACATCAACAACACCAGCAACATCATTACCCAATAAGACAACATCAACACCAGTAACATAATTTCCCAGTGAGACAACATCAACACCAGCAACATCATTTCCCAGTGAGACAACATCAACACCAGCAATATCATTTACAGTGAGACAACATGAATACCAGCAACATCATTTCCCAGTGAGACAACATCAACAACACTAGTAACATCATTTCTCAATGAGACAACATCAACAACGCCAGCAACATCATTTCCCAGTGAGACATCAACAACACCAGCAACATCATTTCCCAGTGAGACAACACCAACAACATCAGCAACATCATTCCCCAATGAGACAACATCAATACCAGCAACATCATTTCCCAGTGAGACAACATCAACAACATCATTAACTCAGTGAGACATAAAAAACACCAGCAACATCATTACCCAATAAGACAACATCAACACCAGTAACATCATTTCCCAGTGAGACAACATCAATAACACCAGCAACATCATTTCCCAGTGAGACAACATCAACAACATCATTAACTCAGTGAGATAACATCAACAACACCAGCAACATCATTACCCAATAAGACAACATCAACACCAGTAACATAATTTCCCAGTGAGACAACATCAACACCAGCAACATCATTTCCCAGTGAGACAACATCAACACCAGCAATATCATTTACAGTGAGACAACATGAACACCAGCAACATCATTTCCCAGTGAGACAACATCAACAACACTAGTAACATCATTTCTCAATGAGACAACATCAACAACGCCAGCAACATCATTTCCCAGTGAGACATCAACAACACCAGCAACATCATTTCCCAGTGAGACAACACCAACAACATCAGCAACATCATTCCCCAATGAGACAACATCAATACCAGCAACATCATTTCCCAGTGAGACAACACCAACAGCCGCAACATCATTACCCAATAAGACAACATCAACACAAGTAACATCATTTCCCAGTGAGACAACATCAACAACAACAGCGATATCATTTCCCAGTGAGACAACAACAATATCAACAACATCATTCCCCAGTGAGACAACATCAATACCAGCAACATCATTTCCCAGTGAGACAACATCAACAACACCAGCAACATCATTACCCAGTGAGACAACTTCAACAATACCAGCAACATCATTACCCAGTGAGACAACATCAACAACACTAGCAACATCATTTCCCAGTGAGACAACATCAACAACACTAGTAACATCATTTCTCAATGAGACAACATCAACAACGCCAGCAACATCATTTCCCAGTGAGACATCAACAACACCAGCAACATCATTTCCCAGTGAGACAACAACAACAACATCAGCAACATCATTCCCCAATGAGACAACATCAATACCAGCAACATCATTTCCCAGTGAGACAACACCAACAGCCGCAACATCATTACCCAATAAGACAACATCAACACAAGTAACATCATTTCCCAGTGAGACAACATCAACAACAACAGCGATATCATTTCCCAGTGAGACAACAACAACAATATCAACAACATCATTCCCCAGTGAGACAACATCAATACCAGCAACATCATTTCCCAGTGAGACAACATCAACAACACCAGCAACATCATTACCCAGTGAGACAACTTCAACAATACCAGCAACATCATTACCCAGTGAGACAACATCAACAACACTAGCAACATCATTTCCCATTGAGACAACATCAACAACGCTAGCAACATCATTTCCCATTGAGGCAACATCAACAACATCATTTCCCAGTGAGACAACATCAGCAACACCAGCATCATCATATACCAGTGAGGCAGCATCAACAACATAAGCAACATCATTTCCCAGTGAGACAACATCAACAACACCAGCAACATCATTACCCAGTGAGACAACATCAACAACACCAGCAACATCTTTTTCCATTGAGACAAAACCGACAACATCAGCAACATCATTTCCCAGTGAGACCACACCAACAGCATCAGCAACATCATTCCCCAGTGAGAAAACATCAATACCAGCAACATCATTTCCCAGTGAGACAACATCAACACCAGCAATATCATATCCAGTGAGACAACATCAACACCAGTAACATAATTTCCCAGTGAGACAAAACCAACAACACCAGCAACATCATTTCCCACTGAGACAACACCAACAACATCAGCAACATCATTCCCCAGTGAGACAACATCAACATCAGCAACATCATTTCCCAGTGAGACAACATCAACACCAGCAACATCATTACCCAATAAGACAACATCAACACAAGTAACATCATTTCCCAGTGAGACAACATCAACAACACCAGCAACATAATTTCCCAGTGAGACAACATCAACACCAGCAACATCACTTCCCAGTGAGACAACATCAACAACACCAGCAACATCATTCCCCAGTGAGACAACATCAATACCAGCAACATCATTTCCCAGTGAGACAACACCAACACCCGCAACATCATTACCCAATAAGACAACATCAACACAAGTAACATCATTTCCCAGTGAGACAACATCAACAACACCAGCAACGTCATTACCGAGCGAGACAACATCAGCAACACCAGTAACATCATTACCCAGTGAGACAACATCAACAGCAGCAACATCATTTCCCAGTGAGACAACATCAACACCCGCAACATCATTACCCAATAAGACAACATCAACAAAACCAGCAACATCATTACCCAGTGAGACAACATCAACAACACCAGTAACATCATTTCCCAGTGAGACAACATCAACAACAACAGCGATATCATTACCCAGTGAGACAACATCAACACCAGCAACATCATTTCCCAGTGAGACAACACCAACAATATCAGCAACATCATTCCCCAGTGAGACAACATCAATACCGGCAACATCATTTCCCAGTGAGACAACACCAACACCCGCAACATCATTACCTAATAAGACAACATCAACACTAGTAACATCATTTCCCAGTGAGACTACATCAAAAACACCAGCAACATCATTACCCAGTGAGACAACATCAACAACACCAGCAACATTATTTCCCATTGAGACAACATCAACAATACCAGCAACATCATTACCCAGTGAGACAACATCAACAACACTAGCAACATCATTTCCCATTGAGACAACATCAACAACGCTAGCAACAACATTTCCCATTGAGGCAACATCAGCAACATCATTTCCCAGTGAGACAACATCAGCAACACCAGCAACATCATATACCAGTGAGGCAACATCAACAACACCAGCAACATCATTTTGCAGTGAGACAACACCAAAAATATCAGCAAAATAATTTCCCAGTGAGACAACATCAACAACACCAGCAACTTCATTTCCCAGTGAGACAGCATCAACACCAGCAATATCATTTCCCAGTGAGACAACATCAACACCAGTAACATCAATTCCCAGTGAGACAACACCAACAACACCAGCAACATCATTTCCCAGTGAGACAACACCAACAACATCAGCAACATCATTACCCAGTGAGACAACATCAACGCCAGCAACATCATTTCCCAGTGAGACAACATCAACACCAGCAATATCATTTCCCAGTGGGACAACATCAACACCAGCAACATCATTTCCCAGTGAGACAACACCAACAACATCAGCAACATCATTACCCAGTGAGATAACATCAGTACCAGCAACATCACTTCCCAGTGAGACAACATCAACAAAACCAGCAACTTCATTACCCAATAAGACAACATCAACACAAGTAACATCATTTCCCAGTGAGACAACATCAACAACACCAGCAACATCATTTCCCAGTGAGACAACATCAACACCAGCAACATCACTTCCCAGTGAGACAACATCAACAACACCAGCAACGTCATTCCCCAGTGAGACAATATCAATACCAGCAACATCATTTCCCAGTGAGACAACACCAACACCCGCAACATCATTACCCAATAAGACAACATCAACACAAGTAACATCATTTCCCAGTGAGACAACATCAACAACACCAGCAACATCATTACCGAGCGAGACAACATCAGCAACACCAGTAACATCATTACCCAGTGAGACAACATCAACAGCAGCAACATCATTTCCCAGTGAGACAACATCAACACCCGCAACATCATTACCCAATAAGACAACATCAACAAAACCAGCAACATCATTACCCAGTGAGACAACAACAACAACACCAGCAACATCATTTCACAGGGAGACATCAGCAACACCAGTAACATCATTTCCCAGTGAGACAACATCAACAACAACAGCGATATCATTACCCAGTGAGACAACATCAACACCAGCAACATCATTTCCCAGTGAGACAACACCAACAATATCAGCAACATCATTCCCCAGTGAGACAACATCAATAACAGCAACATCATTTCCCAGTGAGACAACACCAACACCCGCAACATCATTACCTAATAAGACAACATCAACACAAGTAACATCATTTCCCAGTGAGACAACATCAACAACACCAGCAACATCTTTTTCCATTGAGACAACACCGACAACACCAGCAACATCATTTCCCAGTGAGACAACACCAACAATATCAGCAACATCATTCCCCAGTGAGACAACATCAATACCAGCAACATTATTTCCCAGTGAGACAACACCAACACCCGCAACAACATTACCTAATAAGACAACATCAACACCAGTAACATCATTTCCCAGTGAGACAAAACCAACAACACCAGCAACATCATTCCCCAGTGAGACAACATCAACATCAGCAACATCATTTCCCAGTGAGACAACATCAACACCAGCAACATCATTACCCAATCAGACAACATCAACACAAGTAACATCATTTCCCAGTGAGACAACATAAACAACACCAGCAACATCATTTCCCAGTGAGATAACATCAACACCAGCAACATCACTTCCCAGTGAGACAACATCAACAACACCAGCAACATCATTCCCCAGTGAGACAACATCAATACCAGCAACATCATTTCCCAGTGAGACAACACCAACACACGCAACATCATTACCCAATAAGACAACATCAACACAAGTAACATCATTTCCCAGTGAGACAACATCAACAACACCAGCAACGTCATTACCGAGCGAGACAACATCAGCAACACCAGTAACATCATTACCCAGTGAGACAACATCAACATCAGCAACATGATTTCCCAGTGAGACAACATCAACACCCGCAACATCATTACCCAATAAGACAACATCAACAAAACCAGCAACATCATTACCCAGTGAGACAACAACAACAACACCAGCAACATCATTTCACAGGGAGACATCAGCAACACCAGTAACATCATTTCCCAGTGAGACAACATCAACAACAACAGCGATATCATTACCCAGTGAGACAACATCAACACCAGCAACATCATTTCCCAGTGAGACAACACCAACAATATCAGCAACATCATTCCCCAGAGAGACAACATCAATACCGGCAACATCATTTCCCAGTGAGACAACACCAACACCCGCAACATCATTACCTAATAAGACAACATCAACACAAGTAACATCATTTCCCAGTGAGACAACATCAAAAACACCAGCAACATCATTACCCAGTGAGACAACATCAACAACACCAGCAACATCATTTCCCATTGAGACAACATCAACAATACCAGCAACATCATTACCCAGTGAGACAACATCAACAACACTAGCAACATCATTTCCCATTGAGACAACATCAACAACGCTAGCAACAACATTTCCCATTGAGGCAACATCAGCAACATCATTTCCCAGTGAGACAACATCAGCAACACCAGCAACATCATATACCAGTGAGGCAACATCAACAACACCAGCAACATCATTTTGCAGTGAGACAACACCAAAAATATCAGCAAAATAATTTCCCAGTGAGACAACATCAACAACACCAGCAACTTCATTTCCCAGTGAGACAGCATCAACACCAGCAATATCATTTCCCAGTGAGACAACATCAACACCAGTAACATCAATTCCCAGTGAGACAACACCAACAACACCAGCAACATCATTTCCCAGTGAGACAACACCAACAACATCAGCAACATCATTACCCAGTGAGACAACATCAACGCCAGCAACATCATTTCCCAGTGAGACAACATCAACACCAGGAATATCATTTCCCAGTGGGACAACAACAACACCAGCAACATCATTTCCCAGTGAGACAACACCAACAACATCAGCAACATCATTACCCAGTGAGACAACATCAGTACCAGCAACATCACTTCCCAGTGAGACAACATCAACAAAACCAGCAACATCATTACCCAATAAGACAACATCAACACAAGTAACATCATTTCCCAGTGAGACAACATCAACAACACCAGCAACATCATTTCCCAGTGAGACAACATCAACACCAGCAACACCACTTCCCAGTGAGACAACATCAACAACACCAGCAACGTCATTCCCCAGTGAGACAATATCAATACCAGCAACATCATTTCCCAGTGAGACAACACCAACACCTGCAACATCATTACCCAATAAGACAACATCAACACAAGTAACATCATTTCCCAGTGAGACAACATCAACAACACCAGCAACGTCATTACCGAGCGAGACAACATCAGCAACACCAGTAACATCATTACCCAGTGAGACAACATCAACAGCAGCAACATCATTTCCCAGTGAGACAACATCAACACCCGCAACATCATTACCCAATAAGACAACATCAACAAAACCAGCAACATCATTACCCAGTGAGACAACAACAACAACACCAGCAACATCATTTCACAGGGAGACATCAGCAACACCAGTAACATCATTTCCCAGTGAGACAACATCAACAACAACAGCGATATCATTACCCAGTGAGACAACATCAACACCAGCAACATCATTTCCCAGTGAGACAACACCAACAATATCAGCAACATCATTCCCCAGTGAGACAACATCAATACCAGCAACATCATTTCCCAGTGAGACAACATCAATACCAGCAACATCATTTCCCAGTGAGACAACACCAACACCCGCAACATCATTACCTAATAAGACAACATCAACACAAGTAACATAATTTCCCAGTGGGACAACATCAACAACACCAGCAACATCATTACACAGTGAGACAACATCAACAACACCAGCAACATCATTTCCCATTGAGACAACATCAACAATACCAGCAACATCATTACCCAGTGAGACAACATCAACAACACTAGCAACATCATTTCCCATTGAGACAACATCAACAACGCTAGCAACATCATTTCCCATTGAGGCAACATCAACAACACCAGCAACATCATTTTGCAGTGAGACAACACCAAAAATGTCAGCAAAATAATTTCCCAGTGAGACGACATCAACAACACCAGCAGCATAATTTCCCAGTGAGACAGCATCAACACCAGCAATATCATTTCCCAGTGAGACAACATCAACAACACCAGCAACATAATTTCCCAGTGAGACAGCATCAACACCAGCAATATCATTTCCCAGTGAGACAGCATCAACACCAGCAATATCATTTACAGTGAGACAACATGAACACCAGCAACATCATTTCCCAGTGAGACAACATCAACAACACTAGTAACATCATTTCTCAATGAGACAACATCAACAACGCCAGCAACATCATTTCCCAGTGAGACATCAACAACACCAGCAACATCATTTCCCAGTGAGACAACACCAACAACATCAGCAACATCATTCCCCAATGAGACAACATCAATACCAGCAACATTATTTCCCAGTGAGACAACACCAACAGCCGCAACATCATTACCCAATAAGACAACATCAACACAAGTAACATCATTTCCCAGTGAGACAACATCAACAACACCAGCAACATCATTTCCCAGTGTGACAACATCAACACCAGCAACATCACTTCCCAGTGAGACAACATCAACAACACCAGCAACGTCATTCCCCAGTGAGACAATATCAATACCAGCAACATCATTTCCCAGTGAGACAACACCAACACCCGCAACATCATTACCCAATAAGACAACATCAACACAAGTAACATCATTTCCCAGTGAGACAACATCAACAACACCAGCAACGTCATTACCGAGCGAGACAACATCAGCAACACCAGTAACAGCATTACCCAGTGAGACAACATCAACAGCAGCAACATCATTTCCCAGTGAGACAACATCAACACCCGCAACATCATTACCCAATTAGACAACATCAACAAAACCAGCAACATCATTACCCAGTGAGACAACAACAACAACAGCAGCAACATCATTTCAAAGGGAGACATCAGCAACACCAGTAACATCATTTCCCAGTGAGACAACATCAACAACAACAGCGATATCATTACCCAGTGAGACAACATCAACACCAGCAACATCATTTCCCAGTGAGACAACACCAACAATATCAGCAACATCATTCCCCAGTGAGACAACATCAATACCAGCAACATCATTTCCCAGTGAGACAACATCAATACCAGCAACATCATTTCCCAGTGAGACAACACCAACACCCGCAACATCATTACCTAATAAGACAACATCAACACCAGCAACATCATTACCCAGTGGGACAACATCAACAACACCAGCAACATCATTACACAGTGAGACAACATCAACAACACCAGCAACATCATTTCCCATTGAGACAACATCAACAATACCAGCAACATCATTACCCAGTGAGACAACATCAACAACACTAGCAACATCATTTCCCATTGAGACAACATCAACAACGCTAGCAACATCATTTCCCATTGAGGCAACATCAACAACACCAGCAACATCATTTTGCAGTGAGACAACACCAAAAATGTCAGCAAAATAATTTCCCAGTGAGACGACATCAACAACACCAGCAGCATAATTTCCCAGTGAGACAGCATCAACACCAGCAATATCATTTCCCAGTGAGACAACATCAACAACACCAGCAACATAATTTCCCAGTGAGACAGCATCAACACCAGCAATATCATTTCCCAGTGAGACAGCATCAACACCAGCAATATCATTTACAGTGAGACAACATGAACACCAGCAACATCATTTCCCAGTGAGACAACATCAACAACACTAGTAACATCATTTCTCAATGAGACAACATCAACAACGCCAGCAACATCATTTCCCAGTGAGACATCAACAACACCAGCAACATCATTTCCCAGTGAGACAACACCAACACCATCAGCAACATCATTCCCCAATGAGACAACATCAATACCAGCAACATTATTTCCCAGTGAGACAACACCAACAGCCGCAACATCATTACCCAATAAGACAACATCAACACAAGTAACATCATTTCCCAGTGAGACAACATCAACAACACCAGCAACATCATTTCCCAGTGTGACAACATCAACACCAGCAACATCACTTCCCAGTGAGACAACATCAACAACACCAGCAACGTCATTCCCCAGTGAGACAATATCAATACCAGCAACATCATTTCCCAGTGAGACAACACCAACACCCGCAACATCATTACCCAATAAGACAACATCAACACAAGTAACATCATTTCCCAGTGAGACAACATCAACAACACCAGCAACGTCATTACCGAGCGAGACAACATCAGCAACACCAGTAACAGCATTACCCAGTGAGACAACATCAACAGCAGCAACATCATTTCCCAGTGAGACAACATCAACACCCGCAACATCATTACCCAATTAGACAACATCAACAAAACCAGCAACATCATTACCCAGTGAGACAACAACAACAACAGCAGCAACATCATTTCACAGGGAGACATCAGCAACACCAGTAACATCATTTCCCAGTGAGACAACATCAACAACAACAGCGATATCATTACCCAGTGAGACAACATCAACACCAGCAACATCATTTCCCAGTGAGACAACACCAACAATATCAGCAACATCATTCCCCAGTGAGACAACATCAATACCAGCAACATAATTTCCCAGTGAGACAACACCAACACCCGCAACATCATTACCTAATAAGACAACATCAACACAAGTAACATCAACACAAGTAACATCATTTCCCAGTGGGACAACATCAACAACACCAGCAACATCATTACACAGTGAGACAACATCAACAACACCAGCAACATCATTTCCCATTGAGACAACATCAACAATACCAGCAACATCATTACCCAGTGAGACAACATCAACAACACTAGCAACATCATTTCCCATTGAGACAACATCAACTACGCTAGCAACATCATTTCCCATTGAGGCAACATCAGCAACATCATTGCCCAGTGAGACAACATCAGTAACACCAGCAACATCATATACCAGTGAGGCAACATCAACAACACCAGCAACATCATTTTGCAGTGAGACAACACCAAAAATGTCAGCAAAATAATTTCCCAGTGAGACGACATCAACAACACCAGCAACATAATTTCCCAGTGAGACAGCATCAACACCAGCAATATTATTTCCCAGTGAGACAACATCAACAACACCAGCAACATAATTTCCCAGTGAGACAGCATCAACAAAACCAGCAACTTCATTACCCAATAAGACAACATCAACACAAGTAACATCATTTCCCAGTGAGACAACATCAACAACACCAGCAACATCATTTCCCAGTGAGACAACATCAACACCAGCAACATCACTTCCCAGTGAGACAACATCAACAACACCAGCAACGTCATTCCCCAGTGAGACAATATCAATACCAGCAACATCATTTCCCAGTGAGACAACACCAACACCCGCAACATCATTACCCAATAAGACAACATCAACACAAGTAACATCATTTCCCAGTGAGACAACATCAACAACACCAGCAACATCATTACCGAGCGAGACAACATCAGCAACACCAGTAACATCATTACCCAGTGAGACAACATCAACAGCAGCAACATCATTTCCCAGTGAGACAACATCAACACCCGCAACATCATTACCCAATAAGACAACATCAACAAAACCAGCAACATCATTACCCAGTGAGACAACAACAACAACACCAGCAACATCATTTCACAGGGAGACATCAGCAACACCAGTAACATCATTTCCCAGTGAGACAACATCAACAACAACAGCGATATCATTACCCAGTGAGACAACATCAACACCAGCAACATCATTTCCCAGTGAGACAACACCAACAATATCAGCAACATCATTCCCCAGTGAGACAACATCAATAACAGCAACATCATTTCCCAGTGAGACAACACGAACACCCGCAACATCATTACCTAATAAGACAACATCAACACAAGTAACATCATTTCCCAGTGAGACAACATCAACAACACCAGCAACATCTTTTTCCATTGAGACAACACCGACAACACCAGCAACATCATTTCCCAGTGAGACAACACCAACAATATCAGCAACATCATTCCCCAGTGAGACAACATCAATACCAGCAACATTATTTCCCAGTGAGACAACACCAACACCCGCAACAACATTACCTAATAAGACAACATCAACACCAGTAACATCATTTCCCAGTGAGACAAAACCAACAACACCAGCAACATCATTCCCCAGTGAGACAACATCAACATCAGCAACATCATTTCCCAGTGAGACAACATCAACACCAGCAACATCATTACCCAATCAGACAACATCAACACAAGTAACATCATTTCCCAGTGAGACAACATAAACAACACCAGCAACATCATTTCCCAGTGAGATAACATCAACACCAGCAACATCACTTCCCAGTGAGACAACATCAACAACACCAGCAACATCATTCCCCAGTGAGACAACATCAATACCAGCAACATCATTTCCCAGTGAGACAACACCAACACACGCAACATCATTACCCAATAAGACAACATCAACACAAGTAACATCATTTCCCAGTGAGACAACATCAACAACACCAGCAACGTCATTACCGAGCGAGACAACATCAGCAACACCAGTAACATCATTACCCAGTGAGACAACATCAACATCAGCAACATGATTTCCCAGTGAGACAACATCAACACCCGCAACATCATTACCCAATAAGACAACATCAACAAAACCAGCAACATCATTACCCAGTGAGACAACAACAACAACACCAGCAACATCATTTCACAGGGAGACATCAGCAACACCAGTAACATCATTTCCCAGTGAGACAACATCAACAACAACAGCGATATCATTACCCAGTGAGACAACATCAACACCAGCAACATCATTTCCCAGTGAGACAACACCAACAATATCAGCAACATCATTCCCCAGAGAGACAACATCAATACCGGCAACATCATTTCCCAGTGAGACAACACCAACACCCGCAACATCATTACCTAATAAGACAACATCAACACAAGTAACATCATTTCCCAGTGAGACAACATCAAAAACACCAGCAACATCATTACCCAGTGAGACAACATCAACAACACCAGCAACATCATTTCCCATTGAGACAACATCAACAATACCAGCAACATCATTACCCAGTGAGACAACATCAACAACACTAGCAACATCATTTCCCATTGAGACAACATCAACAACGCTAGCAACAACATTTCCCATTGAGGCAACATCAGCAACATCATTTCCCAGTGAGACAACATCAGCAACACCAGCAACATCATATACCAGTGAGGCAACATCAACAACACCAGCAACATCATTTTGCAGTGAGACAACACCAAAAATATCAGCAAAATAATTTCCCAGTGAGACAACATCAACAACACCAGCAACTTCATTTCCCAGTGAGACAGCATCAACACCAGCAATATCATTTCCCAGTGAGACAACATCAACACCAGTAACATCAATTCCCAGTGAGACAACACCAACAACACCAGCAACATCATTTCCCAGTGAGACAACACCAACAACATCAGCAACATCATTACCCAGTGAGACAACATCAACGCCAGCAACATCATTTCCCAGTGAGACAACATCAACACCAGGAATATCATTTCCCAGTGGGACAACAACAACACCAGCAACATCATTTCCCAGTGAGACAACACCAACAACATCAGCAACATCATTACCCAGTGAGACAACATCAGTACCAGCAACATCACTTCCCAGTGAGACAACATCAACAAAACCAGCAACATCATTACCCAATAAGACAACATCAACACAAGTAACATCATTTCCCAGTGAGACAACATCAACAACACCAGCAACATCATTTCCCAGTGAGACAACATCAACACCAGCAACACCACTTCCCAGTGAGACAACATCAACAACACCAGCAACGTCATTCCCCAGTGAGACAATATCAATACCAGCAACATCATTTCCCAGTGAGACAACACCAACACCTGCAACATCATTACCCAATAAGACAACATCAACACAAGTAACATCATTTCCCAGTGAGACAACATCAACAACACCAGCAACGTCATTACCGAGCGAGACAACATCAGCAACACCAGTAACATCATTACCCAGTGAGACAACATCAACAGCAGCAACATCATTTCCCAGTGAGACAACATCAACACCCGCAACATCATTACCCAATAAGACAACATCAACAAAACCAGCAACATCATTACCCAGTGAGACAACAACAACAACACCAGCAACATCATTTCACAGGGAGACATCAGCAACACCAGTAACATCATTTCCCAGTGAGACAACATCAACAACAACAGCGATATCATTACCCAGTGAGACAACATCAACACCAGCAACATCATTTCCCAGTGAGACAACACCAACAATATCAGCAACATCATTCCCCAGTGAGACAACATCAATACCAGCAACATCATTTCCCAGTGAGACAACATCAATACCAGCAACATCATTTCCCAGTGAGACAACACCAACACCCGCAACATCATTACCTAATAAGACAACATCAACACAAGTAACATAATTTCCCAGTGGGACAACATCAACAACACCAGCAACATCATTACACAGTGAGACAACATCAACAACACCAGCAACATCATTTCCCATTGAGACAACATCAACAATACCAGCAACATCATTACCCAGTGAGACAACATCAACAACACTAGCAACATCATTTCCCATTGAGACAACATCAACAACGCTAGCAACATCATTTCCCATTGAGGCAACATCAACAACACCAGCAACATCATTTTGCAGTGAGACAACACCAAAAATGTCAGCAAAATAATTTCCCAGTGAGACGACATCAACAACACCAGCAGCATAATTTCCCAGTGAGACAGCATCAACACCAGCAATATCATTTCCCAGTGAGACAACATCAACAACACCAGCAACATAATTTCCCAGTGAGACAGCATCAACACCAGCAATATCATTTCCCAGTGAGACAGCATCAACACCAGCAATATCATTTACAGTGAGACAACATGAACACCAGCAACATCATTTCCCAGTGAGACAACATCAACAACACTAGTAACATCATTTCTCAATGAGACAACATCAACAACGCCAGCAACATCATTTCCCAGTGAGACATCAACAACACCAGCAACATCATTTCCCAGTGAGACAACACCAACAACATCAGCAACATCATTCCCCAATGAGACAACATCAATACCAGCAACATTATTTCCCAGTGAGACAACACCAACAGCCGCAACATCATTACCCAATAAGACAACATCAACACAAGTAACATCATTTCCCAGTGAGACAACATCAACAACACCAGCAACATCATTTCCCAGTGTGACAACATCAACACCAGCAACATCACTTCCCAGTGAGACAACATCAACAACACCAGCAACGTCATTCCCCAGTGAGACAATATCAATACCAGCAACATCATTTCCCAGTGAGACAACACCAACACCCGCAACATCATTACCCAATAAGACAACATCAACACAAGTAACATCATTTCCCAGTGAGACAACATCAACAACACCAGCAACGTCATTACCGAGCGAGACAACATCAGCAACACCAGTAACAGCATTACCCAGTGAGACAACATCAACAGCAGCAACATCATTTCCCAGTGAGACAACATCAACACCCGCAACATCATTACCCAATTAGACAACATCAACAAAACCAGCAACATCATTACCCAGTGAGACAACAACAACAACAGCAGCAACATCATTTCAAAGGGAGACATCAGCAACACCAGTAACATCATTTCCCAGTGAGACAACATCAACAACAACAGCGATATCATTACCCAGTGAGACAACATCAACACCAGCAACATCATTTCCCAGTGAGACAACACCAACAATATCAGCAACATCATTCCCCAGTGAGACAACATCAATACCAGCAACATCATTTCCCAGTGAGACAACATCAATACCAGCAACATCATTTCCCAGTGAGACAACACCAACACCCGCAACATCATTACCTAATAAGACAACATCAACACCAGCAACATCATTACCCAGTGGGACAACATCAACAACACCAGCAACATCATTACACAGTGAGACAACATCAACAACACCAGCAACATCATTTCCCATTGAGACAACATCAACAATACCAGCAACATCATTACCCAGTGAGACAACATCAACAACACTAGCAACATCATTTCCCATTGAGACAACATCAACAACGCTAGCAACATCATTTCCCATTGAGGCAACATCAACAACACCAGCAACATCATTTTGCAGTGAGACAACACCAAAAATGTCAGCAAAATAATTTCCCAGTGAGACGACATCAACAACACCAGCAGCATAATTTCCCAGTGAGACAGCATCAACACCAGCAATATCATTTCCCAGTGAGACAACATCAACAACACCAGCAACATAATTTCCCAGTGAGACAGCATCAACACCAGCAATATCATTTCCCAGTGAGACAGCATCAACACCAGCAATATCATTTACAGTGAGACAACATGAACACCAGCAACATCATTTCCCAGTGAGACAACATCAACAACACTAGTAACATCATTTCTCAATGAGACAACATCAACAACGCCAGCAACATCATTTCCCAGTGAGACATCAACAACACCAGCAACATCATTTCCCAGTGAGACAACACCAACACCATCAGCAACATCATTCCCCAATGAGACAACATCAATACCAGCAACATTATTTCCCAGTGAGACAACACCAACAGCCGCAACATCATTACCCAATAAGACAACATCAACACAAGTAACATCATTTCCCAGTGAGACAACATCAACAACACCAGCAACATCATTTCCCAGTGTGACAACATCAACACCAGCAACATCACTTCCCAGTGAGACAACATCAACAACACCAGCAACGTCATTCCCCAGTGAGACAATATCAATACCAGCAACATCATTTCCCAGTGAGACAACACCAACACCCGCAACATCATTACCCAATAAGACAACATCAACACAAGTAACATCATTTCCCAGTGAGACAACATCAACAACACCAGCAACGTCATTACCGAGCGAGACAACATCAGCAACACCAGTAACAGCATTACCCAGTGAGACAACATCAACAGCAGCAACATCATTTCCCAGTGAGACAACATCAACACCCGCAACATCATTACCCAATTAGACAACATCAACAAAACCAGCAACATCATTACCCAGTGAGACAACAACAACAACAGCAGCAACATCATTTCACAGGGAGACATCAGCAACACCAGTAACATCATTTCCCAGTGAGACAACATCAACAACAACAGCGATATCATTACCCAGTGAGACAACATCAACACCAGCAACATCATTTCCCAGTGAGACAACACCAACAATATCAGCAACATCATTCCCCAGTGAGACAACATCAATACCAGCAACATAATTTCCCAGTGAGACAACACCAACACCCGCAACATCATTACCTAATAAGACAACATCAACACAAGTAACATCAACACAAGTAACATCATTTCCCAGTGGGACAACATCAACAACACCAGCAACATCATTACACAGTGAGACAACATCAACAACACCAGCAACATCATTTCCCATTGAGACAACATCAACAATACCAGCAACATCATTACCCAGTGAGACAACATCAACAACACTAGCAACATCATTTCCCATTGAGACAACATCAACTACGCTAGCAACATCATTTCCCATTGAGGCAACATCAGCAACATCATTGCCCAGTGAGACAACATCAGTAACACCAGCAACATCATATACCAGTGAGGCAACATCAACAACACCAGCAACATCATTTTGCAGTGAGACAACACCAAAAATGTCAGCAAAATAATTTCCCAGTGAGACGACATCAACAACACCAGCAACATAATTTCCCAGTGAGACAGCATCAACACCAGCAATATTATTTCCCAGTGAGACAACATCAACAACACCAGCAACATAATTTCCCAGTGAGACAGCATCAACACCAGCAATATCATTTCCCAGTGAGACAGCATCAACACCAGCAATATCATTTACAGTGAGACAACATGAACACCAGCAACATCATTTCCCAGTGAGACAACATCAACAACACTAGTAACATCATTTCTCAATGAGACAACATCAACAACGCCAGCAACATCATTTCCCAGTGAGACATCAACAACACCAGCAACATCATTTCCCAGTGAGACAACACCAACAACATCAGCAACATCATTCCCCAATGAGACAACATCAATACCAGCAACATCATTTCCCAGTGAGACAACACCAACAGCCGCAACATCATTACCCAAT